>NC_090400.1:47807074-48132387 GCF_036365525.1 Heterodontus francisci
CAACAAGATCAACAGAAATCGCCTTATCATGGATGTCTAGGTCGAAAGTGCTCAGAAAAAGTGAACAAAGAAGACATTGACTTTGAGAAAGGTCTGGGAGATCCAACCCATTGCAGCTGGGTGGAGTTTGGGATTTTTAGCTGCAAAGATTTCACCACCAAGGAGGACAGTGTAATGTATAAGTGTGGTGTGAGATTTTAATAAGTGAAGAAAATACCTTTCTCTGTAATTTGGGGTTTCAGCTACTTACAAAGTGCTGTTTAGTTAATGGGGATTGATTTTAGGTTTATTATAAGGCTGCTTTTGCTGACAACGCAGCCACTAGGTGGTGCTGCACTGGCACATGCGCAAATGCAGCTTGTTCAACTAAAATGTCATAGTCAGCGACGTACAGGCAGGTGCCAGGACTAAAGATGACGCTGCTCAAATAATCACACAAGGCAACATAAACACAAAGCAGCACACAATGGCCGGAGATATCAGCTGGCTGGGAAATGGCCGGAGAGAGCAGGCGAGGGGAATGGCTGGAGAGATCGAGGTGGGTGGGGGAGGGGAATTACCGGAGAACGCGGGCCAGGGTGCAAGAGGAGAGCGCACCCACCGCCGCCACCAAAGTCTTCGGCCGCTCCCCCCTGCCCCACTCTCCCCCCATCCCCCCGGCTCTCCGCTTGCTCTCTCTCCGCCTTATGCGATGACGTCATCTGGGCATGGCAATTTACGTTATGACGTCATCCGCGCATGTGCCAACCGGTCCGGGCAATGCGGAACGCAGCATACCCGCAGAGAGCAGGCGCCCGTTTGCGCATGTGAGCAGTTTGGCGCAGTCGGATGACGTTCCTGCCGGCTGCGTTGTCAAGAATCACTTTGTTGTTATAATAAAAGTCTTAAACATGAAATCTTGTTGTATAATTCTTTAAATTGGTCTGGGAAGTTCATCTCTCATTTTTTAACGTTAATTGTCTCACAGGGGTCATAACACACATGTACTTACAACTCAATTAGACACCCAGAAAGATTTTCCCACCTCTTCCCCACAGCTTCATTGCAGCTAGGTTGGATCTTCACAGCAGAAGGGGGTCAGAGTTGCACCTCGGGGCATTGCCCAATCCGTCACATTGCTGCCTTCCCTCTCAAGCAGCTATTCAAGGTCAGTAGTTCCTGTCAGGAATCTCGGAAGTCCTCCGTCTGAATGAAGTGTATTGCAATTCCCGGGAGCTGATACACAGCAGAGACCTTTGCAACTGCCACTTTCAATTTGCTCAGTTAAAATGGGGACTGTGAATGTGAGGCTGCATTAAGAATGTTTCACTCCGATGTGATCTCAGTTCCCTCAGGGAAACAGAAGGCCACTTTACAAAGAAACCCACTGCAATGAATTGATGGAACAAAGAAAACGTGCTCAAATGAACACAGAATTATCAGAATATTACAACACAAGGACAGACCATTCAGCCCATCAATTCTGTACCAGGCCTTTCTCCCCCATACAAACCACCTATTTTAGTCCACTTTTCCAGCCTGTTCTTCATATATTTGTCAACATGTTTGAAGAAACAGTAATTCTCTTTTGAAAGAATTTATGGACTTTGATTCAACAACAGTTTGTGACAGAGAATTCCACAGTTTAACCACTCTCTGTATAAGATGTTTTTTTATAATCTCTTTAATTTGTGATTACCTTAAATTTGTGCCCGCTCACCTCCCTGACTATACCTCATTACAACCCTTCATTATCTTGATAACCTTTATCAGGTTACGCTTTAACCTTCTCACCACTACCTAAAAATAAAATTCTCAAGTCTCTCTCCATGACTGTGGACCCCTCATTCATGATATCATACAATGACACAGCGCTGAAGGAGGCTATTTAGCCCATCGTGCTGCTGTCAATTCTTTGCAAGACCGAATTAGTCCGACCCCCCTGCCCTTTCCCCATAGTCGTACAAAACATTTCCCTTCAAGTATTTTTCCAATTCCCTTTTGAAAATTATGAATGAATTTGCTTCCACCACCCTTTCAGGCAGTCCATTCCAGATCACAATGACTCACTGCATGAAAAGAATTCTCCTCACCTCTCCTCTGGGTCTTTTGCCAATTATCTTAAATCCATATCCTCTGGTAATCGAGTTCCTCCCACTGGAACCAGTTTCGCTCCATCTACTTTATCAAAACCCTTCATCATTTTGAATTAAATCTACCTTAAGTTTCTCTGATTTATGGATACTAATGGAATCAAAGGATCTGGGGATGGTGCAGGAAGGTATAGCTGAGGAAGGAGATCAGCCATTGTCTTATTGAATGGCGGAACAAGCTTGAGGGGATGAATGGCCTACTCCTGCTCCTATTTCTTATATTCTTATGTAGAAGAACAACCCCAGAGTCTCCAGCCCCCCCATGTAACTAAAGTCCCGCATCCTTGGTACCATTCTAGCAAATCTACTCTGTACCTTCTCTAAGGCCTAATGGTTCCAGCGAATTTATTTTGTGCCTATCCCATTGCTTTTATATCCTTCCTATAATAGGATGTCCAAAACTATACACAATAGGTTCAACATTACCTCCTGGCTTTTGTATTCTGCCTTTCCAGATACAAAATCCAAGGATTTTGTTTGCCTTTTTATGGCTTATCTACTTGTGTTTGAACTTTTAATGACCCATTTCTGTACATGCCACAGTCCATCTGCTTCCACAATTTAGGGAGCATTTTCTCTCTCTATTCACTTTTTTCTCCATGGAACTGCATCTGTCACCTCTCTATCCAGCCTTTCCATATCCTCCCAAGTCCATTCTGTATCTTTTTCAAATGTATGATGTTATGATCACCTGGTTCATTGTTTGTATTAATTTTCTAGAGGTGACTTTAATTTGGGAATTGAATTTTTCTTAATGCAAGATAAATGAACACACCTGGTTTGAGAAGCTGGCAAACAAACCTAGGGTGGTTAAAAATCAAACGGTAGACCATGTTTATTCAGTAAGGTCATAATGGGAAGTGTGAGAACCCTAAACAATGTGAACCTCTCTGAACTTCTTGATGGAGATGGTGTGGCTGTAGCTGCCTCAATTAAATTCTGAATAATTCATATGATTGCCTAGAACAAAGAGAAGATTTGGTGTTGGAAATAATTAGTTTAAATTGCTATCTGGGACATCCTACATTTACCACATTGCTATGGAAATAGATGATGCAGGGGATGCCTGTTGGTGTTTTGATCAGTGTGCTTGCTGACGGACAAGAAATTGACTTTTGGAAAGCTGTTGGCTTCAGACAAGCAGTTGGTCACAGAGAAAACTGTTGGCTTTGAAAGCAGCTGGACTCAGGAGCAAAGAGGTCATCAGGAACAAGGGATGTTTCTGTTTTGAGGTAGGCCCGTGCTCAAGCTGGGAAATCCAGATTCATGAGGTGCTAAAGGAGAACTAGAGGGTTTGCCCAGCCGAAGCTAGAGGGAGAATTCCTAGGAGATCTGATACCTCAGAAGGTAGCTGAAAAATTAAGGAAAATCAAAGTGAATTCTTAAGAGCTGTGGTACACTTTGGATTGGTCCCAGGAGAAGTGAACAAACCGCCAAGATCCTGTAAAGTATAGGGGAACTCTTGGGGTGAACATAGAAGACAAGTGGGGGTGTTCTGTTGAGATTTAGAGTTTCAAGTCTATGTCTTCATGCTCTGTTAAGATTTTAAGTTTAAAATATAAATGTTTCCAAATTGCAGTGTTGTTAGTAGTGTTCTGCTTTGTTTAACTCTTGTACAATAAAGTTTTTTGTTTAAAATGTGAAATCTTGTGGCATAATTCTTTCAGTAATAATTGGAAATTTGACTTTGTTTTTTTTTAAGTAAACAGCTCCTGATGGGATCATAACAATGATCTGTAGGCAAATTTCTCCTCATTTAAAAAAATCTTTCCTAACAAGCCTCTGGGATCTCAAAGCTCATCAATAAAATGCACAATCTCAAACTACTGTTTTAACTAGAGGACTAAATATCAAATCATTCAAGCATGCCTTTGTGTCCCTGGACACATAGCTAACATTAACTGTGAAGACCTGGTTATGGCAGACACTTACTTTTTTTATACTGAAATCTGGACAAAAATGATCTCCACTTTATTTTGTGACTTTGCCATTTTAGCCCCAGATCCTTCCCTGTAAAGGAGGAGGATCTAAACAGGCAGACATTGTCTTGCTGGCTCATACCAGTGAACTGAGACCTCAGCCCAACAACTGCACTGCACAGTGGCGCAGTGGTTAGCACCGCAGCCTCACAGCTCCAGCGACCTGGGTTCAATTCTGGGTACTGCCTGTGTGGAGTTTGCAAGTTCTCCCTGTGTCTGCGTGGGTTTTCTCCGGGTGCTCCGGTTTCCTCCCACAAGCCCAAAGACTTGCAGGTTGGTAGGTAAATTGGCCATTACAAATTGTCCCTAGTATAGGTAAGTGGTAGGGACAGGTGGGGATGTGGTAGGAATATGGGATTAGTGTAGGATTAGTGTAAATGGGTGGTTGATGGTCGGCACAGACTCGGTGGGCCGAAGGGCCTGTTTCAGTGCTGTATCTCTAAAACTAAAACTAAAACTAAAAACAGTTAGAATAAAAAGGCAGCCCAAATATTTGTGGTATGAATTCAATGCTGCCGCAAGCCACACTGCCTCTGGGGACAGACTAAAACCATCTTGTGAGCTAGCGTTTACTGCCTCTATAAAACATGTACATTAGTACATTTATATTCGTGCTACATGGAGAGATGAAACTCTTAATATAAATGCAGTAAATGCCAGTTCTGTCTACCTGCATCACTGTCACATGACTCAGGAAAGAATTGGCTGATAATCTTTCTTCAGAGTAGATGGTGAAAAATAAAAATGCTGCTGCTGACTTTGCTGATGCTCAATCATTCTTGACACAGCTGAAAGAAAATGTGTAAGGTTTCTGAGAATTTTATGGCATAATCCATCATGATTATCCTGGTTCTCTGTAAGTGCTATGGACTTGGACCTGTGCCCCTGCCTGTTCCCTCATTCCCATTAACTGTGTGCTCCCAGTGGGGGAGCTTCTCCTTCCCCCAGTGTGAAATTGCGGACACACTCCCCAGAATTTTCTGTCCAATAGTTGAGGGTTGAATGCTGGCCAGGATACCTCCCTGCTGGCCTTTGAATTTGGTGCCATGGGATCTGCAATGTCCACCTGAATCAAGTGGGACACACCGACGAGGCCTCAGCTAATGTCTTACCTGAAGACCAGCACCTCCAACAGTGCAGCACTCCCTAGGTACTGTACTGGAGCATCAACCTGGATTATGCATTCAGGGCCTGCCTGGAGGTACGGTTGGACCGACAACCCACAAGTCAAGCTGGCACAAGAGTGTTCTGTTATTTTTCTTTCCATGCACTGCATCTTATGACATGGAAGTATTTTCATCAGCAGTAGTGCAAAGCTCAGGACTCCAGCCATGGCCTGCCCTGACATGCCTCCAACCTGGCTGCTGCCCAATTTTGTAATTGGTAAAAGTTGACAAAAGGCCAGAACTGAACTTGGTAATGAAATCTGTCAAACAAGTTTCAGGTAGTGTGAGCCTAAAAGCCCGTTGAACTATTTTACAGAGATTCTTTATCACACCAATCAATAATACAGCAAGAATCACATCAACCGTCTGCCTTAAGAGACCATGGTATTCCTGCCAACTGCAATTTAGAAAGGTAGCGCTGCACTCTCAGAAAATCAACAGCAAAGTTAAGCTACTTTAATGCTTTAGGACAGCGTATGGTTAAAGGCTATTCTGCTGACAGCTTGCTGTAAATCTGGAAGGACAATCCTATTATTTAGTACCATCTTGTCAAGCGTCTATTGTAAATGTGACAGGACAGCTCCTGGTCCAGGGCTTTTGTCTCACTAGAACGGGGTAAATGTGACAGGCCATCCTACACCCTCTTGCTGAAAGGGTAATAGAGATACTGGTTAGTAGGGGAGGCGAAACAAATAGACACAAGGAGCATTAACACATACAGTAATAGACAGTGACAGGCAGAGAGCAAAAAAGATGCCAGAGAAGGAAACAAAGGAAGGAACAAAGAAGGAAACACAGCCAATGTGGTACTTTTGAGGTTTAGTCATTGTTGTACAAAATGTGGCAACCAATTTGCTCCCAGCAAGCTCCCACAAACAGCAATGAGATAGACCAGATCATGTGCTGGAAAATGGGATTAGAATAGTTAGGTGCTTGATGGCTGGCACAGATATGATGGGCTGAAGGGCCTGTTTCTGTGCTGTATAACTCTATGACTCTTTGACTATGACTCTATTGGCCAGGACATCAGTGGTAACTCCCATGCTCTTCTTCAAAATAGTGCCATGGGATCTCATAAGTCTGCCTAAGGGGGTAAACAGGGCCTCATAAAATGGCACCTGATAAATCAGTAATTCTCCATGTTGAACACCAGTTGGAACAAGCACTGAGTATAGCAAGGGCACAGAGTGTATTCTGAATGGGGGACTTCAATGTTCATCACCAAGAGCGGTTCGGTAGAACGACTACTGACTGAGCTGGCCGAGTCCTGAAGGAATAGCTGCCAGACTGAGCCTGTGGCAGGTGATGAAGGAACAAATAAGAGGTAAAAACCTGCTTGACCGCGCCCTCACCAATCTAGCTGTTGCACTTGCATCTGCCCATGAAAGTATTGGTAAGAGTGACCACCTTGAGGTGAAGACTGGACTTCACAATGAGGATACTGTCCATTGTGTTGCATGGCACTACCACCTTACTAAATGGGATAGATTCAGAACAGATTTAACAGCTCAAGACTGGGCATCAATGAGGAGCTGTGGGCATTAGCAGCAGCAGAATTGTATTCGGCTGCGTTTGCTGACAACGCTACCACTAGGTGGTACTGCATTGGCACATGCGCAAATGCAGCATGTGCCACTAAAACCTCACAGACTGCGACTTTAGGCAGCTGCCAGGACTAAAGATGGCGCTGCTCAAATAATCACATGGAGGCAACCGAACAAACACGTCAGCACACAATGGCAGAGTGAGAGAGCGAATGAGCGGGCCAGGGCTGGGGAGTTGGGGGGGGGGGGGGTGGGGGGGGAAGACCATCTGCGCATGTGCGCACCGCGGCGCAGCCTGATGACATCAGTGGCGGGCAGCGATGTCAGGAATCACTTTGATATTAGAAATGTAAAAGGTTATAAGCAAGTAAAATGGGGGTGGGGCAAGAGATAACAAAGGAGAAGGTGTAGATAGGACAAGGTCACAGAGTAACCGACCAAAAGGTCATGGAGCAAAGGCAAACAATATGTTAATGGTGTGTTGGAAGACAAAGCATTAGTACAGATAGGGTGTTAACAGACTGAAAATTGAACAGCTGCAAGTACAAACATGAAAAAAACCAGTGGGTAAGCAAACTGAACAAACTAAGATGAAATAAAATAAAATAAACACAGAAGAATATATATAAAAAAAGGAAAAAGAAAAAATAACTAAAAATAAAAGTAAAATGGGGGGCCCGTCATGCTCTGAAATGATTGAACTCAATGTTCAGTCCAGCAGACTGCAGTGTGTCTAAGCAGTAAATGAGATGCTGTTCTTTGAGCTTGCGTTGATGTTCACTGGAACACTGCAGCAATCCCAGGACAGAAATGTGAGCATGAGAGCAGGGCGGGGTGTTGAAAGGAACCGGAAGCTCAGGGTCCTGCTTGCGGACTGAGCGGAGATGTTCCGCAAATTGGTCACCCAGTCTGCGTTTGGTCTCAATGTAGAGGAGACCACATTGTGAGCAGCAAATACAGTATACTACATTGAAAGAAGTACAAGTAAATCACTGCTTCACCTGAAAGGAGTGTTTGGGGCCTGGGATAGTGAGGAGAGAGGAGGTAAATGGGCAGGTATTACACCTCCTGCGATTGCAGGGGAAGGTGCTATGGAAAGGGGATGAGGTGGTGGGGGTAATGGACGATTGGACCAGGGTGTTGCGGAGGGAACGATCCCTTCAGAATGCTGACAGTGGAAGGGAGGGGAAGATGCGTTTGGTAGTGGCATCACACTGGAGGTGGCGGAAATGGCGGAGGATTATCCTTTGGATAGGGAGGCTGATGGGATGGAAAGTGAGGACAAGAGGAACCCTGTCACGGTTCTGGGAGGGAGGGGAAGGGGTGAGGGTAGAGGTGCGGGAAATGGGCCGGACACGGTTGAGGGCCCTGTCAACCACAGTGGGGGGGAATCCTCAGTTGAGGAAAAAGGAAGACATATCAGAAGCGCTGTCATGGAAAGTAGCATCATCAGAGCAGATGCGTCGGAGGTGGAGAAACTGGGAGAATGGAATGGAGTCCTTCCAGGAGGCAGGGTGTGAAGAAGTGTAGTCGAGGTAGCTGTGGGAGTCGGTGGGTTTATAATGGATATTAGTAGACAGCCTATCCCCAGAGATAGAGACAGAGAAGTCGAGGAAGGGAAGGAAAGTGTCGGTGATGGACCATGTAAAAGGTGAGAGAAGGGTGGAAATTAGAAGCAATCCTCATGGCCTGGCATATCCCCCACTCCACCATTACCATCAAGCTGGGGGATTAACCCTGGTTCAATGAGGAGTGCAGGAGAGCATGCCTAAAAAGAAGGTTCCAGTCTGGTGAAGCCACAACACAAGACTACATGCATGCTAAACAGCAGAAGCAGCATGATATAGAGATAGCTAAGCGATCCCAGAGACAATGGATCAGATCAAAGCTCTGCAGTCCTGTCATATCCAGTCATGAATGGTGGTGGACAATTAAAAAACTAATCAGAGGAGGAGGCTGCACAAACATCCCCATCCTCAATGATGGGGAGCCCAGTACATCAGTGCAAAAAGCAAGACAAGCATTTGCAACCATCTTCAGCCTAAGTGCTGAGTGGATGTTCCATCTTGGCCTCTTCCTGAGGTCGCCAGCATCACAGAAGTCAGTCTTCAGCCAATTCAATTCACTCCATGTGATATTAAGAAATGGCTGAAGGTGCTGGGAATAGCAAAGGCTATCGGCCCTGACAACATCCTAGCAGTAGGACTGAAGACTTGTGTTCCAGAAATAGCTGCACCTCTAGCCAAGCTTTTCCAGTATAGCTACAACACTGACATCTGTCCAACAATGTGGAAAATTGCCCAGGTATGTCCTGTGCACAAAAAGCAGGACAAATCTAATCTGGCCAATTACTGCTCCATCAGTCTACTCTCAATCATCAGCAATGTGATTGAAGGTGTCATTGACAGTGCTATCAAGCGGCACTTACACAGCAATAACCTGCTCACCGATGCTCAGTTTGGGTTCTGCCAGGGCCACTTGGCTCCAGACCTCATTACAGCCTTGGTTCAAATAGGGACAAAAGAACTGAATTCAAGAGGTGAGGTCAGAGTGACTGCCCTTGACATCAAGGCATCATTTGACCAAGTGTGACATGAAGGAGTCCGAGCAAAACTGGAGTCAATGGGAATCGGGGGAAATCTCTTCACTGGTTGGAGTCGTTACCTCGTACAAAAAAAGATGGTCATGGCTGCTGGAGGCCCACCATATGAGCCCCAGGACATCACTGCAGGAGTGTTCTAGGCCCAACCATCTTCAGCTGCTTCATCAATGACCTTCCCGTCATCATAAGGTCAGAAGTGGGGATGTTCACCGATGATTGCACAATGTTCAGTACCAGTTGCAACTCCGTAGATACTGAAGCAGTCCTTTGACCAGAAACTTAACTGGAGTAGCCATATAAATACTGTGGCTACTAGAGCAGGTCAGAGACTGGGAATTCAGTGGTGAGTAACTCACCTCCTGACTCCCCAAAGCCTGTCCACCATCTACAAGGCACAAGTCAGGAGTGTGACGGAATACACTCTAATTTCCTGGATGGGTGCAGCTCCAACAAAACTGAAGAAGCTTGACACCATCCAGGACAAAGCAGCCTGCTTGATCTGCACCCCACCCACCACCAGTGCACAGTGGCAGCAGTGTGCACCATATACAAGATGTACTGCAGCAATTCACCAAGGCTCTTTCGACAGCACCTTCCAAACCCACGACATCTACCACCAAGAAGGACAAAGGGCAGCAGATGCATAGGAACACCACCACCTACAAGTTCCCCTCCAAGGCACTCACCATCACCATCCTGGAACTGTATCACCATTCTGTCACTGTTGCTGTGTCAAAAACCTGGAAATCCCTTCCTACTAGCAATAGTTTCCGCATGATTGGGGCAGATTTTAAAAGCATCCACCCAGGGTAAACAGCCTGAAAATGGCACTGGGTCGCTTGCTGCTCTCTTTACACTGGCTCTTTGGTCATTGTCTTGGGTGTGGCCGTGAGCAGAGGGCCTACCTGTTTCAGGTGGGAGGCCACACGTAATATGCAAGTCAGGATCCTGGGGTCTACATGGATCCTGATTGCAGTTGTGAGGTAATAATGGGCAAAGCACATCCCAATGATGCTCTATTAGGGTTGCTAAACTTCTAAGATCATCCTGGAGTCTCCAAGAATTAAAATGTAAACTTCTGGACATTGCTCCAAAAAAACACAGGAGAAAAATCATAAGGGCAATAAAAAAATTGGGCTAGAATTGGTCTGCACTCATTTCTGGGCATGGGGCTTGTGATTCTTGACATGCCCCTGCCTGTTGCCGGAGTCAGGCAGCAATCAAATCTAGTGCTGGCCCCTCATTTACCTGATTGTAGCAGTGTTCCGAGCAAGGCTCACTCTGCTGTCTGCCTGAGCACTCAGCAAGCGACTGAGCAGTGTTCACTGATAAGTATGTGATGCAGCCAGCCTGCTCCTCTCAAAGGCAGTCTGTCCCTCTGAAAGGGGAGCTGCACTCAATGGAAGGGAGCTGCTGCTGGATGCTTGTACTGACGCTGGCTGCAGGTAGGAGCTGTTACAATTGAAGCACCAGGGAAGAGAGAGGGCTCCAAGGTTGACAGACGCATTGTTGGAGGCCTTAGGGCTGGAGGTGGATAGGAGGAGAGAGGTGCTTTTCCGCAGGGGATCAGGAGGCCCTCCCCAAAAAACCTGAAAAGGGAATGGGAGTAGGTGGCCAGGCAGGTCAATGCTTGGAGTCTGGCCCTGGCAGAAGTGTGACATGAAATGTAATGTATTTATTTGGGTGGTCAAGGTCAGTGAATGCATCTGCATGTGACATTGCCTAATCACTACAGCATCAAGCCCTCATGCTGCCCAATGCACCACACCCACATTACTCCGCCAGCAACAATCCCTGGAACTCCAGACTCACAATACTCCACCTCACCCTCCCACACATTTCAATGATGCCAACCTCACACCCAGCTCCTGCTACTTCCACATAAACTCCAGCTATTCAGCTGTGGCAGGCACATCACCCACACACTGTGCAACACAATCTCGAACAGTTTTCCCTCTCTCTTGCAGGACCAGGTGGCACAGGATAGAAGGGAGCAGAGCAGAACCGACTGGGGACAAGGAGGCCTACAGTTCCTCAGCTCTCTGGAAGAGATGTTTCTCCACATCATGGAGCCTGTTTTGCTCACAGAGCCTGTGGTATCTGGCATTGCTGAGAACATTGAGGATGATGGAATCTTCTTTCCTTCTGCCCCTTCTCAACTCCCAGCTCCACCCTCATCCTGCTGTCTGACACGATGAGTCAGCTGCGGATGGTGTGACCATGGACCTCTTGCTTTCCACCCCAGCTCCCCACCCTCACACCCTTTCTGATAATCAAGGACTTCCATCTGTACTGCCACAGCACACCCAGGATGAAGAGAGGGAGCAACAGCACAGCACGAATGAAGAGACCCCATCACTTGATCTGAGACTTGCAGCCACCAGCTCAGACACTGACACAGCACATAACTTATCGAGGTTAGTATAGAGTTGGGATTAGCATGTGATGAGTCAGCGGGCACAAGTGGGCTGCAGCCAGGCCAGGGGGAAAGGTTAGTTTGTATGCCAGTGCACTGGAGGGCCAGGTCGCAGATGAGTCTGCCATGGGGGGGACTTAGACGAGTACTTTAATGGGGCGGCAGACAGGAGAATGCTGATGAGCTGCTGGGTGCATTGGTTGCCCTGCCAGTCAGCCTCCTGCCGCTGTCAAGGAGAATGGAGGAGTCCAGCTCCAACTTGGTTGAAGGCATCGTACAGACCTCCCCCTCTCCACAGCCTCTGCTCCATCTCCCTGTTGTGTTGCAGACCCAGAAGCACTGCAGCTGCTGCCCCCACACCTATTGCAGCCTTTGTGTGGAAAGGTCACCAAACCCCTCTGCCCTCCCTGTGAGGATGCAGCAACACTTCCTGCCAAATCCAGAAACTCACCACAACACCTCCAGAAACACTCCACATTATTTCCAGAGACTTTGCAATTGCATAACTTAGTGTAAATCCTGCAAGTTGAGTGCTTGGCTCTTTAAATCACACCAGTGCTGGGTCCCTCTTGCAGCTGTATGCACGTTCTTTGGTGCGTGACTAGCAAATACATTGAATGGACCTGCATGGTCTAAGTTTGTAAATGATGCATCAAATCAGCTGGTACGGCTTTTGGCATCATAACCTGGCCAGTTGGGAGGCTGCCGGTGCATGCACGGCATGCCCGCGTGAGGGCAATTCTCAACATCGGGCACCATGCTGGAAATGACCGAAAGTGCTGCGTGCCCCTCTCAGAGGGCTTCTGGCTTCCGCTGCACCTTTTCCAGTGGCGCTACAGATCTGAATTTCGCACCCATTTTGTGTTTTTTTTTTGCATTTTCTTTGAAGACTTTTGTTTATTAGTTATGAAAATATCAGAGGTGGGGAGAAAAAGGCCGTTTGACTGGGTGGGGAGTTGCAGGTTGGAGGTCTCTGGATGATACCTTCAGGAATCAGAGTTGGCGACACTATGCTCTGCCCATTTGTAACACCGTTCAGCAGCCTAACCAATCATCTTTACAGGACTTCCAGAAAATAGCTGAGGATAGTTTTAACTTTTGCTTTTGCAGGGGCCCAGGAAAGTGGGAATGTTCCTCCTGGGCCCACCAAAACAACCTCCCACTCCTGTGCCCCTCCCAGAATTGCTCCCCCCCACCCCCCTCATCCCCACTACCCAGTTTGGAACTGGCAGCATGTAAACGAGCCCCAGGACTCAACAGGGCTGATGAAGGTAACAAAGGGTGGGCAGTGGACATACTCTGCCCTCCAACTGCCTATCATCTACCTTCATTTAAAATCAGCCCCAATGTGTGTGAGCTGAAATCTGCAGGAAATAAAATGGCTGACCCAGGGAGGCAGGACTTGTCCTTGACCTGCCCAAAACCTAAAGGTTAAAATCAATTGTTGAGCAACAACTACACTTTTGCATAATTTATATATTTTGTATGGCAATCAAGATTTTGAAATATTGTTCCAACACAATTTATATTCACAACTATCCCACTGATACACTGACATTAAGAAGTGCATTAATGGGAGGTTTAATTATTTACTCTTGCCGAACACAGTGTGCTATTTTGTAAGCAAAGCTGTTGAATGAATTTATTCACCTGGAGAAATAAACTGCTGAGAAAGATTGAGCTTCCAAACTCATCAAACAGTGAACGAGAACTCGTGTGTTTAGTTTAGTTTAGAGATACAGCACTGAAACAGGCCCTTCGGCCCACCGAGTCTGTGCCGACCATCAACCACCCATTTATATTAATCCTGGGTCCATCTAACTAACAGGTTCCTGTAACTTGAATCAGTTTCCATCAGAAATGCTCTGATTAGATTCACAGTTATTAATATCCTCTTCCCCATCTTACAGAAACAAGGCAGTAAACCAGATGGGAAACATTTCTCAAAAAGGTAGCAGTGGCTTGACTTTTTCTATCTCTTGGTATGTGTTGCTTGGCATTGATTCTGAGGGGGAAGGTGAGAATGTACAATTAAAAATATTTCACTTATGACAATTGTCAAGGACCTGTAATTATTTTTTCTCCTCGGATTAAAAACAGTGTGTGTGCCTTTAAGATTCTGTTAAAAACAGTGCACCTTTAAGGGAGAGAAGGTTCTGGAATTCCTGAGACACAGTGGCCGGAATTTTACGCCGCCCCAGTGCGTCAGATGGTGGCGTGGGGGCAGCGTAAAATTGAGCGGCAGGCTCCGGGAGGCCTAACTGCCCCAATTCCGCCTCCGACCAAGTTTACGGAGGTCTGGCGGGGTGGGGGGTGGTGGGGGGGGGGCGGGGGGAAGAAGCGGCTCGCCCGCCCAAGGCCAATCAAGACCCTTAAGTGGCCACTTAACAGCCACTTAAGGGCCCTCGCCCGCCTCCACGGGTATTTTACCCATGGCAAGCGGGTGTGCCGGGAACGTGAAAGGCCACCCAGTTACAGCTGTCAGCCTTTCCACAACCCGGGGTGGGGGGGGGGGCCCTGGCAATCTGGCACAGGGTGCCCGATTGAGGGCTGCCTCCCAACCCAACCCCGGGATCCAAGACACCCCCCTCCCCCCAAGCGACTACCCTAGCTCACCAGGGCACGACCGATTCCCCTGGTGAGGCTGCCCAAACTTACCTTTTGTCCCGGTTCCATTGCGTCCTCCTTGGTCGGCTGGGTTGCAGTCTCAGCAATGGCCACCGCTTCCGGCGGCGCTGCTGAGACTAAGAGCTGCTGGCCCGGTGATTGGCCGACAGCTCACTGAGGCGGGACCTCCTTCCTCAAGTGGGTGGAAGTCCCGCCTCGGGCCAATTGAAGCCTGGGGATCCGTAAAATACGGGATGGAACCCTGGCTGGGCGGGAGCGGGATCAGCACCGACATTTATGTCGGAGTCCGGCTCCCGTCCGCCCAGCATAATATTCCGGCCAGCGTCACAACTGCACTTGTTGCCCTGAGCAACAGCAGGAGAGAGGGGTCACATGGTATGATGCTTCCACTTTGACTGTGTGTGGAACTGGCAGAAACCAGCTGAAACCAGTTAGTTTTGGAGAGACTTTCCAGCGAGGCGTACTGAAGAAAAGGAGCTGTTTAATTCCCTCTCAGAAAAAACTCTACAAGGAGCTACAAGCCAGGATAATTTTCTAAGAAGAAAAGCTTTTCATTTTCAAGAAATTATTTGTATTGCTGTGGTCATCGTTCAAAGAACTGTTTAATGCCTACTGAAGATTTGAATGCCAATCTTCTGAAGGACTGTTTTCATCAAGTCCAGATGAAGACTTCGAGTGACCTTTGATTATTTTCACATTAGAGGACCTCATCCATCAGGATCATAATCTACAAAAACTTACTTATTTTATTTATTCTTAAGAGACTGTTAATTTTAAAAACTCCACTTTTAAAACTGGTTAACTGTTAGTTTTTGAGTGTGTGTGTGTGAATGTGGGAGTTAGGTTAAAAATAAGAAGTTATAAGGTCTTTAGACATCAGTTTATCTTAATAGTGTTTAAGATTTAGTTTTTAAATTAATGGTTAATTTGTTGTTGTCTAAAAATACCTGGTTTGGTCTGTTTTATTCTGAGGGTTACTAGAGTGTTTAATTTGGTTGTTTTCCAATTGCGTATGAAAGTTTAATAATATGCTGCGATCTGTGGAGTAACGGGACTGAACTGACAGTGCATTGCTCCCGCGGCGGTGGTAACACAATATTGATATCAATTAATAGACGGTCAAGCTGGTGGACATTATTATGCATTGTTGTAGCTGCTGGAATTAGAGTTGATCACAACATGTAATTAAGGAGTTAAACGAACTGGAATTAGTCCTGAGCTACAATGGGCTGAATTTTACCTGCCCCTTGATGCCACGGGTCACAATAAAATGTTGTGGGGAGAGGCCCGCCTCGACCCGCGATATCGAGAGGGGCGCGCCGCATATTACCAGTAGCGGCGGGACCTCGGTGCGGCCCTCCCCCCGCCCCCCTTGCCGCATGGCGGTGGCACCACAATCAACATACGGTAATGATTACTTACAAATGCTGATTATGCAGCCCGCTGCCCCTCCACCGACATTGGCGGATTTTCTGTTGAACGGGTGGCCGTCAAGTGCCATCCCATTCATGATCTGAAAAGCCGGCGGGTCCTCACTTTGCATTATGGAAGGGAGGAGGGAGGGGGGATACACAGGGGTCTAACTCTGCATGCTTAAAGGGAGGAGGGAGGGGGGATACACAGGGGTCTAACCCTGCATTCTTAAAGGGAGGAGGGAGGGGGGATACACAGGGGTCTAACCCTGCATTCTTAAAGGGAGGAGGGAGGAGGGAGGGGGATACACAGGGGTCTACCTGCATTCTTAAAGGGAGGAGGGAGGGGGATACACAGGGGTCTAACTCTGCATTCTTAAAGGGAGGGGGTCTGGGAAAGCTGTGCTGACATGAAGGGAGGTATCGTGTACCATCCCTCTGTCAACAGTGTACGCTCTGTGTTTGTGAGCGGGCAATGGCACAATAGGCACCGTGTGTGGGGAGGGTGCCAGAAAGGGCTGGAGCATTAAGGTTATATTGATGGTGAGGGCAATTGATTCAGCTGGTAGGATCTTGATGTGGTCATGCTGTGCCACTCTGAGTGCTGGCCAAGATGGGCAATGCCATGGCATGCCACATAGTTGATCCAGGAAAGCAGCTGATGTGCCCGTCAACACCAATCCATGCCCTGTTAGGAACTTTTGAATACATGCAGGGTTCAACTTTATTTATCACATAGAACTAGGTATGGCTCATCCTACATTGTGTGATCCTCTGCACATGAGGATCCGTATGCGCCAGAGGCAATATCAACAGGCAGATGCGATCCACGTAGAGGCCCCCAGTCATGAGCAGCAGCCCCCAAGGAGAGCCCGCCATTTTGGTTGCCGTGCATCTACAGGCCCCACATGACATGCCATCGGATGTCAGAGCACCAGTGTCAGAGGGTGGTGACACGTCTCTGTGCCCTGCTCAAGGATGACCTGCAGCCCATGGGCTCCGGTGGACATACCATGCCTTTGTACCTCATAGTGGAGGTGGTTCTCAAGCCTGAAGCCTCTGCAGCCTTTTAGGGGCCCAACAGAGACCTTTGTGAGGTCACACAGTCAGCAGTGCACCGCTGCATCAGGGAGGTCACCAATGACCTGCACTGGAGGGCCAGTGAGTAAGTCCGCTTCAAGACAGACTCTCACAGCCAGGCCCAGAGGGCCAATGGCTCGGGCACCATTGCCGGAGAACCCTAGGTTGTAATGTTCATAGACTGCACTCATGTGGCCATCAGGCCTCCCGCCAGGCTACCACCTGCAGACGTCACTATTAAAGGAGCCCTCTCAATCTGGGTGAAGCTGGTATGTGATCACTGCAGATGCTTGCAGCAAATGTATGACTGCTTCTCAGGCAGTTGCCATGACACCTGGGTCTTGCGCCCGTCCCGGCTGCCACCGCTGCTCACTGAACTGGCTCAGATGGAGGGGTGGCTTCTTGGAGATAAGGGCTATCCTTTGCAGACATGGCTCTTGACACCAGTGAGCCACTGAGCTCCAGGAGCCACCATTGAGCAGGAGAGCGACATGCTGAAAGAGTGTCTCCAATGCCTGTGTAGATAGGGTGATGCCCTGTACCAAGGGCTGAAAAGATCAGCTCCTTTCTTTGCTGATCAGCACAACTAGGCACCCAATAGGGGCCAGACCTGGCATGATGAGGAGACACGTCAACAGGATTCCTCCTCGGACTATGAGGACGCTGAAGACCTAAAACATAAAAGATGCAAGGGAGGGCAGATGGCACCCAGGCTCTGCATGCAGGGCTAACAGTGAGGTAGGGATGTACAGAAGTGGCTTATCAGACAAAGGCTGTCTGCTTCATAGGAAACGACATGAGCTCTGTAAGCCACACATCACCCTCGCTCACCTGCTGAGCACCAGTCCACATCTGCAGCATCCCTGTGTAAACCATTAGAAGCAGCAGCTGACTGAGTCAATGTCCATGTCACTGCATCAGTGGAGACGCTCATGTGTAATGGTGGCATGGCAATGATATTGCATACGTTGGCTCTCCTGAAGGGCTAATGGTGCAAAGGGATGTGACATTGGCGCTACATGCTGGCTCACATTATTCACACAGAGAAAAGGACACATATGTTGGTGAGGAACATCTAGTGAAAGACGTATTTACATTGCTGTGACACCCGTGCATTCCCATTTGTGTCAGTGTGTTCCATATTCCTACCACATCCCCACCTGTCCCTATATTTCCCTACCATCTACCTATACTAGTGGCAATTTATAATGGCCAATTAACCTATCAATCAGCAAGTCTTTGGCATGTGGGAGGAAACCGGAGCACCCAGAGGAAACCCACGCAGGCACAGGGAGAACTTGCAAACTCCACACAGGTAGTACCCAGAATTGAACCCGGGTCGCTGGAGCTGTGAGGCTGCGGTGCTAACCACCACGCCTCTAAGTCTCATGTCCTGGAATGTGTAAATTTAAGATTATTCACCCAGGTACTGCACGCCTACAAGAAGGAATGTTACACTTGAGTGGGAGAAGAGGATCACAACTTCACAGGACACTGGGACACAGCAGGGTAAGTATGTGGCAGCAAAGCAGTAAGTACTGGGGTCACTCAGCAGGTCAGGCAGTATCTGTGGAGTGAGAAGCAGAGTTAACTTTCAGGTTTGTGAACTTAGACAAGTTAACTCTGCTTCTCTCTCCACAGATGCTGCCTGACCTGCTGGATTTCTGTCGTACTTTCTGCTTTGCTGCCAGTTTGACAGCAGCCCCACTCTTCAGCAATCAGGTTTCTTTGACATTCTTTGACAGCTGTCAGGAAGCAGGTACTTAAAATAGGGCCTCAGCACTTGCTGCACAACTGTCAAAGGGTTCCTCACTATGCCGAATGTCCCGCCTCTCCCCATATAATATCGGCGGGGAGGCTCGGCGCAGTGATGCTAATGAGCCCCTGCGCATAATATCGCGGGGGCTCTGCAGCAGCTGCTAAATGCGGGCGCCGCGTTGAGTTAAAGGGCGCTGCAGCGGGGTTTACTTTCCTCTGTCTGCTATTTTTATCCACTGCTCATATTGAGTTCCTGTCCATGCTTCTTTCTTGAACAAAGCCTGTTGGAAAGTTGCCTGAAAGTTTTCATGGGGAGAGCACGCAGATGACGCCGAGCAGAATATGCTGCCTGAAACGTCAAGGCCTGCCAGTTCTTCTAAGAACTCCT
Organism: Heterodontus francisci; assembly: GCF_036365525.1. NCBI lineage: Eukaryota > Metazoa > Chordata > Chondrichthyes > Heterodontiformes > Heterodontidae > Heterodontus > Heterodontus francisci. The sequence goes on from NC_090400.1 coordinate 47,826,180, forward strand.
TTTCTCAAGGAAATAACTGCTCTTTTTAGAGAAAATTCTCATGGTGTAAAACCATAAATCGTCTTACTCAATGTTAGAGCCTGTTTATTCAAATGTTTTAAGAGAAATACTGAATTTGATGTGCATGCAAACATAAGGCATGTTATCACAAAGACACTGCGCTCATTTCAAATTCCGCTCTCAGATATTTTAGTGGAGGTGTTAACCTGTTTAAAATAGTTGTTAAAATAACAAAGAATCTGATATGAGTACATTAAGCTTTTGGATGTTAGCACCTTCTCTTAACTATACTTACATTATTAATAGTCCACTAGAGAGCAACAGACCAGAGATGCAGGGGAGACTGGAACAGTATTATAGCTCAGAACCACTGTGCAGGTGAAACTCTATGCTTCTGATCAAACTGTAAGCAAATCACCTTCTCAATACACAGTCCGTTTAACAAGTGTACACAATGTATACAGTAAAACCTTTGTTATCAGTTCCAGGGATGAAGAACTTCAGTTATGAAGATAGATTGGAGAAGTTAGGGCTTTTTTCCTTGGAGAAGAGAAGGCTGAGAGGTGATTTGTTAGAGGTATTCAAAATTATGAGGGGTCTGGACAGAGTAGATAGAGAGAAACTGCTTCCACTTGTGAAAGGATCCGAGAACGAGAGGGCACAGATTTAAAGTGTTTGGTCAGAGAAGCAAAAGTGACATGTGGAAAAATGTTTTCACACAGAGAGTGGTTAATGTCTGGAATATGCTGCCTGAGAGCGTGGTGGAGGCAGGTTCAATTAAAGCATTCAAAATGGAATTAGACTGTTATATCAAAAGGAAGAATGTGCAGGGTTATGGGGAGAAGACGGAGGAATGGAACTGAGTCAATTGCTCTTTCAGAGAGCTGGTGCTGATACGATGGGCCGAATGGCTTCCTTCTGCACTGATATTTTGATTTTACCAACCGGAATGCTCTATCATCTGGAATTACCGAAATCTTCCAAGACTTGTCTCTCAATGCCGAGTTTTCCCGAGTGCAACAGTTTGTTCTCAGCATTACTGTACTAAAGTTAGTGCTGCTGCCAATAATCATCTTAGTGGCGCTGTCAGCAGTCCATCACATTGCATAGCTGTCCTTATCTAGTATTTGTGATTTATCTCCCCATCACCTTCTACATCTACATCTAATGCTTTAGTGTAATTTGTACATTTTTACTGTTCCTGAAGAATTCTATGCATCTTTACTGCCTCAAGATTCCTGTATTGTACATCTTCTTGTTTTTTGCATGTAATCATTTCTCTTAAAATTAAAACTATTGCCTTGTATGGCCTTGGTTGTACGACTGTTCATTAACTGGAATTTTCGATTACCCGGCACCTCTCAGGTCTGGCACATGCTGGATAACAAAGCTTTTATTGTACTGATTAAGATCTGATACTTCACTCCTGTCTATTACTGTAGGCTTGTGTGTACACTGATACCTGGGGCCCTTGAATATCCAACATGCTTAACTATATATCTGACAGCAGGTGAAGCTGTGCTGGTCATTGAGAAGCTGACGTGCAGTTTGTGAGTCATCCATGTACATGAATGAAAAATGAACATACTTACTAGTGTAACTCAGTGTCAGAGCGTAAATATCATGAAGCAGTTTGAGTGATCTCGCAGTTTATTTGTGTTGAGTACAGGCCATGGGGAAAGAGCAGGGGAGTAGGACTAATAGGACAGCTCTTTCAAAGAGCTGGCACAGGGCTCCTTCAGTGCTGTAAGGTCTACGATTCTGGAGGCTAGACATCTATTATCATGGGAGAGAGTGTCAGGGAAACCAGGAGGAGAATCATTGCTGGATATGATCTTGTAGCTGAAGAACAGCTTTGGCAGTCGGAAGCTGGTCACCCACTTAAGCTTTCAACTGCAACCTCTCAAAGACAAACTTCCAATGACACACAATAACTCTACCAACTACCCAGCTGAGAACTTCATCTAGAATAGGCTAGCATAGAATTCAGTGAGTTGTCAAGAGGCAGGATTTTGATATTAGTTCCCCTTCTCGCAGCCTACTCATGCTGGGGAAAAGGGAATGACTAGAACATAGTGTGTTAATATAAAAGGCATGCTGACAGGACAGAACAACAATGGTTGGACAGATTCCTGAAGGTTTCATCACATGACCACCTACCTCCAACCTCCTCACCCTTACGGTGCCACAGTTGCTTACCCGACACACCTAACATCATGGTACACCTACCTCTCCAGGAACCAGGAAAACCAACAGGCATTTTGTTAACCCGTTGGATAATTAATGACTCTCAGTCAAACAGCCATTTTGACAACTCCAATAGCTTTATAACTAATAAACAAAAGTGTTCAAAGAATATATAAAAAAGAACGCACAATTATTTTGATACCCCTATGATTTTCCTCTGCACCAATATCATTAATTTGTAAAATCTCCCCCCTCCCCCACATCTAAAGCTCCCTTAGAATTTTCCATTTCTCCCCTCAGTTGGATCCTGGTCTTTATTCCATTTGTCTACTCACAGCTGAAATAGTAACCTTGTTTTAGAGTATTTCAATCAACACCATGTTCATTGCACTAAGGGAGCAGTCTAAGCATGAAGTAAAAGCAAAATACTGCAGATGCTGGAAATCTGAAATAAAAACAAGAAATGCTGGAAATACTCAGTAGGTCTGGCAGCATCTGTAGAGAGAGAAGCAGAGTTAATGTTTCAGGTCAGGGACCCTTCATCAGAAGAAGTGTGAAGTACTTACTCTTCAAACTGTATTTGCTGCATCTTAGCTTTTAATGATAGCCCCTACTTGTTTCTCCTAACTCAATGTAAAGAACTTCCCCACCATTGAGCTCACTGATTCCCTTCACATCCTTAAGAGAGACCAAGGACTGAAACAGTGGATGACAAAAAGAACAACTAGTCTAGAGAAGAAGAGCTAGACCCCGATATGGAAGCAAACACCTCTTAACTTAGCATAGGGTACACCCTGTGCAGAGCGACAGGATTCACTGTAACCATCTGTGAGACCAAAGCCTTAATGTGTCTAATGTTAGACCTACATAGAATATACAGCAAAATGTTACGACCCAAGAGAGATAGTTAACATGAAAAATTTGAGATATGAACCCCCAAACCAATTTAATGAATTACACAAGATTTCACATTTTAATACTTTTATTATAATAAATAAACTAAAAGAAATCCCCAATTAACTAAATAGTACTTTGTAAGTAGCTGATGCCCTAAATTACAAATGAAAGTATTTTCTTCACTTATTCAAACCCTTGAAAACCTTACACCCCACTTATACATCACACAGTGCTTTTTGATGATGAAATCCTTTGTGGTTAAAAAGTTCCAAACTCCTCCCAGTTGCAATGGGTTGGATCTCCCAGGAGTTTCAAAAATCAATATTGTCTTCACTCACTTCGAGCACTTCTGACCTAGATATCCATGTATAATATGATTTCTTGTGATCCCATGGGTCCTGTACTTCTCCCCAAGCTTCGACTGTCAAAATAGGTTCAGGTTTTCACAGCCTTTTGCTGTATCTCTTCAGAGAACAGGCATTTTCCCTCCCTCTCTCTGCAGATGTCATTGCTGGGTGTCTTCTCTTACAGCTTGCCTTGAGGCCACACCCCGATGGGTCTCTTCTTATAGTCTCGTGACTTCAGAAAGTCTGTTGAATTTATCTGGACTTAGAAATCAATAGTTTATTGTTATGCTCAAAAATGCAGAGACCATCATTCTGCATTCAGAAAGACACTCAGGCCTTCCCATTGTCCCCAGGTGTCAACGCCTGAATGGTTCATTTGCATGTTCTGAATTACCAACCCCTTGTTTTATGACCCGAAAGCCATTATTCTTCTGGGGTTGGTGCTGTAGCTTTTGTTTTTAGAAGACAGTCTTTGATCTGTATTTTCTGTTGTCCTGGTAACCTCTCACAGAGTGGAGGTGAGGTCAGCTGACCTTCCAGACTCCATATTGAACTTTTAGAAATGACAATTTATTAAGACATAATCATGTTACAAGGTCCAGTGTTTGTAACAATAGAAACAGGCCCTTCAGCCCAACTGTTCATGCTGCTGTTCATGCTCCACTCAAGCCACCAGCCATCCTTCCTCAGCTAACTCTATCGTCATAACCCTATATTCCTCCCTCATATATTGACCCACAGCAATGTGGTTGACTTTTAACTGCCCTCTGAAATGGCCCAGCAAGGGCAATTAGGGACAGGCAATAACTGCTGGCCTTGCCAGCGATGCTCACCTCCCAAGGATGAATTTTTTTAAAAGCTGCCCCTTAAATGCATCTAAACTATTGGCCTCAACTACTCCCTGCAGTAGTGAATTCAGCATTCTCATCACTCTCTGGATAAACAAGTTTCTTCTGAATTCCCTATCGTAGGCCTTATAAGTTACCTGTTTTTGTGATGTGACTGTCATGAAGAGGAAACATTGCAGGGGACACAGAGTTGGGAAAGCAGCACTCGGCAGACCTACCCGCTGCAGACAATCCTCTTGACCTCCCCTTGGCATCATCAGATCACAAGGGAGAAGCAGACCATGCCTTCCTCAGCAAAATGCACAAAACTATGTAAAATGCCTAATACATAGCCTGCAAGACCTATAAGTGTAATGTAGTGAATTAAAAACCATTAAAATAATGAGAGATGGAAGGGGGTGATGTGGTAGAAAGAAGGGGAGGTTTATATGATACTGATGGCAAGTAAGGTACATTTTATTCAACTTGCAGTCCCTGTGCAGTTTGTTTATTACCTTCAGCCATTAATCAACAAACTAACTCTGGCAAGAGCAGTCTTGCAATGATTAATTTGTTAGACACTTCTGATTGGTACAGAAGCCATATAAATGATTCACATCTCCTGCACCAATATTGTATGTGTAAAACATAAATAATATGCAGAGGCATTATACAGTGCGGATTAAGTTCTGGATTTTCCTCCTAATGGCTACCCAAGTGGCCAAAGGCAAAAGCAAGTGGGGGTGAGGGAGGGGGAGGGGTTGGTGTTGAGTTAAAGCCCAAGCACAGATCTCTGTCCCAAAGATTCACCATCAGATGCTCCTTGGACCCTACTGGAAGCTGACATCTTTGGCTGCTCTGCCTGTGTCCCATTATAAGTGTGTGTCCCAAGTCCCATTCATCCATCACCCCTGTGCTCAGTAACCTGCATTGGTCCTGCAATGCCTCGATTTTAAAATTCTTATCATGTTGTTCAACTCCCTCGTGGCCTCACTCCTCTCAATCGCTATAACTCCTACAGTCCAACAACCCTTCAAGAATCCTGCATTCCTCTAACTCTTGTGCATCCCCCACTTCCTTCTCCTTACAATTGATGGCTGTGCCTTCAGCCATCTCAGCCCTAAGCTCTGGAATACCCTCCTTAAACCCTTCTGCCTCATTAACTCTCTCTCCTCCTTTAAGAGGCTGCTTAAAACCGAACTCTTTGACCAAGTGTTTAGTGACGTATCCTAACGTCTCCTTCTTTGGCTCGGTGTTCATTTGTCTCAGATACTGCTCCTGTGAGGCGCCTTTGGATGTTTTACTACATCTAAAGGTACCAATAAATGTTAGTTGTTGTTGGTTGGATGGAGTTGGCTGCAGGACTGTATTTCCTGCAGTTACTGCTCTTAAGGCCACAAGTGGAAATAAAAACCCCAGAGAAAGGGTCATGGGGACTGTTTGAGACAGACTAGAGTCATTCAATACTATTCAAGTGTTTTTAATTCCTTTGACGTTTCTGTAATTTATTTACAAGAGTATTTAAGTTTGACAAAGTATATTTAAGATCTTTTAAAAGTAGATGTATGAATTTTAAAATTGTTTTAAATTATTCTTAAAGTTGTCTTTTTTACATTGTTTTAAGGCTGTAGACTGGGCCTTGGGAACTAAAGGAGTGTCTGTTTGACCTCGGCACTTGACTGGGACCTTGTGCCACATTATTTCAGTTCACAATGATCACAGTAGTAAACTGGGTGCAGCATGTAAGAATAAACAAGTGTTTTATTGGAAAATAAACACAAAGGCAAAGCGTGAAAAATCCATCAGGCATTTTTCCAGTAAAAACTGACAACATAGAGGTTTCTGTATGCTTATTAATGAAATCACATCCTGTCATCAGGCTTCGAGTCCTTGTCACTTCTCAAGTCAATGATTATTAAAAGGCTGACTGCTATACCACAGCAAGTGCGCAGACGTTAGACTTTCTGCTCAGATCTCAGTTATTTTCCAGCTGCCTTTTAAGGCAAGGTGCCCAGTTGCTGAAAGCAGGTCCTGTGCACAATGCTAAGCCCAAGAGAAACAGCGTGATTGAAACCAGATGCTTTTGGGACTCTGCCTCCCCGCCACCCCTCAAAATAGGGACCGATCATATTCAACAACCTGACATCCCACCAGCACTTTGACCTACAAAGAATGTAAATCTTTTATAGTTGGCACCAAAAGCTGCTGCAATTAGTGGTTTCCAAAGCCTTTAACCATCAGAGGATAACTGAAAGGTCTTAATGCTGAATGACAGCCAAAGGCAGCCTTGGAGATGGATATTTAACATGAGATACTGTCAAGGATATGTTAAAGGTCTCGTGTTGGTTCATGCTGGAAGTATACATCGCAAAATTATGCACCACCAACTTGCAATTACTTTTCCATTAACTTTAACTGAGTTGAGAAGATGAGTGTGGACCAACAGCAAACTAACCAAAAATACAGAGTTCCACATGTACCAGGCTTCTATTCTCAGCACCTTTATTTAGGGCAGCAAAGCATGGACAACTTATGCAAGCCAAGAAAAGCAGTCAAGAAAAGAGCTTCCACTTCCACTGCCTCAGAAGGATATTGGGCGTTTCCTGGCAGGACAGATTGCTGAACATGGAGGTACACCAGCATGTTTGACCTCTTGAGTTAGCGGCGACTCCTTGGCTGGGTCATGTGCACCAAATGGATGACGACCGCATCCCCAAAGACATGCTCTATGGGTAGTTTGCTACTGACGCTGTTACGACCAACCGCTCCAGTCAAAGCCCCCAATCAAAATATACGATTCTGATAGTCTGTTTCTCCCACCACAGTTAATTCAATCCCGTCTCTCCACAGATCGCCTAACATATCATTTTAAACTTTCCAAATTAAAGAAAGACCCAGTCAATTGTATTATCTATTAACCCCCCGAATGAGGTTGACCAAACCAAGTGTCTCTAAATCAACAAATTAAATGTTTAATTCGAAAAATCTAAATTCTTAAACACTATGAAGATATGAACAACATTTAAAGTAGAAAAAATTAATCCTTGCAAATTTACAGTCCAATGTTGCTTGAAGTCCTCACCGGCGTCCGATGGGGAGAAAAGGTTCTTCCACAGTAGAACAGTCCACAGCCTAATTCCAGCAGTAAGTGATGCTTTCCTTCCTTCAGCGAATTTCAGCAATTAACCATTTGCAAACACTTTTTAAAATGAATCAATTTGGCTTTAGAATTTTTGAAGGATAACAGACTGTCACAATCTAACTTCCCTTCCTTCAGTTTAAATTATCAAAGATTTCCGTTTAGGCTTGACTTCTTTTAGAATTTTGAGAGATAATAATTAAACAGATTAAATTCTCATCCTTCAGTTTAAATGGCTGAGCAAACCTTTTTCAGGTGCTAACACCAGCTATCTGTCTGTGTTCTCTGTTAGAACAAACTGTCTCCAACTAAATAGCCAGTTCAAAATTGAATTGTAACAAATGTATCACGTGATGCTCAGTCCAAGTGGCTGTATCCAAGGTAATGAGAATGCACCCTTTGAATCACAGTCTCCGAATGGCTGTTGCCGGGTAACCAGGATGCATTCTTTGAAGCTGGTTGCTTCCCTCGCCATATGCTTGTATCCAACTGCAACCAAAATGCATTTTCTCCTTAATTCCTGAGGCTTGTCGGTTCTTAAAGCGGTACTGATCCTTTGCAAGCCTTAAAGGCAAACCGCATATTCCCCGGAGGAAAAAAACTACAGGACCATGACATGGCGGTACACCAGCGTGCAGGGATTCCCAGCATGTTTGACCTCTTGAGTTAGTGGCAACTCCTTGGCTGGGTCATGTGCACCAAATGGATGATGACTGCATCGCCAAAGACATGCTCGATGGGGAGTTTGCTATTGACGCCCTCGTCTGCGATACAAGGATGTCTGCCAGCAAAACCTCAAGTTGACTAGGATCAGTGTCGATGTATGGGAAGTCCTTGCTGCTGACGAGAGTTCCTGGAGAATGGCAGTCAGGAAGGGCGTGGAAAAAGCAGAGGACAAAAGAAACGACCAGATAGCAGAAAAGGGAGGCCAGCAGAAGGGAAAAAACATCAGTCCACCTCGGACCAACGATATTCATCTGTGCTAGCCGTGGAAGGGATTGCCACTCATGGGTTGGCCTCTACAGCCACAACAGGCGATGTTCAACTCAGAAGTTGCAAACACCCTTGGTGTAGTCCATCGTCTTCCAAGACGGATGGATGCCTACTATCTTTAACTTCTCAGTCTTGGCTCAGTTGGTAGCATTCTTCCCTCTGAGTCACAAGGCTGTGTGTTCAAGCCCCTCTCTAGAGATCTGAGCACATAACATAGGCTGATACTCTATAAAGTAACCAGGGAGGTGCCATCCTTCAGATGAATTTTAAAGCCAAAGCTGCACTTAACCCCGCCAAACAGCTGTAAACAAAATCCCATGGCCACTATTCAAAAAAGAGCAGGGGAAGTTCCCAGTAGCCTGGCCAATATTTGTACCTCAATCAGCATCACTAAAAATGATCATCCGTTCATTTGTCTCACTGTGGTTTGTGGGATCTTGCTGTGCACAATTGACTGCTGTCTTTCCTTACATTATAATAATGACCACTCTTCAAAGGTAATTCATTGGTTTCAAGGTAATCAGGCAGAGCTAACATAGTTTTGTGGAAGGGAAATCATGTTTAACCAATTTATTGGAGTTCTTTGAAGAAGTACATGTGCTGTGGATAAAGGCGAACCGGTGGATATATTGCACTTAGATTCCCAGAAAGCATTTGATAAGGTAATTGCGGAAAATAAAAGCTCATGGTGTAGTGGGTAACATATTGGCATGGATAGAAGATTGGATAGCTAACAGGAGACAGAGCGTAGGCATAAATGGGTCATTTTCTGGTTGGCAAGATGTAATGAGTGGTGTGCCACAGGGACCAGTGCTGGGGCCTCAACTTTTTACAACTTATATAAATGATTTGGATGAAGGGACCGAAGATATAGTTGCTAAATTTGCTGAGGATACAAAGATAGGTAGGAAAGTAAGTTGTGAAGAGGACATAAAGCGGCTACAAAGGGATATAGATAGGTTAAGTAAGTGGGCAAAGATCTGGCAAATGAAGTATAATATGGGAAAATGTGAAATTGTCCATTTTGGCAGGAAGAATAAAAAAGAAGCATATTATCTAAACGGTGAGAGATTGTAGAGCTCTGAGATGCAAAGAGATCTGGGTGTCCTAGTGTGTGAATTGCAAAAGGTTAGTAGTAGGTACAGCAAGTAACTAGGAAAGCTAATAGAATGTTATCATTTATTGCGAGAGGAATTGAATACAAAAGTAGGGAGGTTATGCTTCAGTTATACAGGGCATTGGTGAAACCACATCTGGAGTACTATGTATAATATTGGTCTCCTTATTTAAGGAAGGATGTAAATGCGTTGGAAGCAGTTCAGAAAAAGTTTACTAGACTAATACCTGAAATGGGTGGGTTGTCTTATGAGGAAAGATTGGACAGGCTAGGCTTGTATCCACTGGAGTTTAGAAGAGTAAGAGGTGACTTGATTGAAAAATATAAGATCCTGAGAGGGTCTTGACAGGGTGGATGTGGGAAGGATGTATCCTCTTGTGGGAGAATCTAGAACTAGGGGTCACTGTTTAAACATAATAGGTCACCCATTTAAGACAGAGATGAGGAAATCTTTTTTCTCTGAGGGTCTTGAGTCTTTGGAACTCTCTACCTCAAAAGGCAGTGGAAGCAGAGTCTTTGAATATTTTTAAGGCAGAGGTAAATAGATTCTTAATAAGCGGGTGAAAGGTTATTGGGGGTAGGCAGGAATGTGGAGTTGAGGTTACAATCAGATCAGCCATGATCTTGTTAAATGGCGGAGCAAGCTCAAGGGGCCGAGTGGCCTACTGCTTCTTCTAATTCATATGTTTGTATGTTTGTGAATCCCCATAGGATGTCCTGAGATTCTGAAACACACTTACTTTTAACCTAATGGATGTAGGATTGCTGGTCAGGGGTGTGAATTGCGATATACACCTTCCTTGAGTTTCAGGGGAGTGCAAGAGACCATGAAGGACAAAAGCAGTAAGAGAGATGAAATTAATGACAAAGTGGTTTGCATAACCCTGCTGTGACTATTGCAGTTCCTATGATGATTATGAATGAGGACAGTCATTTGGCCCATCTTAGTTCATCCATCAAGAAAGACCCGCCAGTACTGCTCATTGCAGCATTCAATTGGTTTGTAAATGATTGCACGGATTTTGCCTCCATTATTCTATCTCAGGGTCTGTTCCATGGGCTCCTGGAGCAAGTGGTGGAGATGAAATCTCTGGAATTACTTTAATACATAAAAAAAAGGAAACTGCCCTTTGCAAGGTCCTATCAGCAATAATGGCTTTTATTTCCTCTAGTCCTTCTCCAACCAAGTGTTGTAACCTATTACTTCACTGTATAACCCAGCCAAACTGTTCCAGTACAGCTACAACACTGGCATCTACCCGGCAATGCCCAGGTATGTCTTGTACACAAAAAGCAGGACAAGTCCAACCCGGCCAATTACCGCCCCATCAGCCTACTCTCAATCAGTAAAGTGATGAAGGTGTCATCAACAGTGCCATCAAGCAGCACTTGCTTAGCAATAACCTGCTCAGTGACGCTCAGTTTGGGTTCCGCAGGGCCACACAGCTCCTGACCTCATTACAGCCTTGGTTCAGACATGGACAAAAGAGCTGAACTCAAGAGGTGAGGTGAAAGTGACTGCCCTTGACATCAAGGCAGCATTTGACTGAGTATGGTATCAAGGAACCCTAGCAAAACTGAGGTCAATGGGAATCAGAGGGAAAACCCTCCGCTGGCTGGAGTCATACCTAGCACAAAGGAAGATGGTTGTGGTTGTTGGAGGTCAATCATCTGAGCTCCAGGACATCATTGCAGGAATACCTCAGGGTAGTGTCCAAGGCCCAACCATCTTCAGCTGCTTCATCAATGACCTTCCTTCAATCATAAGGTCAGAAGTGGGGATGTTCGCTGATGATTGCACAATGTTCAGCACCATCCGTGACTCCTCAGATACTGAAGCAGTCCGTGTAGAAATGCAGCAAGACCTGGACAATATCCAGGCTTGGGCTGATAAGTGGCAAGTAACATTCGCGCCACACAAGTGCCAGGCAATGACCATCTCCAACAAGAGAGAATCTAACCATCTCCCCTTGACATTCAACGGCATTACCATCGCTGAATTCCCCCTCTATCAACATCCTAGGGGCTACCATTGACCAAAAACTGAACTGGAGTAGCCATATAAATACCATGGCTACAAGAGCAGGTCAGAGGCTAGGAATCCTGAGGCGAGTAACTCACCTCCTGACTCCCCAAAGCCTGCCCACCATCTACAAGGCACAAGTCAGGAGTGTGATGGAATACTCTCCACTTGCCTGGATGGGTGCAACTCCAACAACAGTCAAGAAGCTCGACACCATCCAGGACAAAGCAGCCCGCTTGATTGGCACCCCATCTACAAACATTCACTCCCTCCACCACCAACGCACAGTGTGTACCAACTACAAGATGCACTGCAGCAATGCACCAAAGCTCCTTAGACAGCACCTTCCAAACCTGTGATCTCTACCAACTAGAAGGACAAGGGCAGCAAATACATGGGAACACCACCACCTGCAAGTTCCCCTCCAAGTCACACACCATCCTGACTTGGAACTATATCGCTGTTCCTTCACTGTCGCTGGGTCAAAATCCTGGAACTCCCTTCCTAACAGCACTGTGGGTATACCTACCCCAAATGGACTGCAGCAGTTCAAGAAGGACAATAAGGGACAGGCAATAAATGCTGGCCCGGCCAGTGACGCCCACATCCCATAAATGAATTAAAAAAATAATCATAACAGTCCCTCTGAAACCTCCACCTACTCCCTCAAAAGCGTCTGATTCTGAATTTGAATCAACCTTCGTGCAGTTCTGCATAGAATGATGCATCAGGAACAATTTTAACTTTAAACACTGTTGGCAAACCGCATTGATCTCTAGTTAGAAGTTTAGAGAACTTTTCTTCAATGTTGTAAATGATATGAGAATAATGAATGCCCAGGTAGTAATCTCATCCAGGGGTGCAGTTGATATCCTTTTATTGTATGTCACTCGCTAACATTTCAGCCTGCTTCAAACAAAAGCAAAAGAGTTTTCTTGCCCATATTCGCTACAGAGGCAACACTTACATTTTAATAAGGCGGACATACATATGAGCAACAGCCCAATTGGGTTGGAAAATGTTGTTGCTTATACCACTTAAAAACCTTGATTTATAAATATTACATTTTTAAAAGATGTCAGAAGATTTAAACACCGCAGAGAGAGTAACCATGGTCAGTCGCAAATGGTTAGTCTATTCCACCCTGACCTTGCAAAAAGGTTTTAATTCAAAACCCCAGATAAAGCTCAGGACCACCATAGAAGTTACAACAAAGAAATCAGTGCGTATCAACATGCATTCTCCATGCCAGCATGAAATATATGGGACGGATTGTGCAATCAGTGGCGAAGGAATGTTGCTCTCCATTCATCTATCTGGCAGCTGCCCACAAAACCTAGAGTACAGACCTGCTCTAATCTGGAATCTGATCCAATGCGATGCCTCCAATAGAGCATCTGTTGTGTCTGTGAGCAGGGTAAGTAACAGTGAGGCTCATGAAGCAATCAGATTGAGGAATCCTCACTGAGACACGCAGAGTTTAAACCAGGAAGTATAATAGCAGGAAGTATAAATTAAAATTAAATCATGTACAGAAAATGAAATAAGGATTGTGAAACATGGATGGGATTAACAGAGAGAGATAAAAGAAACAGACAGCAAAAGTTTAAAAAAAAGTTTTTTTTAAACATCTCCAACATCTTCTGAGGGAATGAGACTCAACATTCGTAAAATTAATTTTTCAGGGCTAGTAAGTTATTTGGCAGTAATGATCACTTATCATGCCGTTAAAAGCTCTAACTTTTTCTGCTGTCTTGAGTGCAAACTAGCAAACAAGTACCCAAGTTCACACCATTGCATTCATTTCAGTGCCAAATCTAATGACGAGAACTGCAACAGCACATCCTGTCAAGGAGCAGGAAATCTCTGACAGCAACTTCTGGATTTCCGCATTTAACAGCGCATGTGTGGACACCAGAAGTTGCTGTCCAATTTATCTGTTATAACGGTGTGCGCTGTTAGCCTCACTCTAATTCTTATCGCAAACTCCAACCCAAGCTAAGCTTGATCTTTCTGGTGCAAAATCAGGGATTATAACATCTACGAATAACATCCTGAAACTAACATTAGAGATCAAAGAAGCTTATAAAAAACACTGCCCTTAACTCCACTACAGAGATAAGATCAGGATAGTTAAACCCTATCACCCCAAACACTGGCAAAACATCACTTCAGAAATTCTGTAAAGGATAGCATCTTTAATTCAGAATGGAAGTAACGGGAAATGTAATAAATCAGCCTCTTTGTCACTTGGGGAGTCAGATTACTTGTGAAGATGATAAACACTAGCTCAACATTAGCATCTGAGCTCGACTTCATTCAGTGGTGGCACTCTTGCCTCTGATTCAGAAAGTCATTGGTTCAACCCCACTATGGGGACTTGACCCCATAATTGAGGCTCACACTCCAGTGCAGTACTGAGAGTGCTGAATTGTCACAGATACCATCTTTTAGATGAGATGTTAAACCAAGGTTCTATCCACCTGTTCAGGTGGATGTAAAAAACCATAGCAATAGCAAGCGAGTTCTCCTAGTATTCCGGACAACAATGATTTTGATTGGAAGAATGAGCAGTGACAATGTGAACTTAGTGGTGCAATTTTAAATGGGGTGCAGGGACAGAGAGATCTGAGGGCCTACACACACAAATCTTTGAAGGTGGCAGGACAAGTTGAGAAGGCTGCAGAAAAAAGCATATGGGATCCTTGGCTTTATTAATAGAGACATAAACCAGAATTTTATGCCCCCCCCCACTCCACCTGGAGCGGGCTCGCAGGTGCGGGAAGGGTATAAAATTGAATGGGATGGTGGGGCAGCGTACCCATTACCTACCTGCCTCTGCGGCCAGCGGCTGAGTAGGTATCAGGTGGTTAATTAATGACCACTTCAGGGCCTCATCCCGCTGCCGCTGGTATCTTACCAGCAGCAGGGGGGTGGGTGACTATGCCACTTGGTGAGGCAGCCAGGTATTCCTGACTGTGGACTTGGGAGTGGGGGCCAGTCCCCCCAGCCCATGCATCCTGTGTCCCACGGAGGGCTCCCCCAGTGGAAAGAGCCACCCCAGCTTGATCCCCTCTCCCAGCCTTCCAATTGCTGCAACTCCCCAACCCCCCCCCCCCACCCCCACCCCCCACCATCCCGGCTTAGGGTCTGCTGACTGGTAGTTCAGCGAATGTGGTACCATTATTCAAGAAGGGTAGCAGGGATAATTACAGGCCAGTGAGTCTAACATCAGTTGTAGGGAAACTATTGGAAAATATTCTGAGGGACAGGATTAATCTCCACTTGGAGAGGCAGGGATTAATCAGGGATAGTCAGCATGGCTTTGTCAGGGGGAGATCGTGTCTAATTAACTTGATTGAATTTTTCGAGGAGTGACTAGATGTGTAAATAAGGGTAAAGCAGTTGATATAGTCTACATGGACTTAAGCAAGGCTTTTGATAAGGTCCCGCATGGGAGATCAGTTAAGAAGGTAAGAGCCCATGGGATCCAGGGCAATTTGGCAAATTGGATCCAAAATTGGCTTAGTGGCAGGAGGCAGAGGGTAATGGTGGAGGGTTGTTTTTGCGAGTGGATGCCTGTGACCAGTGGTGTACGGCAGGGATCGGTGCTGGGACCCTTGCTGTTTGTAGTGTACATTAATGATGTAGACGTGAATATAGGAGGTATGATGAGTAAGTTCACAGATGACATGAAAATTGGTGGTGTCGTAAATAGCGAGGAGGAAAGCCTGGGATTACAGGATGATATAGATGGGCTGGTAAGATGGGCGGAGCAGTGGCAAATGGAATTTAATCCTGAGAAGTGTGAGGTGATGCATTTTGGGAGGACTAACAAGGCAAGGGAATATACAATGGATGGTAGGACCCTAGGAAGTAGAGAGGGTCAGAGGGACCTTGGCGTACTTGTCCATAGATCACTGAAGGCAGCAGCAAAGGTAGATAAGGTGGTTAGGAAGGCATATGGGAAACTTGCCTTTATTAGCCGAGGCATAGAATATAAGAGCAGGGAGGTTATGATGGAGCTGTATAAAATGCTAGTTAGGCCACAGCTGGAGTACTGTGTCGAGTTTTGGTCGTCACACTGTAGGAAGGATGTGATTGCACTGGAGAGGGTGCAGAGGAGATTCACCAAGATGTTGCCTGGGCTGGAGCATTTCAGCTATGAAGAGAGACTGGATAGGCTAGGGTTGTTTTCCTTAGAGAAGAGAAGGCTGAAGGGTGGCCTGATTGAGGTATACAAAATTATGAGGTGCATTGATAGGATAGATAGGAATCAACTTTTTCCCTTATCGGAGGGATCAATAAGCAGGGGACATAGATTTAAGGTAAGGGGCAGGAGGTTTAGAGGGGATTCGAGGAAAATTTTTTTCACCCAGACGGTGGTTGGAATCTGGAACACACTGCCTGAAGGGGTGGTAGAGGCAGGAACCCTCTGAACATTTAAGTAGTATTTAGATGTGTACGTGAAATGCCATAGCATACAAGGCTACAGGCCAAGTGCTGGAAAATGGGATTAGAATAGATAAGTGCTTGATGACTGGCACAGACATGGTGGGCCGAAGGGTCTGTTTCTGTGTTGTATAACTCTATGACTCTATGGTCCCAGCAAGCTTGCCCCACTTACCTGAACTCTGGGCCTCCATTGTGGCTGGATCAGGGACCAGTTACAGTCTGAGCTGTGGCCATTGCTCCCCGTGGTGCTGCTGAGACTGAAGAGTTGCTGGCCCTCTGATTGGCCGGCAGCTCTTGGAGGTGGGACATCCTGCCTCAAATGGGCAACTTATTGCCTAAGCATCATGGCTTTCCAGGCCGGCGGACGTGGTCTTGCCCCCAACTTTCCAGCTGATGTGTGGGGCCTCCGCGCTAAATCTTGGCTACAGATTATAAAAGCAAGGAAGTTATGCTAAACCTTTATAAAGCACTGGTTAGCCCTCAGCTGAAGTATTGTGTTCAATTCTGGGCGCCCCACTTTAGGAAGGATGTCAATGACCTTGGAGAGAGTGCAGAAGGGATTTACCAGAATGGGACCAGGCATGAGGGACTTCAGTTATGTGGAGACTGGAGAAGCTGTGGTTGTTCACCTTAAGGCAAAGAAGATTAAAAGCATATTTGATAGAGGTGTTCAAAACCATGAGTCAACAAGGAGAAACTGTTTCCAGCAGCAGAAGGATCAGTAAATAGAGGACACAGATTTAAGGTGATTGGCAGAAGAACGGGAGGCAACATGAGGAAACCTTTCTTAAAAACTATGAGTTGTTATGATCTGGAATGCACTGCCTGAAAGGAAACAGAATCTATAGTACCATTCAAAAGAAAATTGAATAAAACGTTAAAGCAAAAAAAATTACAGGACTATGGGGAAAAAGCAGGGGAGTGTGATTCATTGGATAGCTCTACCAAACAGCTGGCACAAACACGATAGGCCGAATGTATCATTCTATGATTCTAACCCACAGCACTAAAACAGATTAACGGATCATTTATCCCTTGCTATTTGTGATTCTTGCTTTGTGCAAAATTGGCTGCTGCATTTGCCTACATATCAACACTTTGAAAGTGATTCATTGGCTCTGATGTGCTTTAGGACATCCTGAGAAAATGGAACATGCTACAGAGGGTCAAGTTCTTTCTTTGATCTTTCCTACCTGTTGGGAGACTCCAGATCAGCTCTGCTTACTATACGATGCTGGTAAGGAGTGTATAACCAGTTGAATGCTGTGAGGGTTCTTTCTTCCATTTTGAATTTTCCTTCTCTCACATACCTGAAACATAAAGCAAAGAGTTTGAGTGGACAGTCTAAACATACACCTGAACAGGTGCAATGGAACCTCAGTTTAACATCGTTCCAAAAGATGGGACCTCTGACAATCACCACCAATGGTTCAAATGGAATTGTTGCTGCTTTTTATAATAGTTGAGACCAAGGTTTCTGCACAATAAACATAATTCTTAGCCACCTCCATTACTGACAATTAATTAATGTAACTGGATAATCTGTTTGTATTGATATTGGTTGAGTGTTTATGTATTGGCTAGGATACCAGGGATAATTCCCCTGCTCTTTTTCAAACTAATGCCAAGGGGTCTTTTATGTTCTGATGAAAGGTCACGGACCTGAAATGTTAACTCTGTTTCTCTCTCCACAGATGCCGCGTGACCTGGAGTATTTTCAGCACTTTCTGTTTTTATTTCTGATTTCCAGCATCCGCAGTATGTTGCTTTTGTGGTCTTTTATGTCCACCTGAGAGGACAGATGGGGCCTCGTTTCATGTTCCATCCGAAAGACAGTAAAAAAGAAAGCAATAGTAAGAATTTCATTTGCTTTTTGTTGGCAAAGTACCTTTGATGTGTGAGGAATTCCAATTTTTTTAGGAGCCACTGTAGTCTCGTGGGCCTTTCAAAGAACAAAGAACAGTACAGCACAGAAACAGGCCATTCGGCCCTCCAAGCCTGCGCCGATCTTGATGCCTGCCTAAACTAAAACCTTCTGCACTTCCGGGGTCCGCATCCTTCTATTCCCATCCTATTCATGTATTTGTTACGATGCCTCTTAAACGTCTCTATGGTACCTGCTTCCACCACCTCCCCTGGCAGCAAGTTCCAGGCACTCACCACCCTCTGTGTAAAGAACTTGCCTCGCACATCCCCTCTAAACTTTGCCCCTCGCACCTTAAACCTATGTCCCCTAGTAACTGACTCTTCCATCCTGGGAAAAGGCTTCTGACTATCCACTCTGTCCATGCCACTTATAACTTTGTAAACCTCTATCATGTCGCCCCTCCACCTCCGTCGTTCCAGTGAAAACAATCCGAGTTTATCCAACCTCTCCTCATAGCTAATGTCCTCCAGACCAGGCAACATCCTTGTAAACCTCTTCTGTACCCTCTCCAAAGCCTCCACGTCCTTCTGGTAGTGTGGCAACCAGAATTGCACGCAATATTCTAAGTGTGGCCTAACTAAAGTTCTGTACATCGTAATATTTCTCTCCGGTACCTCCGTTGCACCACTAACTGGTAAACTACTGTTCACTCCATGCTCTCAGATCTGTGAAGAGAACTCCATTTCCTCATCAGTACCTCATTCTTTAAATAGCAGCAATCGGGGACTTCCTCTGCTTCAATTTCAGACTGGGCGGCCTGTGCTAACTCTCCCAACACTGGGTCGGCTCGCTGAGCCTCAGCTAGGGAAGATTCATTTAATTAATTCCCTGGGTCTCCTAACTTTCCAAAGAAAGTCTTGGACAGGCAGACCACATGGTCATCTGCCTGCAGTGCCAATGCAATCTCCTCTCGGGGAGCTGGTTTGATCATAGTCTGATCCACTACACATTCAGGGAAACTGTAGGGGCTGTTCTCCCACCACTGCCCTGTCTCTCTGACCTCCTGCGGTCTTTCTTTCACTACTAGGGGGGGGACTACCACCTTCACCCTCGCCAGATCATTACCTAGGAGCAGGTCAATCCCATCCACAGGCAAACTAGGGACAATCCCTACAGTCACTGGTCCCGAGACTAGGCCACACTCCAGTTGCACCCGGTGTACAAGTAAAGGCATACACCGCCCTCGAATACCATTCACCACCATTCTAGTGTTCACTGCACTCCCTGGGGGAAAGGTCAGGCCTTTTCCCAGTAAAAGGGATCTAGTGGCCCATGTGTCCCTGAGAATCACTATGGGCTTGATTGGCCCACTCGAGGGGTATGGGGTTACTTTCCCTTCGGACACAAAACCCGGATAGCCTTCAGGCATCCTATTAAATTTTCCTGCACTTGCAGTAGTAAGCTTCTTGGGTCTTACTCTCACTGCAGTTAAAGCCACAGCTTATTCTGCTGTGCTTTCCATCAGGTTCACTTCTTCACTGAGCAGGTGTGCCCTGATTAACCCTACAGGTTTTCCCTTTAGTTTCCAGTAATCAGCTTTTAGATGACCTGTCTTATTACACTGGAAGCACACAGGTCTCTGGGTCTCACTCTTGCTCACAGTACCTTCCTTTTTGGCTAGAGGAGGGCCCCCTGTGTCTCCTGTTTTACTTTCTCTCCCAGGACTGCTTGGGCTCCTATCACCTTCCCACCCTTTGTCCTTTTCATATTTGTGCGGGTGATTAGGAAATGTTTCCCCCGGGAAACCAACTTATAAATTAAAGCAAACTCTCTGAACCCGCTGATCCTCGACATGGGTCTTTATTGAGAGCGGGAGAGAGTTTTTAAATTCCTCGAACAGGATTACTTCCCTGAGGTTCTCATAGCTGAGCTGTACTTTAAGAGTCCTCAGCCACTGGTCAAAAGCCAGCTGCTTACTTCTTTCAAACTGCTGATAATTTTAATTAGCTTGCTTCTTGAGGGTTCTAAACTTTTGGCGATAGGCTTCAGGTACTAATTCATATGCTCCAAGGATAGCATTTTTGGTCAGTTAGTAATTTGATGAACTCTCATCTGGCAACAGGGAAGAGACCTCATAGGCTTTTCCAGTTAGCTTGCTTTGCAGTAAAAGAGGCCAGATCTCAGCTGGCAATTTTAGCTGCCTTGCCAGTTTCTCAAAGGACACAAAAAATGTTTCTACATCCTCCTCACTGAATCTTGGAATTAGTTGAGCTAGTATTAACAATTTTGTACCAAGCCCTGAATTACCCTCCTCCATATTGGCCATGCTTTCACTGGCGTTCCTCTGTCACCCCCTAGTTTAACTCAAGCCACTTCAGCTCTCTTTCTTCACATTCTTCCTGGAATATTCTTTCTTTCTCTCTCCTCTCTCTCTCGTTCCTCCTCCTGTCTTTCTCTCTATCTCTCCTCTCTTTCTTTCTCTTCACCTTTCTTCTGGAAGGCTCACTCTTTCTCCCTCTGTCTTTCCCCAAATTCAAGTTTCCTCTGTTCCGATTGTATCTTTGCTAACAATACCCTATTGGATTCTGCTTCTAATCTTGTTTCTGCTTCTTCAGATTTAAGGGAAAAATGGTTGGCCACTAGCCATTGGAGTTCAGATTTCCTAGCCTTGTCACGTACAGTGATCCCACACTGCTCAGCAATTTTCCTCAACTCCACCATAGACAGTGCTTTTAACTTATCCCAAGTTATTTCACCCTGGCTTGGGGAATTACTAGCTTCAGTTGCAGACATGTTAGTATTCAAGAACACACAACCATAAGAAAACCTGTTTTGAAATCTTGCTCTTTTTTGATTGGGAAAAATTTGGCTTCCCACTTCCAATTTCTCGTTTGTCTGTGGGTCAATTCCGGATGCTAGCACCCAAATTTCTGTTACAACCCAGTGAGAAAGAGGTTTAGGGTTCCCTTTCAGCCTTCACCTAGTCTTATTGTAACAAGGTTTTATTTTTAAACATAACACAATGGTGGGGAACTGATCAAGTGAACTGCACTGTCCTGTTAAGCTTTTGATCATTGTTGATGGTTGGGAACTCAAGGATGGTGGTGCCTTTGAAGGCCAGGACAAGATGGTTTGGACTTTTTCTTACTAGGTAGTCATTGTCTGGCACATGTATGGCATGCATGTCATTGTCCGTTCCAGCCTGAATATTGACCAGGTTCTGCTTTAGACTAACATGGGCCACTCCATTATCAGAGGAGCTGTGAATGGAGTTGAAAGCTGCGGAATCGTCAGTAAACAGCTCCACTCCTGACCTTATAACTGAGACATGTTTATTGATGAAGCAGCTGAAGATGGTTGGGCTGTGGATGCTTCCCTGAGGAACTCCTGCAGCAACGTTGCTCCTATTAAACTTTACACGGCCAGTACAGCATAATACCATCTAGGTTCACACATAAAGAACGGTTGCTAGGTGGAATTCTGAAGGATGGCCGCCATCCACAGAACTGTACGCCAGCATCTTCAGGAACAGAAGGGGACGAGTTTGGGGAAGGAGGAAAATAATGTTGCAATGTAGGGTTGGACGTGAATTTATTTTGCACTTGTGAGTGAATCCAAAACTAGTGGTAGGAAATACAAAGCAGTCACTAAAAACTCAAACAAAGAACAAGCAGAAACTTCTTTACCCAGAGAGTGGTTAGACTATGGAACTTGCCACTGCATGGAATAGTTGAGGTGTTTAAAGGGAGACTAGATAAGTACATGAGGTAAAAAGGAATGGAAGGATATGCAGATAGGGTTAGATGAAGTAGAGTGCAAGGAGGTTTGTCTGGAGCAGAAACACCAGCATAGACCAGTTGGTCTGGATGGCCTGTTACAGTGCTGTAAATTCTATGTAATTAGCTATGTAATATTTTCCATTGTGGGTATATCTTGGCAGGACAAAATCACAAGTCTGGCAGTCCTCTCAAAGGCAGAGCTCCCAGGTGTGTTGGCACGAACAAAGGCTGCTTCGGTGGATCGGACACGTCTGCAGAATGGAAGACAGTTGCATACCCAAGGACTTTCTGTATGGTAAGGTAGCCAGGGCCAGATGACCAGTGAGACGCCCAAAGCTCCACATTGAGGATGCTTGCAAGTGTGACATGAAGGCCCTAAGTGATGACTATCGCACCTGGGAGTCGCTAGCTGGCGAAAAAGGGAAATGGCAACACATCCTGGGGACAGGTGTGCACTACCATGATGACCAGTTGCTGCAGCAGCTTGGCAACAAGTGTCAACATCAAAAACAAGAACTCACAGCGTCACACGGCAGCTTCATGTGCAGCATTTGTGGCAGAACCTGCCTCTCAAGCATTGGCCTTCAAAGCCATTGGCAAAGGTGCACCAAGAGAAGACATCCCACCTGAATGGATTGTTTGCTGCATGTCCATCATCATTCACAGATGGAATGATGCCAACCATTTTCCAGGGCATTTCAATGCTGTCTATTTGGCATAGCTTGTGTCTTGATCAGTTGATGGACTAGCCTCAGTTAAATTAGTTATTGTGTGTGCAATTTTACTGTACCCAAAGGATGACGATATGGAATATTGGATTCAGTGCACTTAACCTCATGGAAATAACACAAAGTGAGTTGATCTTGCATCACTAATCCCTCTGCTTTCTCTAGGCAAATTTAATTTGTCCAAGTAACTGAAGGCCAACAGCAATGACATCACTTCAGTTGATGCTATGCATTTACTGTAATAATTTTAGATGCTGGGGTTTTGCAGTAATACTGAAGCCTTTGGACAGGAATTCAGAGCTACAAATACTCTGCATATTTTCTAGGACAAGGTCGGGCTCATACATTATTTCAACCAGCAGTTGAGCAAGAGTATTGGAGGGTTAGCTCGGGGACCAGTCACAATCTATGGAACATAGGTAAGAAGTCTGGGTTTTCTGGCCATGTCTGTTGCCTCCCTGACGGTGTCAGGGACACAATTTCAAAACAAGAGGGAAGCCACTGAGGACAGAGATGTGGATAAATTTCTTTACTCAGAGGGTTGAGAATCTTTGGAATTCTCTACCCCAGAGGGCTGTGGAAGCGCAATCACTGAATAAGTTTAAAGCAGGGATTGACAGATTTCTAAATACAAATGACAGAAGGAGATATGGGGACAGTGTGGGGAAAAAGGCATTGAAATGGATGATCAGCCATGATCGTATTGAATGGCGGGGCAGGCTCGATGGGCTGAATGGCCTACTCCTGCTCCTATGTTCCTATGTCAGATTCACCTGAGGAGTGCTGGGAACCAACCCTGTCCAGGGACAAAAGCAGTGTTGTGTTAGGGGAAAAAGGCCAATTTTGAAATGGACCAGAAGCCTCCTAGAATTGTCAGACTAGAAATTTTTGATTGGTTTTGAATGGGCCCAGCTGAAGAACAAGCAGGTCTGGCTTTTGCTGAACATCTCCTTAGATTTGAATCTAGAGTGTTTGGGAAACAGTGATTTTGCTGTTGTGGCAAATATATTGATTGTCTCTGGAGAGATGCTACCTCAGTGAACTTTTGTGAGAGTCAGTTGTTGGGAACAAGCCTGTGTCCAAATCTTAAGTAAAAGCAAAATACTGCAGATGCTGGAAATCTGAAATAAAAACAAGAAATGCTGGAAATACTCAGCAAGTCTGGCAGCATCTGTGAGAGAGAAGCAGAGTTAACGTTTCAGATCAGTGAGCCTTATCAGAACTGGCAAAGGTTAGAAATGTAATAGGTTTTCAGCAAATAAAGCGGGGCTGGGGCTAGAGATAACAAAAGGGAAGGTGTTGATAGGACAGAGGGTCACAGAGAATAACTGACCAGAAGGTCATGGAGCAAAGGCAAACGGTGTGTTAATGGTGTGATGAAAGACAAAGCGTTAGTGCAGAGAGGGTGTTAGTTGACAGGAAAATGAACAGCCCTGGCCCAAAGCACAAACATGAAAAAAACAGTGGGTAGGCACATGGCAAAAAAAGATGAAACAAACTAAAATAAAATGAATAAAATAGTCAAAAGAAAAAATAACTAAAAATAAAAAGAGGGGGCCCATCATGCTCTGAAATTATTAAACTCAATGTTCAGTCTGGCAGGCTGTAGCATGCCTAGTCGGTAAATGAGATGCTGTTCCTTGAGCTTGCGATGATGTTCACTGGAACGCTGCAGGAATCCCAGGACAGAGATGAAAGCATGAGAGCAGGGGGGAGTGTTGAAATGGCAAGCAACTGGAGGCTCAGGATCGAGCAGTTTCTCAGTCTCAGACGGATCTGCTCTGATGATGCTCCCTTCCACGACAGCGCTTCTGATATGTCTTGCTTTTTCCTCAACCGAGGATTTCCCCCCACTGTGGTTGACAGGGCCCTCAACTGTGTCCAGACCATTTCCCGCACCTCTCCCCTCACCCCTTCCCCTCCCTCCCAGAACCGTGACAGGGTCCCCCTTGTCCTCACTTTCCACCCCACCAACCTCCACATCCAAAGGATCATCCTCCGATATTTCCGCCACGTCCAGCATGATGCCACTACCAAACGCATCTTCCGCTCCCCTCCCCTGTCTGCACTCTGAAGGGATCATTCTGTTCGCAACACCTTGGTCTATTCCTCCATTCCCCCTGCCACCTCGTCCCCTTCCCACAGCACCTTCCCCTGCAATTGCAGGAGGTGTAATAACTGCCCATTTACCTCCTCTCTCCTCACTATCTATGGCCCCAAACACTCCTTTCAGGTGAAGCAGCGATTTACTTGTACTTCTTTCAATTTAGTATACTGTATTCGCTGCTCACCATGTGGTCTCCTCGACACTGGGGAGACCAAATGTAGATTGGGTGACTGCTTTGTGGAACACCTCCACTCAGTCTGAAAGCATGACCCGAGCTTCCGGTTGCTTGCCATTTCAGCACCTCCCACCCTGCTCTCATGCCCACATCTGTGTCCTGGGATCGCTGCAGCGTTCCAGTGAACATCAACGCAAGCTCGAATAACAGCATCTCATTTATCAATTCAACACGCTATAGCCTGCCAGACTGAACATTGAGTTCACTAATTTCAGAGCATAACAGGCTTCCCTTTTTATTTTTAGATATTTTTTTTCTTTTTTATTTGTTCACTTTATTTTAGTTTGTTTCATCATTCATTTTTTCACCATGTGCCGACCCACTTTTTCTTCATGTTTGTTCTTTGGGCTAGGGCTATTCATTTTTCTGTCAATTAACTCCCTCTCGGCACGAACGCTTTGTCTTTCAGCACACAATTAACATACAGTTTGCCTCTGGCCATGACCTTCTGGTCAGTTATTCTCTGTGACCCTCTGTCCACCCTCCCTTTTGTTATCTCTTGCCCCGCCCCCGCTTTATTTGCTTAAAACCTATTACATTTCTAACATTTGCTAGTTCTGATGAAGGGTCACTGACCTGAAAACGTTAACTCTGTTTCTCGCTCCACAGATGCTGCCAGACCTGCTCAGTATTTCCAGCACTTCTTGTTTTTATTCTCAATCTTAAGTGTAGGCACGTACTGGGCTCCAAAGCCAACTTGAGACAACAAACAGCCCATCCCTCAGTCTTTATACACAGTACATTCAAGGCATTGAATTATTCAATATCAAACTGTAAAATAAAAGTTTGGAATGACCTTGTGCAAGTGTGAACTGACTTTGAATAGCTCGGGGATATTGCTTGCACTGACGGAATTCTACAAAACAAT
This sequence comes from Heterodontus francisci, assembly GCF_036365525.1. NCBI lineage: Eukaryota > Metazoa > Chordata > Chondrichthyes > Heterodontiformes > Heterodontidae > Heterodontus > Heterodontus francisci. The sequence goes on from NC_090400.1 coordinate 47,851,749, forward strand.
AGCAGAAAATGGTGGTGAGTGAGCAAATGAATTAGTCAGGATATGATGTACCTTCAGCAGAACAACAGCCTTACTTAAGCTAGGGATAAGCTCCAAGCCTGTTCAGCCCATATTATCATCTTCAGCATCTTGATATAGAACTTCGGGCGGCACAGTGGCGCAGTGGTTAGCACCGCAGCCTCACAGCTCCAGCGACCCGGGTTCAATTCTGGGTACTGCCTGTGTGGAGTTTGCAAGTTCTCCCTGTGTCTGCGTGGGTTTCCTCCGGGTGCTCCGGTTTCCTCCCACATGCCAAAGACTTGCTGGTTGATAGGTTAATTGGCCATTATAAATGGCTCCTAGTATAGGTAGGTGGTAGGGAAATATAGGGACAGGTGGGGATGTGGTAGGAATATGGAATTAGTGTAGGATTAGTATAAATGGGTGGTTGATGGTCAGCACAGACTCGGTGGGCTGAAGGGCCTGTTTCAGTGCTGTATCTCTAAAAAAAAACTTCATTCACAGTGGGTGCCTATTGGAGACTCCTTTCACTGCCATTGCTATCCTCCGAGTCTCATTGCTGCCTATCAAGTAATGAGATTTTCTTCCTCTCTTACCAAATGATTTTTGAGGTATGTGCTGCTATTCAGTGTTTGAACCAGAACCTGCTTAATTACATGTGGGGCAGTCTTGGTGGACCAGCCATACACATTTTCTTATATTCATATGTTCATAACTACAGTCTAGATAGTTGCACCAAAATCCTTGGCTCAGTGGTAGGACTCTCACCTCTGAGTCAGAAGGTTTCCCTCTGACCTCAGCATGTCTTGAAGTGCTTTACAGCCACTGAAGTACTTTCGAAGTCTAGTCATTATTGTAATGCAGGAAATGTAGCAGCAAATTTGTGCGCTGTAAACAGCAATGGACTCAGAGGGTAACAATGGGACTTGAGCACATAATCTGGGCTGATGCTCCATGCAGTAATGAGGGAGTGCTATACTATCTGAGGTGCTATCTTCCGGATGACATGTTAAACTGAAGCCCTGTCTGTCCTCTCAGGTAGATATTAAAGATCCCATGGCAATATTCCATGAAGAGATGGGGAGTTCCCCTGATGTCCTCGCCAATATTTATCCCTCAAACACATTGCTAAAACAGATTATCTGGCCATTTATTTCATTGCTGTTTGTGGGAGCTTGCTGTGCACAAATTGGCTGCCATGTTTTCTACATTACAATAGTGACAACACCTCAAAAGTACGTCATTGACTGTAAAGCACTTTGGAAAGTCTCGAGGCCGTGAAAAGTGCTATATTAAGGGATGATATTTTAATCTTTCTTCTCCCAGTGCCATTTTGAATCTGTATTTGTCTCATGTGTCTATGTTTTATAATGCAAAACACCTTCCCTTCCTTAGTCACAGTAGAGCTTTTATCATGAACTTCACAAATGCATATGGTCATATGATGAGATCCAAGGATAATTCCAGAGAAATCCACCTTGACTTAGGGGGAAATTTTATGCTCTCCTCTGCAGCGAGTTTGGAGGTGGGAAATGTATGTAATCGGGTGGGATGGTGACAGGGTTGGGGGGGCCCGCCACCTTTCTGCCTCCGTCCTGCCTCCGTCAAAATTATGTCTGGGTTGGGAAGTCTGTGAACAGCCTTTCTGCCCCGCATCCAATTGAGGCCCTAAGTGGGCAATAATGTCCAATTAAGGGCCTCATCCCACTGCCACCACAATTAGCCAAGCAGTGGGCGGGCCTGTTGCTGCATGGGGAGCACGTGTTGCTTGCCGGCTCCAGGAGTGCGGGTAGGGGGTGGTCCCTCATTAAAAGGCACTTCGTGCCTGAACAAGGGACCCAGTATCGGGAAATGGGGGGACCCACTGAGAGCCACCCCCCCTGCCCTTGCTGCTGACTCTACACCACCCCCCCTCAACCCCCACCCCGCGAGACCCTCCTGCCCTTACCTGCCTGTGGCCTGGGTCCAGCACTGCTCCTGGGCCACAGGTGGGTGCTCCACTGCATCTACGGTGGTGCTGCTCAATTAAAGAGCAGCTGGCTTCTGATTGGCTGGCAGCTCTCTGAAAGTGGGACTTCCGTTGGCAGGGTCCTTGATCCCGGGGAAGGTCCACCACTGTCCTGTTAAGTGCTTAATTGGCACTTAATTCAGCAAGCCTCCCGCAGAAGGGGTGGTGCGGGGTGCATGGTGGCGTTATTGCCGGAGGTCGAGACTCCCGTCGCCCAGATAAAATCCCGGCACCGGTCTCAATGGTGCTTCATGCATTTTGGGAATGTCCTTTTCCTGCCAATCCCATTGATGAAGCAACGTTAGATTCAACTCTGACTCAATAGATTCTGTTCGGTTTGGCCTCAAACTAAAAGGGCAACCAATTGGTCATCAAAAGGTGGACAAAGACCTTAGATTAATAAATCAGAGTTGGCATGAGTAGCAAGGTTTATCCAAAATGAGAATAAAATCAAACAAATAGAACAGGGATGAGAGTCCATTCCACAGATATTAGTTGGAACAAGAACTTATATTTTAACATGTATATAACATCCAGATATTAGCTGATCAAATATTGCGTAATCTTTGATGATTCCTGACTGGAATGGAACAGCGATTCATAACTGCCTTCAGTTTGTTCTGTGTATCACTGCATGTTGTATGTAACTGGAGAGCCCTGTAAGTGGCTGTAGTTACAAATTATAATTATCTCTTCAAATAAAATGCTAAATATATAACTGAAGATGAAAACGACACTCCTGCAAGGCTCTGTATACAATAGTGGATGCACCTGTCATCCTTAATTATTTTGGGCTAATGTGGAAAGTTTCAGGTCAGCATGTCTGATGGTGGGCAACTGCTTCATTTCCTTTGAGCATTATTTTAGCAACACCTGGGAACTAGTCCAACAACTGATTCATTGGGCCAGCAACCAGTCAGTCCTCTATTGCCTCAGCTATACAAAGCCCTGATCAGACCACACCTGGAGTAATGTGAGCAGTTCTGGGCACCACGCCTTAGGAAGGACATATTGGGCTTGGAGGGAATGCAGCATAGGTTTGCCAGTATGATACCTGGACTCCAAGGGTTAAATTACGGGGAGAAGTTATGCAAACTAGGATTGTATTCCCTGGAATTTAGAAGGTAAGGTGGTGATTTGATCAAAGTTTTCAAGCTATTAAGGGGAACCGATCGGGTAGATTGGGAGAAACTATTTCCACTGGTTGGGGAGTCCAGGACTAGGGGGAATAGTCCAAAAAATAGAGCCAGACCTTGCAGGAGTGAAATTAGGAAACACTTCTTCGCACCAAGGGTGGTAGAAGTTTGGAACTCTCTTCCAGCAATGGCAATTGATGCTGGATCATTTTAATTTTAAAACTGAGATTGATAAATTTTGTTAGTCAAAGGTATCGAGGGATATGGGACAAAGGTGGGTACATGGAGTTAGATTGCAGATCAGCCATGATCTTATTGAATGACAGAACAGGATCGAGGGGCTAAATGGCCTACTCCTGTTCCTATGTTTTAAGGCAGAGAAACAATGGCCGGAATTTTACGCTGGGCGACGGGTGCCGGACTCCGACGTAAATGTCGGTGCCGATCCTTCTCCCGCCCAGCCTGGGGATCCGTCCTGTATTTTACAGATCCCCAGGCTTTAATTGGCCCGAGGCAGGACTTCCACCCACTTGAGAGAGGAGGTCCCGCCTCAATGAGCTTCCAGCCAATCAGTGGCCACCGCTGAGACTACAGCCCAGCCGACCGAGGAGGACACAATGGAACCGGGACAGAAGGTAAGTTTGGGTAGCCTCACCAGGGGAATTGATCGTGCCCTGGTGAGGCTAGGCTGGTTGTTTAGGGGGAGGGGGGCATCCTGGTTCCCGGGGTTGGGGTGGGAGGTGGGGGCGATCCTCAATCGGGCACAGAGTGCCCGATTGCCAGAGCCACACCCCCCGCCCCCCCCCCCCCACCCTGGCCCCGGGGTGCTGAGAGTACGGCAGCTGTAGCTGGGCGGCCTTTCACGTACCCGGCACACTCGCTTGCCACGTGGAGGTGGGCGAGGGCCCTTAAGTGGCCACTTAAGGGTCTTGATTGGCATTGGGCGGGCCATCTCTTACCCCCCACCCCCCCTCCAGGCCAACGTAAAGTTGGTCGGAGGCGGAATTGGGGCAGTGAGGCCTCCCGAAGCCTGCCAGGGGAGGCGGTGGCGTAGTGGTATTATCACTGGACTAGTAACCCAGGGTATTTCTCTGGGGACATGGGTTGAAATCCCACCACAGCAGAAGGTGGAATTTGAATTCAATTAATAAATCTGGAATTAAAAAGCTGTTCATGAAACCATTGTCGATTGTTGTAAAAACCCATTTGGTTCACTAATATCCTTCAGGGAAGGAAATCTGCTGTCCTTACCTGGTCTGGCCTACGTGTGACTCCAGACCCACAGCAATGTGGTTGACTCTTACATGCCCTCTGAAATGGCCTAGCAAGCCACTCAGTTGTATCTAACCGCAACATAGTCAATAAAAAGGAATGAAATCGGATCGACCACCCGGCATCGACCTCGGCACCGGAAACAACAATGGCAAACCCAGCCCTGTCGACCCTGCAAAGTCCTCCTTACTAACATCTGGGGGCTTGTGCCAAAGTTGGGAGAGCTGTCCCACAGACTAGTCAAGCAACAGTCTGACATTGTCAGATATGATTCCGTGAGTATGACTATGTCCCAGACACTGCCATCACCATCCCTGGGTATGTCCTGTCCCACCGGCAGGACAGACCCAGCAGAGGTGGCGTCACAGTGGTATACAGTAGAGAGGGAGTTGCCCTGGGAGTCCTCAACATCAACTCCGGACCTCATGAAGTCTCATGGCTTCAGGTCAAACATGGACAAGGGAACCTCCTGCTGATTACCACCTACCACCCTCCCTCAGCTGATGAGTCAGTACTCCTCCATGTTGAACAGCACTTGGAGGAAGCACTGAGGGTGGCGAGGGCACAGAATGTACTCTGGGTGGGGGACTTCAATGTTCATCACCAAGAGTGGCTCGGTAGCACTACTACTGACTGAGCTGGCCGAGTCGTAAAGGACATATCTGCTAGACTGGGTATTCGGCAGGTGGTGAGGGAACCAACAAGAGGGGAAAACATACTTAACCTCGTCCTCACCAATCTGCCTGCCGCAGATGCATCTGTCCATGACAGTATCGGTAGGAGTGACCACTGCACAGTCATTGTGGAGACGAAGTCCCGCCTTCACATTGAGGATACCCTCCATCGTGTTGTGTGGCACTACCACCGTGCTAAATGGGATAGATTTCAAACAGATTTAGCAATGCAAAACTGGGCATCCATGAGGCGCTGTGGGCCATCAGCAGCAGCAGAATTGTACTCAACCACAATCTGTAACCTCATGGCCCGGCATATCCCCCACTCTACCATTACCATCAAGCCAGGAGACCAGCCCTGGTTCAATGAAGCGTGCAGGAGAGCATGCCAGGAGCAGCACCAGGCATACCTCAAAATGAGGAGTCAACCTGGTGAAGCTACAACACAGGACTATCTGCGTGCCAAACTGCATAAGCAGCATGTGATAGATAGAGCTAAGCGATCCCATAACCAATGGATCAGATCTCAGCTTTGCAGTCCTGGCACATCCAGCCGTGAATGGTGGTGGACAATTAAACAACTAACTGGAGGATGTGGCTCCACAAATATCCCCATCTCAATGATGGGAGAGCCCAGCACATCAGTGCAAAAGATAAGGCTGAAGCATTGGCAACAATCTTCAGCCAGAAGTGCCGAGTTGATGATCCATCTCGGCCTCCTCCTGACGTCCCCAGCATCACAGATGCCAGACTTCAGCCAATTCGATTCACTCCGCGTGATATCAAGAAACGACTGAAGGCGACTTAATGCAAAGGCTATGGGCCCTGACAATATTCTGGCAATAGTACTGAAGACCTGTGCTCCAGAACTTGCTGCGCCGCGAGCCAAGCTGTTCCAGTACAGCTACAACACTGGCATCTACCCTGCAATGTGGAAAATTGCCCAGATATGTCCTGTACACAAAAAGCAGGACAAATCCAACCCGGTCAATTACCGCCCCATCAGCCTACTCTCAATCATCAGTAAAGTGATGGAAGGTGTCATCAACAGTGCCATTAAGTGACACTTACTTGACAATAACCTGCTCAGTGACGCTCAGTTTGGGTTCCACCAGGGCCGCTCAGCTCCTAACCTCATTAGAGCCTTGGTTCAAACATGGACAATAGAGCTGAACTCGAGGTGAGGTGAGAGTGACTGCCCTTGACATCAAGGCAGCATTTGACCGAGTATGGCATCAAGGAGCCCTAGCAAAACTACGGTCAATGGGACTCGGGGTGGGGGGGGAACCCTCTGCTGGCTGGAGTCATACCTAGCGCGAAGGAAGATAGTTGTGGTTGTTGGAGGTCAATCATCTGAGCTCCAGGACATCACTGCAGGAGTTCCTCAGGGTTGTGTCCTAGGCCCAACCATCTTCAGCTGCTTCATCAATGACCTTCCTTCAATTATAAGGTCAGAAGTGGGGATGTTCACTGATGATAGCACAATGTTCAGCACCATTTGTGACTTCTCAGATTCTGAAGCAGTCCGTGTAGAAATGAAGCAAGACCTGGACAATATCCAGGCTTGGGCTGATAAGTGGCAAGTAACATTCTCGCCACACAAGTACCAGGCAATGACCATCTCCAACAAGAGAAAATCTACCCATCTCCCCTTGACATTCAATGGCATTACCATCACTGCAACCCCCACTATCAACATTCTAAGGGCTACCATTGACCAGAAACTGAACTGGAGTAACCATATAAATACCGTGGCTACAAGAGCAGGTCAGAGGCTAGGAATCCTGAGGCGAGTAACTCACCTCCTGACTCCCCAAAGCCTGTCCATCATCTACAAGGCACAAGTCAGAAGTGTGATGGAATACTCTCCACTTGCCTGGATGGGTGCAGCTCCAGACACACTCAAGAAGCTCGACACCATCCAGGACAAAGCAGCCTGCTTGATTGGCATCCCAGCTACAAACATTCACTCCCTCCACCACCGACGCACAGTGGTAGCAGTGTGTACCATCTACAAGATGCACTACAGCAATGCACCAAGGCTCCTTAGACAGCACCTTCCAATCCTGCGACCGCAACCAAATAGAAGGACAAGGGCAGCAAATACATGGGAACACCACCACCTGCAAGCTCCCCTCGAAGTCACACACCATCCTGACTTGGAACTATATCGCCGTTCCTTCACTGTCGCTGGGTCAAAATCCTGGAACTCCCTTCCTAACAGCACTGTGGGTGTACCTACCCCACATGGACTGCAGCGGTTCAAGAAGGCAGCTCACCACCACCTTCTCAAGGGCTATTGGGGATGGGCAATAAATGCTGACCTGGCCAGCAACGCCCACATCCCATGAATGAATAAAAAAAAACTAAACTGTGCCCCGCCCCCCATGCCACCACTTGAACCGCTGGGGCAGCATAAAATTCTGGCCCATGAGATTTGATCAGGAAAGCACAACTCAGTTTATCTCAAATAACCCAAATGCAACTGGAGCTTACTAAATCATTGCAATTTTGTGGCGATTTTCCAAAAATAATGAACCATTCCCTATGCACTAAAGTTTTAAAATGACCAAATTAAGGTCAGGTTTGTGGTATAAAATAATCTCCATCAAGAAGGTGACTGCCATTTCTGTAGTTCATTTTATGTAAAACTTCCACCAGCTATTACAAGAACACTAATATAATCCACTCTGGTGGATGGCCTTTTTTTCAGGCCTGTTGCTCAGAAGGTATTTCAGTTTGAAAGGTCAAGTGATGAAACCTTCCTTTCACCTTCTCAGTAAAGGGACACTTCTTTACATAAATTCCTTCTGGCACCTGCTTACCATGAAATTATTTAACGGAAATTGTTTGGACTTGTCTAGGAATGAACTGATCACTTTTGGCCTGGAAGGGGCTTGATTCACACGAATGGAAGACCATCACTTGAAAACAGACATCTGCTCATGACAATCTGGGGAAAATGTAAAGGTCTCTTGTTAAAAAAAACAAATGTTACGATTAGATGAGGAAAGGGTCTCAGGCTCCCCTCTGGCCCCTTTCCTGGTTTGGCCGTAATCGGGTTTAACCTTTAAACACAGTGGCCGGAGTTTTACGCCATCCCAGCGAGCTGGATGGTGGTGGGGGAGTGGTGTAAAATTGAGCGGGAGACTCCGGGAGGCCATCGCGGCTAACTCACACTTGCGCCCCACTTTACGTCGGTGGCGGGGGAGCGAGAAACAGGCCACCCGCCCCAGGCCAATCAAGGCCCTTAAATGGCCACTTAAGGGCTTTCGCTTGCCTCCACGGATATTTTACCCATGGCAAGTGGGCAACCGGTAAACGTGAAAGGCTGCCCAATGACATCTGGTGGCCTCTCAGTTCACCGGGGGGGCAGCCTGACAATCAGGCACAGGGTACCCGATTGAGGGCCACCCCCGCTTCCCCAACCACCCCCAGGACCGGAGACGCTCCCCTTCCCCCGAAACAACCACCCTTGCCTTGATGTATTTCAACCGATTCCCATGGCAAGGCAAATCCCAACTTACCTTCAGTCCCGGCTCGATGTCCTCAGCTGGGCTGCAGTCCCAGTAGTGGCCACCACTTCCAGTGGTGCTGCTGGGACTAAGAGCTGCCGGCCCAACGATTGGCCAGCAGCTCAATGAGGCGGGACTTCCTCCCTCAAGTGGGTGGAAGTCCCTCCTCTGAGCAATTAAAGGCCGGGGACCCATTAAATGCGGGATGGATCCCCATGCCGGGCAGAAGAGGGTTTGCCACCGACTTTTACGTTGGTGGCCAGCTCCCGTCCACCCGACGTAAAATCCAGCCCAGTGTTTTTAGCTGCACCTCAGTGAGTCCTTGCTCACTGCTCTCTAATTGTAATTGTAAATGAACCAACTAGACAGATTTTCTTGGGGTTAAACAAGAAAGATGTCAGTTTATTAGTCTTAACACTCTAACTCAGTTAAAATTACTAAAAATACGCAACACAACCACACTAGCATACTCACGAGATAAACACACACACACAAATAGATAGAGGAGGAGAAAGAATCAATGGGGGTGGGTGTTGGAATAGTAAATGGAATTCAGTTACTGGCTTTAGTTTGGATGTAAAATCCTTTACTGGAGTAAAGTCTTGCAGTTCTCACTGGGGCCCAGTACACACTTTCAAACTTGTTTCGCTGATACCACAAGGCTGAGGAGGTCCTCTGTCCTGAGGCTTAAGCTGCTTCCGTGGGTCCCTGTGAAGTACAATTCAATCAATTCCCAGTCTGGCCAGCAGGTAAGTCATGAAACAGCATCGTCTGCGAGGATTGGTGATTTCAAAGGTTCTCCAGTCACACTCAGTGGTAGTGGGGTTGGGGTGGGGGGGGGGGGGGTTGTGGAGGTTTGTCTCTTACAAAGTCAATGGCTCTCAATGTCTTTTGATCGCCACTATTGACAAAACCCACCTCGCGAATTGAATCAGTGAGCACTCCCATTGTCTCTCCATGCAAAAGTCTCTCGGAATGCAATTGTGCAACCATGTTTTAGCTGTTCAGCTCTGTGGTCCTTTTAAACAAGTTATGTTCAATGTCCAGTAAAAAGGGTTCAAGCAGCGTTCCATATGACAAAATTAATATGTTTCCATTTGGGCGGTGTGGTTTCCATCACACAAACCTTAAATGAAGGGTCCCCAGAGTAGCATATCATCAAGGCTGAAAACAGTAGGAAGGAGTCTGAGGTAAAACGGGATATAATCCTTAAGTAAAGCCATACTTCATAAGAGTGTGCAGGATGGTATATTTGGAGTTGAAAAAAAAACAAGATAGGAATGTTTAGGAACATACTGACAATGATACAGCAACAGAATGAAATAGAGAGTAGTAAGGGTTATGGAACCATCGGGAGTAGATGGAGTTAAGATATAGATCAGCCATGATCTAATTAAATAACAAAACAAGCTTGAGGGTTTGAATGGCCTACTCATGTTGCTAGAGACTGTTTGGCAACTACTATAGCCTCAGACGAATGGTTAGCATTTCCATGTGGCAATCTGCTCTTTTAACACAGACATTAAGCAGTTTATTTAAAATGAATCAGCACCTCCACTAAAATAGCAGACAAAGATGATCATGAAAGCATGTTATCTGTTCATCCTCCAATCTCTCCAACTGTCATAAGTCTCTTGTGTAAATGATGCACAGCTCGTGAAACATCCAAGTGCATTACTTCTGCCAGTGTCGTATTCAATAGCATGTATGCCCTATGTCTGATTGCATTGATGTTCTGCCAGATTCACAACTGACCCACCTTGCTCCAGTACAAACAGAAAAAAACTTCAATTGTATAGAACCAATGGATTAGGTGATAGGAAGACAAGTACAGAACATTACGTCGGTTGGGCCTATATATCACATGATACGTCACATAATATATCACAAGACAGGTTTCAATGGACGGAGACTGGTAGCTCAAGGTGAGAGATAGATCAAGGAACCAGCTCATTTTTGTAACCATCATGCAAGAGCGTTTCTAGCTAGGCTAATGTTCTGAAATAGGCTAGAAGAAAAGAAAAAGAATACTTGCACTTATATTCTGCCTTTCAGTGTCAAGTCCAAAGCACTTTACAGCAAACAGAATACTTTTGAAGTGTAGTCACTGTTGTAATGTAGGAACCAAGACAGCGCCCAGCAAGCTCCCACAAACAGCAATGTGATAATGACCAGATAATCTGTTTTTAAGTGTTGATTGAGGGATAAATATTAGTCAGAACACTGGGGAGAATGTCCCTGCTCTTCTTTGAAATAGTGCCATGGGGTCTTTTACATCCACCAGTGAAGGCAGATGGGCCTCGGTTTATCATCTCATCTGAAGGATGGAAATAGTCTACATTGGGATCAATTCTTACTGCAGAAGTTGATTTTCTCATGCAGGGTACAATTTTGCTCTGTGTTCTTTTACTTTTTCTGCCCTTTACTCCACAAGTTGCTGACTCTCACGGGGGTATAGTTCCACAGCGGCCGGCAGCCCACTGGTACTTCATTCTATTAGCCATGCTTTTTGTGTAAACCTAGACAGGGAGGTAGGCTATTCAACCACAGGAAGAACATAAAGCCAAACCAATCCAATCCTGCTCTTTCTAGTAGTCAATGTAGGCACTCAGATCAATCGTAGCTAAGATCAGCCAATTCAGGTGAGTGATTAAATCTAGGATCTTCCTGGTCTGGAAGGCTCAAACCAAAGAAAGTGCATTTACCCACTGAGCCTTCAGGGTTCCTTCTCATTCATTTACGTGAACTTAAAGGGACAGATGTGATCAGTGACATGATGCTCTCATTGCAAGTAAAAACATATGAACATAAGAAATAGGAGCAGGAGCAGGCCATTCAGCCCCTCAAGCGTGCCCCCCCATTCAATAAGATCATGGCTGATCTGTCCCAGGCCTCAACTCCTCTTTTGGGCCTGCTCCGCATAACCCTCGACTCCCCAAGATTTCAAAAATCTATCTACCTCCTCCTTAAATACAATTAGTGACCTAGCCTCCAGAGAGTCACTATCCTCAGAGAAGAAATTCCTTCGTATCTCAGTTTTAAATGTGTGCCCCCTTATTCTGTAACTATGTTCCCTAGTTCGAGATTCCCCCACCAGTGGAAACATATTCTCAACATCTACCCTGTCAAGTCCCCTTAGAATCTTATATGTTTCAATAAGATCACCTCTCATTCTTCTAAACTCCAATGAATAAAGGCCTAACCTGTTTAGCTGTTCTTGATAAGACAACCCCTTCATCCCGGGAATCAGCCTTGTGAACCTTTTCTGAACTGCCTCCAATGCTAACATATCCTTCTTTCAATACAGGGACCAAAACTGTACACAGTACTCCAGGTGCGGCTTCACCAATACCCTGTACAGTTGTAACAAGGCTTTCCTATTTTTAAATTCTAACCCCCTAGTAATAAAGGCCAAAATTTCATTTGCTTTCCTAATTACTTGCTGCACCAGCATGCTAACTTTTTGTGTTTCATGTACAAGAATACCCAGATCCCTTTGTACCCAATATTGTGTAGTCTTTCTCCATCTAAATAATAATCTTCCTTTTTATTCTTCCTACCAAAGTGGAAAACCTCACACTTTCCCACATTGAACTCCATCTGCCAAGTTTTTTCCCCACTCATTTAACCAATCTATATTTCTTTGCAGATTCTTTGTGTCCTTTCCCACCTACTTTTGTATCATCAGCAAATTTGGATACACTACACTCTGTCCCTTCCTCCAAGTCATTAATATAGATAGTAAATAGTTGAGGCCCTAGGACCGATCCTTGTGGCACCCCACTAGTTACGGCTTTCCAACCTGAAAAATACCCATTAATCCTGACTCTCTGGCTTCTGTGTGTTAGCCAATCTTCAATCCATACCGACACATTACCCCCAATACCCTGAGCTCTTATTTTGTGCAATAACCTTTTATGTGTCACCTTATCGAACGCTTTCTGAAAATCCAAATACACTACATCTACCGGTTCCCCTTTATCCACTCTGCTTGTTATATCCTCAAAGAACTCTCAAAAATTTGTCAAACTTGGTTTCCCTTTCATAAAACCATGTTGACTCTGTTTGATTGCATTATGTTTTTCTAAATGTCCTGATATTTCTTCCTAAATAACAGATTCTAGCATTTTCCCAATGACAGATTTTAAGCTGACTCTATAAGGTCTATCGTTTCCAGTTTTTTTTGTCTCCCTCTTTTCTTGAATAGGGGCTTTCCAATCTGCTGGTACCCCACCGGAATCCAGTGAGTTTTGGTATATTGTGATCAATGCCTCCACTATCTCTGCAGCCACTTCTTTTAAAAACCCTTGGATGCAGGCCATCCTGTCCTGGCGACTTGTCTACCTTTAGTCCCATCAGCTTGTTAAGCACATTTTCTCTCGTGATAGAGATTGTGACAAGTTCCTCCCTCCCATTTACACCTTGCTCATCTATTATTGTTGGGATGTTTATAGTGTCCTCCACTGTGAAGACTGATGCAAAATATTGGTTTAAATTATCTGCCATTTCCCTGTTCCCTGTTATTAATTCCCCAATCTCATCCTCTAAGGGTCCCACACTTACTTTAGCTACTCTCTTCCTTTTGATATACCCATAGAAGCTCTGCCTGTTTGATTTTATATTTCTTGCCAATTTACTCTCAATCAATTTTCTCCCACTTTATTAGTTTTTTTAATCATCCACTGCTGGTTCCTAAAAAAATTCCCAATCCTGTGGCCTACCACTAGCTTTCGCCGCTTTCTACGCCTTTGTTTGTGATTTGATACTCTCCTTAACTTCCTTTGTTATCCACAGTACCTCTGTTTACAGACCTGGTGAACTGACCAGCTCACATACCCCTTCAAGAATTGCACAAGAATCCAAAGGCTTTTGTCTCCGATAAAACTCACCAATGAGTTCCAATTTCTATACAGAACACACCTCAGTATCAACTGTAATGAAATGTGAGCTCTAGATTAACTCAGGACCATTTAAAGTGTGCCTCTTTCAGAATGGTAATAGATCTACAGAGTTAAGGAGCCACTGAGAAGTTTATCTCCGTCCTGGCAGGTGAAAGCTACAAGTCGAATGGCTTCAACCACCATCATTGAGCAGAAAGTCTAGGTAAATGCAGCAAAATTGCATAACCAATAATCTATTATTCTCACAGTTCTTGACAAAACTCAAGATTACACCACAGGATTTAATTAAGTTCCAATATTTATCAGCTTTTAAGCAGCACCAAGTCTTGCAGTTGTCAGTCTCTCACTGACCACATTGAAGAGGAGGTTACATCATTTATCAGTTTTTAAAAATTTAGTTATGCTGGTGGATGTAAGAGCATGTTTTAGTGTAATGATATCACAACCATAATGCTGTCCACTACCTGTACCTTATTAATATCATTTTAGTGATGGATAACCTCTATGAGCAAAATTGAAATGAATGTTTGAAAGCAACGGGTCACTTTTGCTGAAGTTTGAACCCATTCTGTAGTTTGCTGTCTACTGTAAATAGGAATTCTAAGCCTCTAATTTTAAATGTAATTTGCATCTCCTGCTGGTCAATTAAGAGACACTTGGAACATATATCACATGTCGAGTACACACTGAACAGATAGTAAGGTTGTTTACCCAGTATTGAAGCATTTTCCCTCACTCAGTTACATAGTAGGATGGTGCTGGACACTGCAATAAGTGGATGCAGGACCATTCCATCCCTTCCCCAAGACTATGCCATCCCTTCCCAGATGAAAGAGGTGAACAGGAGGTGAAAGAATTTTTGGATCATGAAGTTGCTTCAATGGGATTGGCAGTGTCACGACCAGGTGAAAAAGGGGTCTAGGGGTTCCCTCTCAGCCTTTGCCTGGTTTAACCGTAACAGTGTTTAATTTTTAAAAACACCGTGTTTTTAGCTCCCCTTCTGTGAATCCTTGTTCCTTGCTTTCCAATTGTAAGGCAAATAAATCAATCACACAAATTTTCTTAGATTGAAACAAGAAAGGTGGAAGTTTATTAATCTTAAAATGCTAATTCAGTTAACGACAACGAATACGGAACGTGGCCACGTTAGCATGCATATGTGATAAACAGAGGCAAATAGAGACAGAAAAAGTAGAAAGAATAAAGTGGAAAAGTTTGAGGCAATAGCTGGGTTTCTATTTACAGTCCTTTGAGTTCGAGGTCGAGTCTATGGTTGCTGTTAAGTCTTGCCGTTTTGTTGGGGTCCAGTGCACACTTTAAAACATGTTTCGATGTAGGAGTCTTTTCTCTCTTGAGGTTTAAGTGACTTCAGTGGATCCGGAGATTAGTGTGTGTGAGAGAGAGAGAGAGTCTCTTCTCCCAAGTTCAGTTGCAATCTGCAGTCTGACCCAAGCTGTCCCGTGAACAGTTCGAAACCAGATCTGGGCCAGCAGGTTAGTCATGTGATTCACTTTTTTTAACAAACTCCTGCATTTGTGGATTCCAAAGCTCTCGGTGCGGGGACTTAGTGCTGTCTCTTACACCGACAAGATGTAGATCACTATTTCCCAGACCAATCTCTGTTAATTGAATCAGTGAGCAGTTCCCATAGTCTTTTCCAAGGCAACTGTCTCTTAGTATGCAAATGTTTTTCCAGCCACTGCTGATCTCTTTAAACAAGTCATCTCTTCACTCCAGCAACAGTTTAGAATTAATGTTCATATGATGAAATTAATATGCCTCATTCTCAGCTGATGGGGGTCTTCATGACAGCAAGAAAGAACATCCATAAAATGCAAGAAGCTTTAAGTGTTTAATTATAATCTCAGTAAATGGTGTTTCATTTAAATAAATAGAATCTCATTTAGTTCTGATGATTTAGTTTTCTGATGAAAGGTCATTGACCTGAAGCATTAACTCTGCTTCTCTCTCCACAGATGCTGCCAGACCTGCTGAGTATTTCCAGCAATTTTTGTTTTTATTTCAGATTTCCAGTGTCTGCAGTATTTTGCTTTATTATACTCATTTAGTTCTTATCTCATTTCAATTTTGCACAATTCCCCTGCAAATATTTCTAATCATGATTACGCCGTTTTTGTTCAGTATTTTATGATTCATCCCTTCAATAGGTTCATTAGTAATTATTGAAGTAACAATTACACCTCTCCCCATCGAAAGAAAAGGTCACTTAATATTTGCTTAGTCCTATTAGTAGAATGATGTATTAAGATGTAGCAAATAAACCAGGCTCTCCCAAGAACACAACAAAAACCTCTTCATTCATACAACGCAAGACCATTTCTGATGATTCCCTTCCCCACCCTTCATTAAGTTTGACAAAATATAGATTACTGCAGACCCTGTTTAGAAGTAACACTTATTATTGGCTTAATAGGAACTTTCTCAACAATTTCAAAGCTTACCTTTGATATGTTGCTCATTCAACAGTATTAATTTTTAATATTCCTTGTATACTTTGCATCAATACAAAACTCTCAGTGTAGAGATACACAAGGGTAGATTTTGAGGGTTCCTGCCCATGGCGATTTGGGTAGTAGCACCCCAAAAATGGTGCGGAATGACTTACCGCCTCGTTGCGGGCGTTGCTATGATCACTACAATCTTCCCCACTCCACCCTGCTCAAGGCCTTCAAATAAGTGGACAGATTGCCAGCCTGAGTCAGGTGGGAGAACCATTTAAAATCCAAATCAGGGGCCTATGACGCACGTAGCTTGCCATTTTAGGAGAGTGCTGGGCTGAGCATATGCTGCCTGGTATCAGCTGGCAATCCCATGGAAGAGAAGTCAGCAAGTACGTTTCTGTTTATTTTTTGTGGGGCCAGGAGTTTTCCTGTGGGCTTTACAAAACTAGGGCTGCTGCCTCTCTGAATCCCCTTCCTCCCATACCACCCCTCCCAAGATTGGCTGCTCTGCCCTGCCACGTCATTCGGCCGGAGGCTGGCCGGGTAGTCCAACACAATGGTAGCAGACTTCCCCCCAGGTGCTCATTTTGCAGGCACAACCCAATTGCCACATGCTATTGGGGCTCGCCTACATAATGAACTTGGCCTCCCGCTGGGATTATCAAGCAGCTTGTTGGCCTGCTTTTCCAGCCAGTTGCGTGAAGTACAGTCTGGGTAAAAATCTGCTCCAAAATAGAAATTTAAGATAAAACGACAATATAAATTGCAAGTGATGGCAATTGAAAATCAAAACAGAACATGTGGAAATCTACAGTAGGTCAGTCAATGTCTGAAAGAGTAAAGGCAGGTTAATGTCTCAAGTGTAGGCCCTTAATCAGAACCAAACATAGTTCTGACAAAGGGTCAACGCCAAAACATGAACCTAACTTTGCCCTTTTCAGATGCTGGCTGACTTGCAGTACATTCTGTATTTATGATAGATATTTGGGTTGTATTGCTATCTTGAAACAACAATTATAAACTCTAAGTAATGGTAACAATGGATCCAGCAGAGGTTTGAGCTCTCCCTACCATGACACATCATTTGGTCTTATACCCTGTTTATTAATCTGTTCTTAACATAAAGTAATAAGGGTATGTTCATTGATCCTGTTCTCCCAGTGTGGAGCCAACTCGAAAGGAGAGAAAATCAGAGAATCAGCGTTATTGTGTTGTAGCCCACTCCCTTCAAGAATGGCCCACTGCTGAGAGTGTGGGAACAGCAAATTAGCCAATAATTTTGAGGACCCTAGAAAACAGGACGAGGCCATTCAGTCCCTCAAGCTTGTTCTGCCACTCAATTAGATCATGGTTGTCTGCATCTCTACTCCATTTGCCCTCATTTGCTCTTTATCCCGTAATGGCTCCAGATTTTGCAATATATTTTTCAAATAGTCAGCGCTTTTGCAAAAGTGTGTGACTGATTGAATCAATTTTTGGGATAGTTTCTGTTATGACCCAGGCAATGCATCTATTAATGCTCATTATTGTGCATTCGGAATGCACAGAACCACATGTTATCTCCTATAAGAAGTTAGGAAATTGTTATCTGATCACTTTGCATCAGTGAAACTCTGAGTGCGCAAAGAGCTAAAGGCACATTTCCATTCCACAAGATCCTGACAAGTGGATGTCAGTTATATGGTTTCCACCGAAACATGTTAGTGTTTCTACAGGAGGTATCGATAATTACCTCATCCAACATACGTCATTTTCTGTTGTTGACTAGTCCTTTCTTGCCAGCTAGATATTTCTGAACCAGTATTGTGAACTGTCAACTGAACAGTGATGCGGAGCTGTACAGACCAGGAGGCCCTAGGCTCAATTCCCAGTCTGTGAAGAACGGACCCCAGGGTGGCAATAGGAGCTTAGTGCTTGTAAAGTAGGAAGTTGGGGTTGGGGGGAGGGTTGCCGAGGGAGAAAGATCAGCCAAGTGTTCCTACCCCTGATCATTATCCAGTGGCCCCTTCTGAGAGATGAACATCTATGATCAGGATCAGACTTGGCTGTGAAACCACCCCCACCCCCCCCAACCATTCTCCCGACGATTGTATAACCTACCAGCACTCACCAATAAAAAGAAAGGAAGAACTTTATATTGGACCTTTCGCAACTTCAGAACAATGAAGTACTTTTGAAATGTAGTCACTGTAGAAAATGTGGCAGCCAATTTGCACACAGCTGACTCAGTCAATACTGCTCTTGCCTACTGAGCCCAGAAGGTTGAGGATTCAGATCATATTCCAGGACTTGTGCACATATTGACATTTAAGGACAGAAATGAGGGAGTGCTACTTTGTTGGAAGCATCATCCTTTGGTTGAGATGTTAAAGCAAGAACTATTTAATTGGAAGTGAGAGGTCCAATGGCACTATTTGAAGAAAAGCAGCAAGTTCCCCTGGGTGTCATGGCTAACATTTATCTCCCATTTTTACTGTATGCCCGAACTTTCTCTACCTTTTACACCAATTCCAGAAAGCCTGTCATTAACATAGTTCCACCTCCATCCATCATGGCAGCTCATGCAAATTTCCTGAAGATATGCTGTAAATCTTTGCCTAAAGGTTTTAGCTGCAGGACAATGCAAAATCATGGTTTTTGGTATTTTATGGCAATTTTTTAAAGTGGGTTTTTCTTTATTTCTCCCCACTAAGACCTTCAATGAATGTATCCTCGTAGCATCAGAATGATTTGCATTAAGAAATTTCCACAATTGCATTAAACATGCTGTGCTGAATGTACATAAGTGAGAGTTTGATGGTGTCAAACATTAATTTTCATGCATAAAGAAGGACTTAAAGTAAACCTAGGAATTAGGGGAATGGTAGTATAGTGGTTATGCTACTGGACTAAGAATCTGAGACATGGGTTCAAATTCCACCATAATGCTGGAGAGTTTGTATTCAGCTAATTAAATAAATCTGGAATTTAAATCAAAAAACTGGTAATGATGACTGTTGTTAAAACCCATCTGGCTCACTTAAGGAAATCTGTCATCTTTACCCAATCTGGCTTATATGTGACTTCAGACCCACAGCATTTGGTTGACTCTTAAATGTCCTCTGAAACAGCCTAAAAAAACACAGTTGTATTCAAGAGGGCAGCTCACCACCACCTTCTCAAGGGCAATTAGGGATGGGTAATAAACGCTAGCTTTGCCAGTGACACCCATATCCTGTGAATGAATATAAAAAGGTTTGGAGCGTTCAATGGGCTCCGATTGTTCATAAGGATTTCTGTTTATCTTATGCCACATTTTTGTGCTCCAGTGTATGTTAATGAGATTCTCGGGAAATTTCGGTGTAACTTGTCAAATCGGAGGGTAATTTGCCGGTTACGCTGTCTCAGGAAATTCTGGGCCAACAACAGCTGTGCAGGAATTAATTATCAGGACACAATGGCACATCACTAAGGATAGACTGGCATCTGACAGAGAGAGCCCAGTAAAAGCCATCAGCAAAATAGTACATTCCGCAAATTTGTGTACAATTTTAACTTTGTTCCTTGCTTCTTTTAATAGATGAGGTGATCAGGTTTCACTGGGCGGTCTCTCATGTCTCCCGGATGCCTGCTTGCCATGGGTAAAATGACCATGGAGGTGGGCGAAGGCCCCTTAAGTGGCCGTTAAGTGGGGTGGAGGCAGGAGCAGACCGGGAAGGCCTCCTGGAGCCTCCCGCTCAATTTTACGCCACCCCACCCCCTGCCACCATCCAGCTTGCTGGGGTGGCGTAAAATTCCTTGGTATAACACTCTTGCCCTCACAAAACAGCAGGCTCTCTAGTTTCTTGACAGCTGAACCATAGGACACTCACTATTATATATCTAACACCCTCCCACCAGAAGTGGCACAAACAGGAAGTATGCACAGATCTATATATCTTACATCTGCGCATACTTCCTGTTTGTGCCACTTCTGGTGGGAGGGTGTAATAAACATGTGACAAGTTTACATAGACAATTTCCATTATTAGTGTAGGCACAGGGATTTTTAAAGGAAATATAAAAATGAGGGAACAACATATTACTTTAAAATGTAGTGCCATGTAGTGCCACCACTGGCAATAGGGTGCAATTACACAGGCAATCTCTTTTAGGCACCCGGCTCCTCCCAACCCCATTAAAAATAAATACTTTCTTTTGGGCTCTTCTTTGGCTTGATGGTCAGCAGATACTTGACGGAGCATGCATGGTGAACACTCCACCCAGCGGAGTTCTAAAATTGCCTTGGGGTCCTAATGATGTCAGAAATTCTCAATTTAAATACATAAAGTGGCTGTGTGTTTGCTTCAGGAAGTCACCTGTACTGCGTATTCTGGCAAAATGTGGACCGCGAGAACGTGGTGATAAGCCTGCCCTACCCCATGACTTTCGGAGCACTACAATCACATTTACACCCGCCAGGAGGCCTCAATTTCTCTGCCTATGTTAGGTCTTCCCTCAACTGTCATGTGCAATGTGAGATCAATTAGTAAATATATTATTCTTCATTCACATTTCAAAGGAGCTTCCCATTTAGCTGATACGAAACACAGGACCATGCAGGTGATATCAAAACATGTTTAAAGGAACTTGATAAAAGCAAAATACTGCAGATGCTGGAAATCTGAAATAAAAACAAGAAATGCTGGAAATACTCAGCAGGTCTGGCAGCATCTGTGGAGAGAGAAGCAGAGTTAAGGTCACAGAACTGAAACGTTAACTCTGTTTCTCTGTCCACAGATGCTGCCAGACCTGATGAGTATTTCCAGCATTTCTGGTTTTTATTAAAGGAATTGATGTTGCTTCTTTGGCCCAATTTGCTGCACCTCCTTTAGTTCAGGGTTTTCTCTGCAGCAAACCATTGCCGTAGCAAAATTCCTAACTTCTCTTTTAAAGGAGCTAAGTAGTTGTTTAAGTGAATATTCAAGAACGTCGTCTGGCCTTTCCCACAGAAAGGCAGTCAAAGCAAATTGCCCTTACAGTGTATTGGTGAAACTGTAGATATAGGTATGGGGATCTTACAGCTTTTGGATCTCCATCTCGTGCAGCAATTTGCAGCTACAGATGTGACCATGTGATATGAAGCTTTATAATGGGGGGAAAAACCCATTAAAATGTCACATAGGAACATGAGTTGGCCATTTAGCCCTTCGAGGCTGTTGTGCTGTCCAGTCAGATCATGGCTGATCTGCAACCTAACTCCATATACCTACCTTTGTCCCATATCCTTTAATACCTTTGCTTAACAAATACCTGACAATCTCAGTTCTAAATTTCACAATAGATCTAGCATCAATTGCTGTTTGCAGAAAAGAGCTCCAAACTTCTACCACACTTCTAATTCATATGATAGACAAGTGTTATGTGGGACAGACAGGAAAGTGGAGTTGAGGCCACATTCAGATCTGCCATGATTTTACCAAATGGCAGAGCAGGGTCGAGGGGCCGAATGGCCTACTCCTACCCTCCCCCCAACCCCAACTTCCTAAGTTTACGAGCACTGAGCTCCTATTGCCACCCTGGGGTCTGTTCTTCACAGACTGGGAATTGAGCCTAGGGCCTCCTGGTCTGTACAGCTCCGCATCACTGTTCAGTTGACAGTTCACAATACTGGTTCAGAAATATCTAGCTGGCAAGAAAGGACTAGTGAACAACATAAGATGACGTATGTTGTATGAGGTAATTGTCGGTACCTCCTGTAGAAACACTAATATGTTTCGGTGGAAACCATATAACTGACATCCATTTGTCAGGATCTTGTGGAATGGAAATGTGCGTTTAGCTCTTTGCGCACTCAGAGTTTCACTGATGCAAAGTGATCAGATAACAATTTCCTAACATTATAGGAGATAACATGTGGTTCTGTGCATTCCTAATGCACAATAATGAGCATTAATAGATGCATTGCCTGGGTCATAACAGAAACTATCCCAAAAATTGATTCAATCAGTCACACACTTTTGCAAAAGCGCTGACTATTTGAAAAATATATTGCAAAATCTGGAGCCATTACGGGATAAAGAGCAAATGAGGGCAAATGGAGTTGAGATGCAGACAACCACAATCTAATTGGGTGGCAGAACAAGCTTGAGGGACTGATAGGCCTCGTCCAGTTTTCTAGGGTCCTCAAAGTTATTGACTAATTTGCTGTTCCCACACTCTCAGCAGTGGGCCATTCTTGAAGGGAGTGGGCTACAACACTATAACGCTGATTCTCTGATTTTCTCTCCTTTCGAGTTGGCTCCACACTGGGAGAACAGGATCAATGAACATACCCTTATTACTTTATGTTAAGAACAGATTAATAAACAGGGTATAAGACCAAATGATGTGTCATGGTCAGCCATTTATTGTAGGGAGAGCTCAAACCTCTGCTGGATCCATTGTTATCATTACTTAGAGTTTATAATTGTTGTTTCAAGATAGCAATACAACCCAAATATCTATCATAAATACAGAATGTACTGCAAGTCAGCCAGCGTCTGAAAAGGGCAAAGTTAGGTTCATGTTTTGGCGTTGACCCTTTGTCAGAACGATGTTTGGTTCTGATTAAGGGCCTTCACTGTAACCTGCTTTTACTCTTTCAGACATTGACTGACCTACTGTAGATTTCCACATGTTCTGTTTTGATTTTCAATTGCCATCACTTGCAATTTACATTGTCGTTTTATCTTAAATTTCTATTTTGGAGCAGATTTTTACCCAGACTGTACTTCACGCAACTGGCTGGAAAAGCAGGCCAACAAGCTGCTTGATAATCCCAGCAGGAGGCCAAGTTCATTATGTGGGCGAGCCCCAATAGCATGTGGCAATTGGGCTGTGTCTGCAAAATAAGCACCTGGGAGAAGTCTGCTGCCATTGTGTTGGACTACCCGGCCAGCCTCTGGCCGAATGACGTGGCAGGGCAGAGCAGCCAATCTTGGGAGGGGTGGTATGGGAGGAAGGGGATTCAGAGAGGCAGCGGCCCTAGTTTTGTAAAGCCCACAGGAAAACTCCTGGCCCCACAAAAAATACATAGAAATGTACTTGCTGACTTCTCTTCCATGGGATTGCCAGCTGATACCAGGCAATAGCATGTGCAGCATATGCTCAGCCCTTGATGCAAAGTATACAAGGAATATTAAAAATTAATACTGTTGAATGAGCAACATATCACAGGTATGCTTTGGAATTGTTGAGAAAGTTCCTATTAAGACAATAATAAGTGTTACTTCTAAACAGGGTCTGCAGTAATCTATATTTTGTCAAACTTAATGAAGGGTGGGGAAGGGAATCATCAGAAATGGTCTTGCATTGTATGAATGAAGAGGTTTTTGTTGTGTTCTTGGGAGAGTCTGGTTTATTTGCTACATCTTAATACATCATTCTACTAATAGGACTAAGCAAATATTAAGTGACCTTTTCTTTCGATGAGGAGAGGTGTAATTGTTACTTCAATAATTACTAATGAACCTATTGAAGGGATGAATCATAAAATACTGAACAAAAACTGCGTAATCATGATTAGAAATATTTGCAGGAGAATTGTGCAAAATTGAAATGAGATTAGAACTAAATGAGTATAATAAAGCAAAATACTGCAGACACTGGAAATCTGAAATAAAAACAAAAATTGCTGGAAATACTCAGCAGGTCTGGCAGCATCTGTGGAGAGAGAAGCAGAGTTAATGCTTCAGGTCAGTGACCTTTCATCAGAAAACTAAATCATCAGAACTAAATGAGATTCTATTTGTTTAAATGAAACACCATTTACTGAGATTGTAATTAAACACTTAAAGCTTCTTGCATTTTATGGATGTTCTTTCTTGCTCTCATGAAGACCTCAATCAGCTGAGAATGAGGCACATTAATTTCATCATATGAACATTAATTCTAAACTGTTGCTGGAGTGAAGAGATGACTTGTTTACAGAGATCAGCAGTGGCTGGAAAAACATTTGCATACTAAGAGACAGTTGCCTTGGAAAAGACAATGGGAACTGCTCACTGATTCAATTAACAGAGATTGGTCCGGGAAATGGTGATCTACATCTTGTCAGTGTAAGAGACAGCACTAAGCCCCCGCACCGAGAGCTTTGGAATCCACAAATGCAGGAGTTTGTTAAAAAAGTGAATCACATGACTAACCTGCTGGCCCAGGTCCGGTTTTGAACTGTTCACGGGACAGCTTGGGTCAGACTGCAGATTGCAACTGAACTTGGGAGAAGAGACTCTCTCTCTCTCTCACACACACTAATCTCCGGATCCACTGAAGTCACTTAAACCTCAAGAGAGAAAAGACTCCTACATCGAAACATGTTTTAAAGAGACAGCTCTAAGCCCCCGCACTGAGAGCTTTGGAATCCACAAATGCAGGAGTTTGTTTAAAAAAAGTGGGCGGCACAGTGGCACAGTGGTTAGCACTGCAGCCTCACAGCTCCATCGACCCAGGTTCAGTTCTGGGTACTGCCTGTGCGGAGTTTGCAAGTTCTCCCTGTGACTGCGTGGGTTTCCGCCGGGTGCTCCCGTTTCCTCCCACAGCCAAGGACTTGCAGGTTGATAGGTAAATTGGCCATTGTAAATTGCCCCTAATGTAGGTAGGTGGTAGGAGAATGGTGGGGACGTAGAGAATATATGGGTATAAATGGGTGGTTGTTGGTCAGCACAGACTCGGTGAGCTGTAGGGCCTGGTTCAGTGCTGTATCTCTAAATAAATAAAATAAATAAAAGTGAATCACATGACTAACTTGCTGGCCCAGCTCTGGTTTTGATCTGTTCACGGGACAGCTTGGGT
Source organism: Heterodontus francisci (assembly GCF_036365525.1). Taxonomy (NCBI): domain Eukaryota; kingdom Metazoa; phylum Chordata; class Chondrichthyes; order Heterodontiformes; family Heterodontidae; genus Heterodontus; species Heterodontus francisci. The sequence continues at coordinate 47,876,507 of NC_090400.1, forward strand.
CAGACTGCAGATTGCAACTGAACTTGGAAGAAGAGACTCTCTCTCTCACACTAATCTCCAGATCCACTGAAGTCACTTGAACCTCAAGAGAGAAAAGACTCCTACATCGAAACACATTTTAAAGTGTGCACTGGACCCCAACAAAACGGTAAGACTTAACGGCAACCAAAAACTCTACCTTGGACTCAAAGGACTGTAAATAGAAACCCCAAACTTTTCCACTTTATTCTTTCTACTTTTTCTGTCTCTATCTGCCTGTGTGTTTATCATATATGCATGCTAACATGGTCTCATCGTGTATTCGTTAACCGTATTAGCGTTTTAAGATTAATAAACTTCTACCTTTCTTGTTTAAATCTAAGAAAACCTGTGTGATTGATTTATTTGCCTTACAATTGGAAAGCAATGAACATGGATTCACTGAAGGGGAGCTAAAAACACGGTGATTTTAAAAATTAAACACTGTTACGGTTAAACCAGGCAAAGGCTGAGAGGGAACCCCTAGACCCCTTTTTCACCTGGTCGTAACAAAGAACAAAAGAACAAAGAAAATTACAGTACAGGAACAGGCCCTTTGGCCCTCCAAGCCTGCGCCGATCCAGATCCTCTATCTAAACATGTCGCCTATTTTCTAAGGGTCTGTATCTCTTTGCTTCCTGCCCATTCATGTATCTGTCTAGATACATCTTAAAAGACGCTATCGTGCCCGCGTCTACCACCTCCGCTGGCAACGCGTTCCAGGCACCCACCACCCTCTGCGTAAAGAACTTTCCACGCATATCCCCCCTAAACTTTTCCCCTCTCACTTTGAACTCGTGACCCCTAGTAATTGAATCCCCCACTCTGGGAAAAAGCTTCTTGCTATCCACCCTGTCTATACCTCTCATGATTATGTACACCTCAATCAGGTCCCCCCTCAACCTCCGTCTTTCTAATGAAAATAATCCTAATCTGCTCAACCTGTCTTCATAGCTAGCGCCCTCCATACCAGGCAACATCCTGGTGAACCTCCTCTGCACCCTCTCCAAAGCATCTACATCCACTGCCAATCCCATTGAAGCAACTTCATGATCCCAGGGGTAACAACACTGCATTCATCCAAAAATTCTTTCACCTCCTGTCCAGCTCTTTCATCTGGGAAGGAATGTAATGGTCCCAGGGAAGGGATGGAATGGTCCTGCATCCACATTTTGCAGTGTCCAGCACCATCCTACTGTGTAACTGAGTGAGGGAAAATGCTTCAATACTGGGTAAACAACCTTACTATCTGTTCAGTGTGTACTCGACATGTGATGTATGTTGCATGTGTCTCTTAATTGACCAGCAGGAGAATTGACCAGCAGCTTTCAAACATTCATTTCAATTTTGCTCATAGAGGTTATCCATCACTAAAATGATATTAATAAGGTACAGGTAGTGGACAGCATTATGGTTGTGATATCATTACACTAAAACATGCTCTTACATCCACCAGCATAACTAAATTTTTAAAAACTGATAAATGATGTAACCTCCTCTTTAGATGGCCTAACCATCACTAACCATCAGCCTCAAGAAAACGAACATCATGGGGCAGGACGTCAGAAATGCTCCATCCATCAATATTGGTGACCACGCTCTGGAAGTGGTTCAAGAGTTCACCTACCTAGGCTCAACTATCACCAGTAACCTGTCTCTAGATGCAGAAATCAACAAGCGCATGGGAAAGGCTTCCACTGCTATGTCCAGACTGGCCAAGAGAGTGTGGGAAAATGGCGCACTGACACGGAACACAAAAGTCCGAGTGTATCAGGCCTGTGTCCTCAGTACCTTGCTCTATGGCAGCGGGGCCTGGACAACATATGTCAGCCAAGAGCGACGTCTCAATTCATTCCATCTTCGCTGCCTCCGGAGAATACTTGGCATCAGGTGGCAGGACTGTATCTCCAACACAGAAGTCCTCGAGGCGGCCAACATCCCCAGCTTGTACACACTACTGAGTCAGCGGCGCTTGAGATGGCTTGGCCATGTGAGCCGCATGGAAGATGGCAGGATCCCCAAAGATACATTGTACAGCGAGCTCGCCACTGGTATCAGACCCACCGGCCGTCCATGTCTCCGCTATAAAGACGTCTGCAAACGCGACATGAAATCGTGTGACATTGATCACAAGTCGTGGGAGTCAGTTGCCAGCATTCGCCAGAGCTGGCGGGCAGCCATAAAGACAGGGCTAAATTGTGGCGAGTCGAAGAGACTTAGTAGTTGGCAGGAAAAAAGACAGAGGCGCAAGGGGAGAGCCAACTGTGCAACAGCCCCGACAAACAAATTTCTCTGTAGCACCTGTGGAAGAGCCTGTCACTCCAGAATTGGCCTTTATAGCCACTCCAGGCGCTGCTTCACAAACCACTGACCACCTCCAGGCGCGTATCCATTGTCTCTCGAGATAAGGAGGCCCAAAAGGAATGTGGTTAGTGAGAGACTGACAACTTCAAGACTTGGTGCTGCTTAAAAGCTGATAATTATTGGAACTTAATTAAATCCTGTGGTGCAATCTTGAGTTATGTCAAGAACTGTGAGAATAATAGATTATTGGTTATGCAATTTTGCTGCATTTACCTAGACTTTCTGCTCAGTGATGGTGGTTGAAGCCATTCGACTTGTAGCTTTCACCTGCCAGGACGGAGATAAACTTCTCAGTGGCTCCTTAACTCTGTAGATCTATTACCATTTTGAAAGAGGCACACTTTAAATGGTCCTGAGTTAATCTAGAGCTCACATTGCATTACAGTTGATACTGAGGTGTGTTCTGTATAGAAATTGGAACTCATTGGTGAGTTTTATTGGAGACAAAAGCCCTTGGATTCTTGTGCAATTCTTGAAGGGGTATGTGAGCTGGTCAGTTCACCAGGTCTGTAAACAGAGGTACTGTGGATAACAAAGGAAGTTAAGGAGAGTATCAAATCACAAACAAAGGCGTAGAAAGCGGCGAAAGTTAGTGGTAGGCCACAGGATTGGGAATTTTTTAAAAACCAGCAGTGGATGATTAAAAAACTAATAAAGTGGGAGAAAATGGATTATGAGAGTAAATTGGCAAGAAATATAAAAACAAACAGTAAGAGCTTCTACGGTATATTAAAAAGGAAGAGAGTAGCTAAAGTAAGTGTGGGACTCTTAGAGGATGAGATTGGGGAATTAATAACAGGGAATAGAGAAATGGCAGATAATTTAAACCAATATTTTGCATCAGTCTTCACAGTGGAGGACACTATAAACATCCCAACAATAATAGATGAGCAAGGTGTAAACGGGAGGGAGGAACTTGGAACAATCTCTATCATGAGGGAAAAGGTGCTTGACAAGCTGATGGGACTAAAGGTAGACAAGTCGCCAGGACAGGATGGCCTGCATCCAAGGGTTTTAAAAGAAGTGGCTGCAGAGATAGAGCAGGCATTGGTCACAATATATCAAAACTCACTGGATTCTGGTGGGGTACCAGCAGATTGGAAAACCCCTATTCAAGAAAAGAGGGAGACAAAAAAAACTGGAAACTATAGACCTTATAGAGTCAGCTTAACATCTGTCATTGGGAAAATACGAGAGTCCATTATTAAGGAAGAAATAGCAGGACATTTAGAAAAACATAATGCAATCAAACAGAGTCAACATGGTTTTATGAAAGGGAAACCATGTTTGACAAATTTTTTTTTAAGAGTTCTTTGAGGATATAACAAGCAGAGTGGATAAAGGGGAACAAGTAGGTGTAGTGTATTTGGATTTTCAGAAGGCGTTTGATAAGGTGACACATAAAAGGTTATTGCACAAAATAAGAGCTCAGGGTATTGGGGGATAATGTGTTGGCATGGATTGAGGATTGGCTAACACACAGAAGGCAGAGAGTCAGGATTAATGGGTCTTTTTCAGGTTGGAAAGCCGTAACTAGTGGAGTGCCACAAGGATCGTTGCTAGGGCCTCAACTATTTAGTATCTATTTTAATGACTTGGAGGAAGGGACAGAGTGTAGCGTATCCAAATTTGCTGATGATACAAAAGTAGGTGGGAAAGCATGTAGTGATGACGACACAAAGAATCTGCAAAGAGATATAGATAGGTTAAGTGAGTGGGAAAAAACTTAGCAGATGGAGTTCAATGTGGGAAACATCTATCAACAACTTTGGTAGGAAGAATAAAAAGGAAGATTATTATTTAGATGGAGAAAGACTACAAAATACTGCAGTACAAAGGGATCTGGGTGTTCTTGTACATGAAACACAAAATGTTAGCATGCAGGTGCAGCAAGTAATTAGGAAGGCAAATGGAATTTTGGCCTTCATTGCTAGGGGGTTAGAATTTAAAAATAGGGAAGTCTTGTTACAACTGTACAGGGTGTTGGTGAAGCCACACCTGGAGTACTGTGTACAGTTATGATCCCCATATTTAAGGAAGGATATGTTAGCATTGGAGGCAGTTCAGAAAAGGTTCACAAGGCTGATTCCCGGGATGAAGGGGTTGTCTTATCAAGAACAGCTAAACAGGTTAGGCCTTTATTCATTGGAGTTTAGAAGAATGAGAGGTGATCTTATTGAAACATATAAGATTCTAAGGGGACTTGACAGGGTAGATGTTGAGAATATGTTTCCACTGGTGGGGGAATCTCGAACTGGGGAACATAGTAACAGAATAAGGGGGCACACATTTAAAACTGAGATACGAAGGAATTTCTTCTCTGAGGATAGTGACTCTCTGGAGGCTAGGTCACTAATTGTATTTAAGGAGGAGGTAGATAGATTTTTGAAATCTTGGGGAGTCGAGGGTTATGCGGAGCAGGCCCAAAAGAGGAGTTGAGGCCTGGGACAGATCAGCCATGATCTTATTGAATGGCGGGGCAGGCTTGAGGGGCTGAATGGTCTGCTCCTGCTCCTATTTCTTATGTTCATATGTTCTTACTTGCAATGATAGCATCATGTCACTGATCACATCTGTCCCTTTAAGTTCACTTAGATGAATAAGAAGGAACCCTGAAGGCTCAGTGGGTAAATGCACTCTCTTTGGTTTGAGCCTTCCAGACCAGGAAGATCCTAGATTTAATCACTCACCTGAATTGGCTGATCTTAGCTACAATTGATCTGAGTGCCTACATTGACTACTAGAAAGAGCAGGATTGGATTAGTTTGGCTGTTATGTTCTTCCTGTGGTTGAATAGCCTACCTCCCTGTCTAGGTTTACACAAAAAGCATGGCTAATAGAATGAAGTACCAGTGGGATGCCGGCCGCTGTGGAACTATACCCCCGTGAGAGTCAGCAACTTGTGGAGTAAAGGGCAGAAAAAGTAAAAGAACACAGAGCAAAATTGTACCCTGCATGAGAAAATCAACTTCTGCAGTAAGAATTGATCCCAATGTAGAATATTTCCATCCTTCAGATGAGATGTTAAACCGAGGCCCTGTCTGCCTTCTCTGGTGGATGTAAAAGACCCCATGGCACTGTTTCAAAGAAGAGCAGGGACATTCTCCCCAGTGTTCTGACTAATATTTATCCCTCAATCAACACTTAAAAACAGATTATCTGGTCATTATCACATTGCTGTTTGTGGGGGCTTGCTGGGCGCTGTCTTGGTTCCTACATTACAACAGTGACTACACTTCAAAAGTATTCTGTTTGCTGTAAAGTGCTTTGGACCTGACACTGAAAGGCAGAATATAAGTGCAAGTATTCTTTTTCTTTTCTTCTAGCCTATTTCAGAACATTAGCCTAGCTAGAAATGCTCTTGCATGATGGTTACAAAAATGAGCTGGTTCCTTGATCTATCTCTCACCTTGAGCTACCAGTCTCCGTCCATTGAAACCTGTCTTGTGATATATTATGTGACGTATCATGTGATACATAGGCCCAACGAACGTAATGTTCTGTACTTGTCTTCCTATCACCTAATCCATTGGTTCTACACAATTGAAGTTTTTTTCTGTTTATACTGGAGCAAGGTGGGTCAGTTGGTGCAACTGGTCAAGACTGAGAGTAGAGTGAATCTGGCAGAACATCAATGCAATCAGACATAGGGCATACATGCTATTGAATACGACACTGGCAGAAGTAATGCACTTGGATGTTTCACGAGCTGTGCATCATTTACACAAGACACTTATGACAGTTGGCGAGATTAGAGGATGAACAGATAACATGCTTTCATGATCATCTTTGCTATTTTAGTGGAGGTGCTGATTCATTTTAAATAAACTGCTTAATGTCTGAGTTAAAAGAGCAGATTGCCACATGGAAATGCTAACCATTCGTCTGAGGCTATAGTAGTTGCCAAACTATCTCCAGCAACATGAGTAGGCCATTCAAACCCTCAAGCTTGTTTTGTTATTTAATTAGATCATGGCTGATCTATATCTTAACTCCATCTACTCCCGATGGTTCCATAACCCTTACTACTCTCTATTTCATTCTGTTGCTGTATCATTGTCAGTATGTTCCTAAACATTCCTATCTTGTTTCTTCTCAAGTCCAAATATACCATCTTGCACACTCTTATGAAGTATGGCTTTACTTAAGGATTATATCCAGTTTTACCTCAGACTCCTTCCTACTGTTTTCAGCCTTGATGATATGCTACTCTGGGGACCCTTCATTTAAGGTTTGTGTGATGGAAACCACACCGGCCAAATGGAAACATATTAATTTTGTCATATGGAACGCTGCTTGAACCCTTTTTACTGGACATTGAACATAACTTGTTTAAAAGGACCACAGAGCTGAACAGCTAAAACATGGTTGCACAATTGCATTCTGAGAGACTTTTGCATGGAGAGACAATGGGAGTGCTCACTGATTCAATTAGCGAGATGGGTTTTGTCAATAGTGGTGATCAAAAGACATTGAGAGCCACTGACTTTGTAAGAGGCAAATCTCCACACCCGCACCCGCCCCCCCCCACCCCCACTGAATGTGACTGGGGAACCTTTCAAATCAACAATCCTCGCAGACGATGCTGTTTCATGACTTACCTGCTGGCCAGACTGGGAATTGATTGAATTGTACTTCACAGGGACCCACGGAAGCGGCTTAAGCCTCAGGACAGAGGACCTCTTCAGCCTTCTGGTCTCAGCGAAACAAGTTTGAAAGTGTGTACTGGGCCCCAGTGAGAACTGCAAGACTTTACTCCAGTAAAGGATTTTACATCCAAACTAAAGCCAGTAACTGAATTCCATTTACTATTCCAAAACCCACCCCCATTTATTCTTTCTCCTCCTCTATCTATTTGTGTGTGTGTTTATCTCGTGAGTATGCTAGTGTGGTTGTGTTGCATATTTTTAGTAATTTTAACTGAGTTAGAGTGTTAAGGCTAATAAACTGACATCTTTCTTGTTTAAACCCAAGAAAATCTGTCTAGTTGGTTCATTTACAATTACAATTAGAGAGCAGTGAGCAAGGACTCACTGAGGTGAAGCTAAAAACGCTGGGCTGGATTTTACGTCGGGTGGACGGGAGCTGGCCACCAACTTAAAAGTCGGTGGCGAACCCTCTTCTGCCCGGCAAGGGGATCCATCCCGCATTTAATGGGTCCCCGGGCTTTAATTGTTCAGAGGAGGCACTTCCACACGTTTGAGGGAGGAAGTCCTGCCTCATTGAGCTGCCGGCCATTCATTGGGCCGGCAGCTCTTAGTCCCAGAAGCGCCACTGGGAGTGATGGCCACTACTGGGACTGCAGCCCAGCTGAGGACATGGAGCCGGGACTGAAGGTAAGTTGGGGTTTGCCTTGCCGTGGGAATCAGTTGTGACACAGCGAGGCTAGGGTGGTCGTTTCGGGGGAAGGGTCGTGTCTCAGGTCCTGGGGGTGGTTGGGGAAGCGGGTGTGGCCCTCAATCGGGTACCCTGTGCCCAAGTGTCAGGCTCCCTCCCCCTCGTGAACTGAGAGGCCAACAGGTGTCACTGGGCAGCCTTTCACGTTTACCGGTTGCCCACTTGCCATGGGTAAAATATCCATGGAGGCAAGCGAAGGCCCTTACGTGGCCATTAAGTGACCACTTAAGGGCCTTGATTGGCCTGGGGCAGGCAGCCCATTTCTCACTCCCCCGCCGCCCACGTAAAGTGGGGCAGAGGTGTGAGCGAGCTGCCATGGCCTCCCGGAGTCTCCCGCTCAATTCTACACCACTCCCCCACCACCATCCAGCTCGCTGGGATGGCGTAAAACTCCGTCCACTGTGTTTAAAGGTTAAACCCGATTACGGCCAAACCAGGAAAGGGGCCAGAGGGGAGCCTGAGACCCTTTCCTCATCTGATCGTAACATTTGTTTTTTTTAAACAAGAGACCTTTAAATTTTCCCCAGATTGTCATGAGCAGATGTCTGTTTTCAAGTGATGGTCTTCCATTCGTGTGAATCAAGCCCCTTCCAGGCCAAAAATGATAAGTTCATTCCCAGACAAGTCCAAACAATTTCCGTTAAATAATTTCATGGTAAGCAGGTGGCAGAAGGAATTTATGTAAAGAAGTGTCCCTTTACTGAGAAGGTGAAAGGAAGGTTTCATCACTTGACCTTTCAAACTGAAATACCTTCTGAGCAACAGGCCTGAAAAAAAGGCCATCCACCAGAGTGGATTATATTAGTGTTCTTGTAATAGCTGGTGGAAGTTTTACATAAAATGAACTACAGAAATGGCAGTCACCTTCTTGATGGAGATTATTTTATACCACAAACCTGACCTTAATTTGAACATTTTAAAACCCCCACAAAATTGCAATGATTTAGTAAACTCCAGTTGAAATTGGGTTATATGATATAAACTGAGTTGTGCTTTCCTGATCAAATCTCAATGGCTGGAATTTTACACCACCCCAGCGGGTCAAATGGTGGCGTGAGTGGGCGGCGCAAAATTGAGTTTTTTTTTTATTCATTCATGGGATGTGGGCATTGCTGGCCAGGACAGCATTTATTGCCCATCCCTAATTGCCCTTGAGGAGGTGGTGGTGGGCTGCCTTCTTGAACCGCTGCAGTCCATGTGGGGTAGGTACACCCACAGTGCTGTTAGGAAGGGAGTTCCAGGATTTTGACCCAGCGACAGTGAAGGAACGGCGATATAGTTCCAAGTCAGGATGGTGTGTGACTTGGAGGGGAGCTTGCAGGTGATGGTGTTCCCATGCATTTGCTGTCCTTGTCCTTCTAGTTGGTAGAGGTCGCGGGTTTGGAAGGTCCTGTCTAAGGAGCCTTGGTGCATTGCTGCAGTGCATCTTGTAGATGGTGCACACTGCTGCCACTGTGCATCGGTGGTGGAGGGAGTGAATGTTTGTAATGTTTGTAGATGGGGTGCCAATCAAGCAGGTTGCTTTGTCCTGGATGGTGTTGAGCTTCTTGAGTGTTGTTGGAGCTGCACCCATCCAGGCAAGTGGAGAGTATTCCATCACACTCCTGACTTGTAGATGATGGACAGGCTTTGGGGAGTCAGGAGGTGAGTTACTCGCCTCAGGATTCCTAGCCTCTGACCTGCTCTTGTAGCCACGGTATTTATATGGCTACTCCAGTTCAGTTTCTGGTCAATGGTAGCCCCTAGGATGTTGATAGTGGGGGTTTCAGTGATGGTAATGCCATTGAATGTCAAGGGGAGATGGTTAGATTCTCTCTTGTTGGAGATGGTCATTGCCTGGCGCTTGTGTGGCGCAAATGTTACTTGCCACTTATCAGCCCAAGCCTGGATATTGTCCAGGTCTTGCTTCATTTCTGCACGGACTGCTTCAGTATCTGAAGATTCACGAATGGTGCTGAACATTGTGCAATCATCAGCGAACATCCCCACTTCTGACCTTATGATTGAAGGAAGGTCATTGATGAAGCAGCTGAAGATGGTTGGGCCTAGGACACAACCCTGAGGAACTCCTGCAGTGATGTCCTGGAGCTCAGATGATTGACCTCCAACAACCACAACCATCTTCCTTTGCGCTAGGTATGACTCCAGACTGCAGAGGACTTCCCCCCCGAGTCCCATTGACCGTAGTTTTGCTTGGGCTCCTTGATGCCATACTCAGTCAAATGCTGCCTTGATGTCAAGAGCAGTCACTCTCATCCCACCTCGAGTTCAGCTCTTTTGTCCATGTTTGAACCAAGGCTCTAATGAGGTCAGGAGCTGAGCGGCCGTGGCGGAACCCAAACTGAGTGTCACTGAGCAGGGTATTGTCAAGTAAGTGTCGCTTGATGGCACTGTTGATGACACCTTCCATCACTTTACTGATGATTGAGAGCAGGCTGATGGGGCTGTAATTGACTGGGTTGGACTTGTCCTGCTTTTGGTGTACAGGACATACCTGGGCAATTTTCCACATTGCAGGGTAGATGCCAGTGTTGTAGCTGTACTGGAACAGCTTGGCTGGGGGCGCGGCAAGTTCTGGAGCACAGGGTCTTCAATACTATTGCCAGAATATTGTCAGGGCCCATAGCCTTTGCTCTATGTCACCTTCAGTCGTTTCTTCATATCACGCGGAGTGAATCGAATTGACTGAAGTCTGGCATCTGTGATGTTGGGGACTTCAGGAGGAGGCCAAGATGGATCATCAACTCGGCACTTCTGGCTGAAGTTTGTTGCCAATGCTTCAGCCTTATCTTTTGCACTGATGTGCTGGGCTCCCCCATCATAGAGGATGGGGATATTTGTGGAGCCATGTCGTCCAGTTAGTTGTTTAGTTGTCCACCACCATTCACGGCTGGATGTGGCAGGACCGCAGAGCTTAGATCTGATCCGTTGGTTATGGGATTGCTTAGCTCTGTCTATCGCATGTTGCGTATGCAATTTGGCACACAGATAGTCCTGTGTTGTAGCTTCACCAGGTTGACACCTCATTTTGAGGTATGCCTGGTGCTGCTCCTGGCATGCCCTCCTGCACTCTTCATTGAACCAGGGTTGGTCTCCTGGCTTGATGGTAATGGTAGAGTGGGGGATATGCCGGGCCATGAGGTTACAGATTGTGGTTGAGTACAATTCTGCTGCTGCTGATGGCCCACAGCGCCTCATGGATGCCCAGTTTTGCATTGCTAAATCTGTTTGAAATCTATCCCATTTAGCATGGTGGTAGTGCCACACAACACGATGGAGGGTATCCTCAATGTGAAGGCAGGACTTCGTCTCCACAATGACTGTGCAGTGGCCACTCCTACCGATACTGTCATGGACAGATGCATCTGCGGCAGGCAGATTCGTGAGGACGAGGCTAAGTATGTTTTCCCCTCTTGTTGGTTCCCTCACCACCTGCCGCATACCCAGTCTAGCAGATATGTCCTTTAGGACTCAGCCAGCTCGGTCAGTAGTAATGCTACCGAGCCACTCTTGGTGATGAACATTGAAGTCCCCCACCCAGAGTACATTTTGTGCCTTCGCCACCCTCAGTGCTTCCTCCAAGTGCTGTTCAACATGGAGGAGTACTGACTCATCAGCTGAGGGAGGGCGGTAGGTGGTAATCAGCAGGAGGTTTCCTTGTCCATGTTTGATCTGATGCCATGAGACTTCATGGGATCCAGAGTCGATGTTGAGGACTCCCAGGGCAATTCCCTCCCTACTGTATACCACTGTGACGCCACCTCTGCTGGGTCTGTCCTGCCGGTGGGACAGGACATACCCAGGGATGGTGATGGCAGTGTCTGGGACATTGTCAGATATGATTCCGTGAGTATGACTATGTCAGACTGTTGCTTGACTAGTCTGTGGGACAGCTCTCCCAACTTTGGCACAAGCCCCCAGATGTTAGTAAGGAGGACTTTGCAGGGTAGACAGGGCTGGGTTTGCCATTGTCGTTTCCGGCGCCTAGGTCGATGCCGGGTGGTCCGTCCGGTTTCATTCCTTTTTATTGACTTTGTTGCGGTTAGATACAACTGAGTGGCTTGCTAGGGCATTTCAGAGGGCATGTAAGAGTCAACCACATTGCTGTGGGTCTGGAGTCACATGTCGGCCAGACCAGGTAAGGACAGCAGATTTCCTTCCCTAAAGGATATTAGTGAACCAGATGGGTTTTTACAACAATCGACAATGATTTCATGGCCATCATTAGACTAGCTTTTTAATTCCAGATTTATTAATTGAATTCAAATTCCACCTTCTGCTGTGGTGGGATTTAAACCCATGTCCCCAGAGTAATACCCTGGGTCTCTGGGTTACGTCCAATGATAATACCACTACGCCACCGCCTCCCCTGGCAGGCTTCGGGAGGCCTCACCGCCCCGGTTCCGCCTCCGACCAACTTTTCGTTGGCCCGGCTGGGGGGCGGGGGGTAAGAGAAGTGGGGTGGAAGTGGCCCTGGCAATCGGGCACAGGATGCCCCCCTCCCCCCCCAAACAACAAGCCTAGCCTCACCAGGGCACGTTCGATCCCCCTGGTGAGGCTGCCCAAACTTACCTTCTGTCACGGTTCCATTGCATCCTCCTCGGTCGGCTGGACTGCAGTCTCAGCAATTGCCACCGATTGGTCGGAAGCTCACTGAGGCGGGACCTCCTCCCTCAAGTGGTTGGAAGTCCCGCCTCGGGCCAATTAAAGCCTGGGAATCCGTAAAATACGGGACGGATCCCCAGGCTGGGCGGGAGTGGGATCGGCACTGACATTTACGTCGGAGTCCGGCTCCCGTCGCCCAGCGTAAAATTCTGGCCATTGTTTCTCTGCCTTAAAACATAGGAACAGGAGTAGGCCATTTAGCCCCTCGATCCTGTTCTGCCATTCAATATCATGGCTGATCAGCAATCACATCCATGTACCCACCTTTGTCCCATATCCCTCGATACCTTTGACTAACAAAATTTATCAATCTCAGTTTTAAAATTAAAATGATCCAGCATCAATTCCCATTGCTGGAAGAGAGTTCCAAACTTCTACCACCCTTGGTGCGAAGAAGTGTTTCCTAATTTCACTCCTGGAAGGTCTGGCTCTATTTTTTTGACTATTCCCCCTAGTCCTGGACACCCCAACCAGTGGAAATAGTTTCTCCCAATCTACCCGATCGGTTCCCCTTAATATCTTGAAAACTTTGATCAAATCACCCCATAACCTTCTAAATTCCAGGGAATACAATCCTTGTTTGCCCATTTGCCCATCAGACATACTGACCTGAAACTTTCCACATTAGCACAAAATAATTAAGGATGACAGGTGCATCCACTATTGTATACAGAGCCTTACAGGAGTGTCATTTCATCTTAAGTTATATAGTTAGCATTTTATTTGAAGAGATAATTATAATTTGTAACTACAGCCAATTACAGGGCTCTCCAGTTACATACAACATGCAGTGATACACAGAACAAACTGAAGGCAATTATGAATCGCTGTTCCATTCCAGTCAGGAATCATCAAAGATTTCTCAATATTTGATGAGCTAATATCTGGATGTTATATACATGATGAAATATAAGTTCTTGTTCCAACTAATATCTGTGGAATGGACTCGTATCCCAGTTCTATTTGTTTGATTTTATTCTCATTTTGGATAAACCTTGCTACTCATGCCAACTCTGATTTATTAGTCTAAGGTCTTTGTCCACCTTTTGATGACCAATTGGTTTTGCAGACCAATTGATGCCCTTTTAGTTTGAGGCCAAATCGAACAGAATTTATTGAGTCAGAGTTGAATGTAACGTTGCTTCATCAATGGGATTGGCAGGAAAAGGACATTCCCAAAATGCATGAAGCACCATTGAGACCGGGGCCGGGATTTTATCTGGGCGACGGGAGTCTCGACCTCCGGCAAAAACGCCTCCGTGCATCCCGCGCCACCCCTTCTGCTGGAGGTTTGCTGAATTAAGTGCCAATTAAGCACTTAACAGGACAGTGGTGGACCTTCCCCGGGATCAAGGACCCTGCCAACGGAAGTCCCACTTTCAGAGAGCTGCCAGCCAATCAGAAGCCAGCTGCTCTTTAATTGAGCAGCACCACCGTAGATGCCAGTGGAGCACCCACCTGTGGCCCAGGAGCAGTGCTGGACCCAGGCCACAGGCAGGAAAGGGCGGGAGGGTCTCGCGGGGTGGGCGTTGAGGGGGGGGGTGGTGTAGAGTCAGCAGCAAGGGCAGGGGGGGTGGCTCTCAGTGGGTCCCCCCATTTCCCGATGCTGGGTCCCTTGTTCAGGCACTATGTGCCTTTTAATGAGGGACCACCCCCTACCCGCACTCCTGGAGCCGGCAAGCAACCCGTGCTCCCCATGCAGCAACAGGCCCGCCCACTGCTTGGCTAATTGTGGCGGCAGTGGGATGAGGCCCTTAATTGGACATTATTGCCCACTTAGGGCCTCAATTCGTGGCGGGGCAGATAGGCCGTTCACAGGCTTCCCAACCCAGACATAATTTCGACGGAGGCAGGAAGGTGGTGGGGCCCCCCCACCCACGTCACCATCCCACCCACGTCACCATCCCACCTGATTACATACATTTCCCACCTCCAAACCCGCTGCAGAGGAGAGCATAAAATTCCCCCCTAAGTCAAGGTGGATTTCTCTGGAATTATCTTTGGATCTCATCATATGACCATATGCATTTGTGAAGTTCATGATAAAAGCTCTACTGTGACTAAGGAAGGTAAGGTGTTTTGCATTATAAAACATAGACACATGAGACAAATACAGATTCAAAATGGCACTGGGAGAAGATTAAAATATCATCCCTTAATATAGCACTTTTCACGGCCTCGAGACTTTCCAAAGTGCTTTACAGTCAATGACGTACTTTTGAGGTGTTGTCACTATTGTAATGTAGGAAACATGGCAGCCAATTTGTGCACAGCAAGCTCCCACAAACAGCAATGAAATAAATGGCCAGATAATCTGTTTTAGCAATGTGTTTGAGGGATAAATATTGGCGAGGACATCAGGGGAACTCCCCATCTCTTCATGGAATATTGCCATGGGATCTTTAATATCTACCTGAGAGGGCAGACAGGGCTTCAGTTTAACATGTCATCCGGAAGATAGCACCTCAGATAGTATAGCACTCCCTCATTACTGCATGGAGCATCAGCCCAGATTATGTGCTCAAGTCCCATTGTTACCCTCTGAGTCCATTGCTGTTTACAGCGCACAAATTTGCTGCTGCGTTTCCTGCATTACAATAATGACTAGACTTCGAAAGTACTTCAGTGGCTGTAAAGCACTTCAAGACATGCTGAGGTCAGAGGGAAACCTTCTGACTCAGAGGTGAGAGTCCTACCACTGAGCCAAGGATTTTGGTGCAACTATCCAGACTGTAGTTATGAACATATGAATATAAGAAAATGTGTATGGCTGGTCCATCAAGACTGCCCCACATGTAATTAAGCAGGTTCTGGTTCAAACACTGAATAGCAGCACATACCTCAAAAATCATTTGGTAAGAGAGGAAGAAAATCTCATTACTTGATAGGCAGCAATGAGACTCGGAGGATAGCAATGGCAGTGAAAGGAGTCTCCAATAGGCACCCACTGTGAATGAAGTTCTATATCAAGATGCTGAAGATGATAATATGGGCTGAACAGGCTTGGAGCTTATCCCTAGCTTAAGTAAGGCTGATGTTCTGCTGAAGGTACATCATATCCTGACTAATTCATTTGCTCACTCACCACCATTTTCTGCTATTGTTTTGTAGAATTCCATCAGCGCAAGCAATATCCCCGAGCTATTCAAAGTCAGTTCGCACTTGCACAAGGTCATTCCAAACTTTTATTTTACAGTTTGATATTGAATAATTCAATGCCTTGGATGTACTGTGTATAAAGACTGAGGGATGGGCTGTTTGTTGTCTCAAGTTGGCTTTGGAGCCTACACTTAAGATTGAGAATAAAAACAAGAAATGCTGGAAATACTGAGCAGGTCTGGCAGCATCTGTGGAGCGAGAAACAGAGTTAACATTTCAGGTCAGTGACCCTTGATCAGAACTGGCAAAGATTAGAAACGTTTTAAGCAAATAAAGTGGGGGTGGGGCAAGAGATAACAAAAGGGAGGGTGGACAGAGGGTCACAGAGAATAACTGACCAGATGGTCATGGAGCAAAGGCAAACTGTATGCTAATGGTTTGCTGAAAGATAAAGCATTAGTGCTGAGAGGGAGTTAATTGACAGAAAAATGAGCAGCCCTAGCCCAAAGAACAAACATGAAGAAAAAGTGGGTAGGCACATGGTGAAAAAATGAATGATGAAACAAACTAAAATAAAGTGAACAAATAAAAAAGAAGAAAGAAAAAATAACTAAAAATAAAAAGGGAAGCCTGTCATGCTCTGAAATTAGTGAACTCAATGTTCAGTCTGGCAGGCTGTAGCGTGCTGAATGATAAATGAGATGCTGTTCCTTCAGCTTGCGTTGATGTTCACTGGAACGCTGCAGCAATCTCAGGACAGAGATGTGGGCATGAGAGCAGGGGTGGTGGGGGGGGGGGGGGCGGTGTGGTGTTGAAATGGCAAGCAACCAGAAGCTCGGGTCATGCTTTCAGACTGAGTGGAGGTGTTCCACAAAGCAGTCACCCAATCTATGTTTGGTCTCCCCAGTGTAGAGGAGACCACATGGTGAGCAGCGATTGCAGTATAATAAATTGAAAGAAGTACAAGTAAATCACTGCTTCACCTGAAGGGAGTGTTTGGAGGCATAGATTGTGAGGAGAGAGGAGGTAAATGGGCAGTTATTACACCTCCTGCAATTGCATGGGAAGGTGCTGTGGGAAGGGGACAAGGTGGTGGGGGAAATGGAGGAATGGACCAGGGTGTTGGGGACGGAATGATCCCTTCAGAATGCTGACAGGGAGGGGAGGGGAAGATGCGTTTGGTAGTGGCATCATGCTGGACGTGGCGGAAATATCGGAGGATGATCCTTTGGATGTGGAGGCTGGTGGGGTGCAAAGTGAGGACAAGGGGAACCCTGTCACGGTTCTGGGAGGGAGGGATAGGGGTGAGGGGAGAGGTGCGGGAAATGGGCCGGACACAGTTGAGGGCCCTGTCAACAACAGTGGGGGGGAAATCCTCGGTTGAGGATAAAGGAAGACATATCAGAAGCGCTGTCATGGAAGGTAGCATCATCAGAGCAGATGCGTCGGAGACGGAGAAACTGCTCAATCCTGAGCCTCCAGTTGTTTGCCATTTCAACACTCTCCCCCGCTCTCATGCTCACATCTCTGTCCTCGGATTGCTGCAGCGTTCCAGTGAACATCAAAGCAAGCTCGAGGAACAGCATCTCATTTACCGACTAGCATGCTACAGCCTGCCAGACTGAACATTGAGTTTAATAATTTCAGAGCATGATGGGCCCCCTCTTTTTATTTTTAGTTATTTTTTCTTTTGACTTTTTTATTTGTTCATTTTATTTTAGTTTGTTTCATCTTTCTTTTTTTACCAAGTGCCTACCCACTGTTTTTTTTCATGTTTGTGCTTTGGGCCAGGGCTGTTCATTTTCCTGTCAATTAACACCCTCTCTGCACTAACGCTTTGTCTTTCATCACACCATTAACATACCATTTGCCTTTGCTCCATGACCTTCTGGTCAGTTATTCTCTGTGATCATTTGTCCTATCAACACCTTCCCTTTTGTTATCTCTAGCCCCATCCCTGCTTTATTTGCTTAAAACCTATTACATTTCTAACCTTTGCCAGTTCTTATAAGGCTCACTGATCTGAAACGTTAACTCTGCTTCTCTCTCACAGATGCTGCCAGACTTGCTGAGTATTTCCAGCATTTCTTGTTTTTATTTCAGATTTCCAGCATCTGCAGTATTTTGCTTTTACTTAAGATTTGGACACAGGCTTGTTCCCAACAACTGACTCACACAAAAGCTCACTGAAGTAGCATCTCTCCAGAGACAATCAATATATTTGCCACAACAGCAAAATCACTGTTTCCCAAACACTCTAGATTCAAATCTAAGGAGATGTTCAGCAAAAGCCAGACCTGCTTGTTCTTCAGCTGGGCCCATTCAAAACCAATCAAAAATTTCTAGTCTGGCAATTCTAGGAGGCTTCTGGTCCATTTCAAAATTGGCCTTTTTCCCCTAACACAACACTGCTTTTGTCCCTGGACAGGGTTGGTTCCCAGCACTCCTCAGGTGAATCTGACATAGGAACATAGGAGCAGGAGTAGGCCGTTCAGCCCATCGAGCCTGCCCCGCCATTCAATACGATCATGGCTGATCATCCATTTCAATGCCTTTTTCCCCACACTGTCCCCATATCTC
Source organism: Heterodontus francisci (assembly GCF_036365525.1). Lineage (NCBI taxonomy): Eukaryota > Metazoa > Chordata > Chondrichthyes > Heterodontiformes > Heterodontidae > Heterodontus > Heterodontus francisci. The sequence continues at coordinate 47,894,630 of NC_090400.1, forward strand.
CTTCTGTCATTTGTATTTAGAAATCTGTCAATCCCTGCTTTAAACTTATTCAATGACTGAGCTTCCACAGCCCTCTGGGGTAGAGAATTCCAAAGATTCTCAACCCTCTGAGTAAAGAAATTTATCCACATCTCTGTCCTCAGTGGCTTCCCTCTTATTTTGAAATTGTGTCCCTGACACCGTCAGGGAGGCAACAGACATGGCCAGAAAACCCAGACTTCTTACCTATGTTCCATAGATTGTGACTGGTCCCCGAGCTAACCCTCCAATACTCTTGCTCAACTGCTGGTTGAAATAATGTATGAGCCCGACCTTGTCCTAGAAAATATGCAGAGTATTTGTAGCTCTGAATTCCTGTCCAAAGGCTTCAGTATTACTGCAAAACTCCAGCATCTAAAATTATTACAGTAAATGCATAGCATCAACTGAAGTGATGTCATTGCTGTTGGCCTTCAGTTACTTGGACAAATTAAATTTGCCTAGAGAAAGCAGAGGGATTAGTGATGCAAGATCAACTCACTTTGTGTTATTTCCATGAGGTGCACTGAATCCAATATTCCATATCGTCATCCTTTGGGTACAGTAAAATTGCACACACAATAACTAATTTAACTGAGGCTAGTCCATCAACTGATCAAGACACAAGCTATGCCAAATAGACAGCATTGAAATGCCCTGGAAAATGGTTGGCATCATTCCATCTGTGAATGATGATGGACATGCAGCAAACAATCCATTCAGGTGGGGTGTCTTCTCTTGGTGCACCTTTGCCAATGGCTGTGAAGGCCAATGCTTGAGAGGCAGGTTCTGCCACAAATGCTGCACATGAAGCTGCCGTGTGACGCTGTGAGTTCTTGTTTTTGATGTTGACACTTGTTGCCAAGCTGCTGCAGCAACTGGTCATCATGGTAGTGCACACCTGTCCCCAGGATGTGCTGCCATTTCCCTTTTTCGCCAGCTAGCGACTCCCAGGTGCGATAGTCAACATTTTCGGCCTTTATGTCACACTTGCAAGCATCCTCAATGTGGAGCTTTGGGCGTCTCACTGGTCATCTGGCCCTGGCTACTTTACCATACAGAAAGTCCTTGGGTATGCAACTGTCTTTCATTCTGCAGACGTGTCCAATCCACCGAAGCAGCCTTTGTTCGTGCCAACACACCTGGGAGCTCTGCCTTTGAGAGGACTGCCAGACTTGTGATTTTGTCCTGCCAAGATATACCCACAATGGAAAATATTACATAGCTAATTACATAGAATTTACAGCACTGTAACAGGCCATCCAGACCAACTGGTCTATGCTGGTGTTTCTGCTCCAGACAAACCTCCTCGCACTCTACTTCATCTAACCCTATCTGCATATCCTTCCATTCCTTTTTACCTCATGTACTTATCAAGTCTCCCTTTAAACACCTCAACTATTCCATGCAGTGGCAAGTTCCATAGTCTAACCACTCTCTGGGTAAAGAAGTTTCTGCTTGTTCTTTGTTTGAGTTTTTAGTGACTGCTTTGTATTTCCTACCACTAGTTTTGGATTCACTCACAAGTGCAAAATAAATTTACGTCCAACCCTACATGCAACATTATTTTTCTACTTCCCCAAACTCGTCCCCTTCTGTTCCTGAAGATGCTGGCGTACAGTTCTGTGGATGGCGGCCATCCTTCAGAATTCCACCTAGCAACCGTTCTTTATGTGTGAACCTAGATGGTATTATGCTGTACTGGCCGTGTAGAGTTTAATAGGAGCAACGTTGCTGCAGGAGTTCCTCAGGGAAGCATCCACAGCCCAACCATCTTCAGCTGCTTCATCAATAAACATGTCTCAGTTATAAGGTCAGGAGTGGAGCTGTTTACTGACGATTCCGCAGCTTTCAACTCCATTCACAGCTCCTCTGATAATGGAGTGGCCCATGTTAGTCTAAAGCAGAACCTGGTCAATATTCAGGCTGGAACGGACAATGACATGCATGCCATACATGTACCAGACAATGACTACCTAGTAAGAAAAAGTCCAAACCATCTTGTCCTGGCCTTCAAAGGCACCACCATCCTTGAGTTCCCAACCATCAACAATGATCGAAAGCTTAACAGGACAGTGCAGTTCACTTGCTCGGTTCCCCACCATTGTGGTGTGTTTAAAAATAAAACCCTGTTACTATAAGACCAGGTGAAGGCTGAAAGGGAACCCTAAACCTCTTTCTCACTGGGTTGTAACAGAAATTTGGGTGCTAGCATCCGGAATTGACGCACAGACAAACGAGAAATTGGAAGTGGGAAGCCAAATTGTTCCCAATCAAAAAAGAGCAAGATTTCAAAACAGGTTTTCTTATGGTTGTGTGTTCTTGAATACTGACATGTCTGCAACTGAAGCTAGTAATTCCCCAAGCCAGGGTGAAATAATGTGGGATAAGTTAAAAGCACTGTCTATGGAGGAGTTGAGGAAAATTGCTGAGCAGTGTGGGATCACTGTACGTGGCAAGGCTAGGAAGTCTGAACTCCAATGGCTAGTGGCCAACCATTTTTCCCTTGAATCTGAAGAAACAGAAACAAGGTTTGCCTGTGGATGGGATTGACCTGCTTCTTGGTAATGATCTGGCGGGGTGAAGGTGGTAATCCCCCCAGTAGTGAAAGAAAGACCGCAGGAGGTCAGAGAGACAGAGCAGTGGTGGAAGAAGAACCCCTACAGTTTCCCTGAACTTGTAGTAGATCATGCCATGATCAAACCAGCTCCCCGAGAGGAGACTGAATTAGCACTGCAGGCAGATGACCATGAGGTCTGCCTGTCCGAGACTTTCTTTGGAAAGTTTGGAGACCCAGGGAATTAATTAAATGGATCTTCCCTAGCTGAGGCTCAGCGAGCCGACCCAGTGTTGTGAGAGTTAGCACAGGCCGCCCAGTCTGAAAGTGAAGCAGAGGAAGTCCCCGATTGCTGCTATTTAAAGAATGAAGTACTGATGAGGAAACGGAGTTCTCCTCACAGATCTGAGAGCATACAAATTAGGAGGGCTTTGCATGGGGTAGCATGACATCTACTCCTTTGTATTCTAGTCCTCTAGATATGAAGTCTAGTATTCCATTAACCTTTTAATGATCTATGTACCTTGTGGCATGACATAATGCTAATGCCAAAATGAGAAGTGCGTGGCATACAAAGCAAATTTAAGACATTATACTTGGGGAGCAGGCAGAAGAGTGAGATTGGACTAGATGGCTCGTATGTTGAAATGTATCCACGCAAACCTGATTGGCTAAATGGCCTGTTCCTATGTCGTAACTTTCTGCGATTCTATGAAATCATGGAAGGCATCATAAACTCAACAAAGGAGGTTCAGAACATATGGTAGGGGAGGAGGAAAATGGTGAAATCCTTTCCACAACTTCAGTTTGTCCGATATAAGAATAGGACACATTTCTGACCTTTTAATCCTTTGGGAAGGGGCACGGAATGGGGTGAGGTGACCTGACTCGACTCAAACATGTGGCACATGATGCTGGAGCAAACTTTGGTTCACCACCACCTTTTCAAGGGCAATTAGTGATAAACAATAAATGCTGGCCTTGCCAGCGACGCCCACATCCCATGACAGAATAAAAAAACAGCATATTGTCGTCTACATGTTCAAAATATTAAGTGTCTTTGCTGAGTATCACACTTTAATCAGTGTGTGCTTTTACCTCTACTATTCTTTATGAAAAGGAAATATTAACCAAAACCATATTTGTCTGAAATAGGAGATTTTACATCTACAGTGAAACCTCTATTATCCAGTGGGGGAGTTGATGGCTAAATAAGAGTCCCAAAATTTTGTTCCTGCTCACATGGTACAACAATACCCTAGGCATGGGAATGAAGACAAGTTCCTTACAAATAACAAAAATAAAATAATGGGCTATTGGGTGAGTTGACATATTCTGCAAGGCTTTATCCTGTGAAAATTTTTAGAGCAGAGAAGGGGTCAAATAGAGTAAATAAAGAGAAACAGTTTCCAATAGCTGAAGGGCCAATAACCAAATGGCACAGATTTAAGGTGACTGGCAAAAGAAGCAGAGGTGACTTGAGGAATTTTTCTTTTAAGCGACGCTAGGATTTGGAATGCACTGCCTGAGCAGGTAATGGATACGGATTCAACAGTAGCTTTTGAAAGAGAATTGGATAAATACATGAAGGGGAAAAAAATTGCATGGCTATGGGAAAAGAGCAGGGGAGTGGGACTAACTAGATTGCTCTCCAAAAGAGTCAGCAAAGAGTCAATGGGCCAAATTGCCTCTTTCTGTACTGGACCATTCTATGATTCTAGGTAATCAGGAAGGCAGATAGTGGAGTTTGCCCTGCACTATGAAATATTAAGGATAATTCCGTAAAGGTGGAAAATGGAATGATTTGCCATTATTTCATTTTCAGTCTGAACATGCACTGTAAATGAAATCAATTAATTCCCATTCATTCAGTAACCAGCATTAGTGACATATACCAAAAAAACAGATATTATTGAACTTCCTGCTAATCAGATATTGCACCATTTGCACAAACCTGCTTTACATCTGCCCATCTTAATGTTGGTTAATTTAGGCATAACCATGATTACTTAATCCCTCTGCAGATGTTTAAGGTGACATGATCACATGAAAGTGCTATTTCGTGCTTAAGTGTCACAAAAATGTATTTTAGTGCATTAATCAGATGCAATCAAAGTCAATGGAGTGAACATTCTTTATTTATAATGTGCATAATGCCTACTGCATATATCTTAGTGTCTTTCAGGAAGGCTACCAAGAGGTCAATTAGGGTCAAGAAAATGAAAGGCAATTAGATTCTTTCCTGGTAATTTGGGGAACGTAGAATGCACACATGGAAAAAGATGACCATTTGCTCACACCCTGCCTCCAATATCTGGGAAATCCACTGGCCGTGTTGATGATGCAAGAAGGGTATTCATTTGCTAAACATCCCGATGCTAAGCATTGCCGTACAACGCCATGTACAGCAGGCATTGAAATAGTGCTGTTTGTTAAGGGATTAAGTAATCATGGTTATACCTAAATTAACCGACATTAAGATGGGCAGATGTAAAGCAAGTTTGTGTTTATGGTGCAATATCTGATTAGCAGGAAGTTCAATAATATCTGTTTTTTGGTGTATGTCACTAAATTACTGAGAGACCTAGACGAAGGACCTAAGCCCACTCTGCAGGATCCACACCGATGATGTAAAGAACAGGAGGGAATGAGCTTGGGCTTTAGAAACCTGCAAATTGTAGGTGAAAGGAAGACTGAGGAAGGTGAAAGATTCCACAGGTTTGAGGTATTTGGGAAAGATAAGTAAGAGTAGGAGGTAGTGAGAGACGTCATGATTTCAACACAGTGAGATGCAGGGAAGGGAAAGAGTATATAGGGTGATGTATCTGGAGAAAAGTTCAGAAAAACAACAAGAGTAATGCTGATAAAATGGAGAATGCTAGGTAACCAACACAAAGCAAATGTTTCTCCTTGTGCTCTGTGTGAAGATATCTTGATTAGCAGGTTTCCAATTATAGTACATATTATATACCTAGGTAATCTTATCCCTTTTTCAAAGATACACAGCTCCCCTACGATACAATTGTGATGCTTGTAGCAGCTTCAGATCTTCCACTGCACTGTGTCAATCATAGAGTGCAGTAATCAGGTGAAGCAATGTTTGAGGGCAGGATATGATTCAGTCAGGGGGAGCAGACATAATGTAGTCCCATTTTAAAGACTTACCTTTTCTCCTTATTCATACATAATACTTTTTTTAAGATCATTACTTATATGTGAAATAACAATGCTTATGGCAATTTGGAAAGCAGAGTTGGTTGCACCGCAGGGGTTTCTCTGAAGTAGGGACGGAGGAGCTGCCCTAGGCCTCACAGTACCAAAGTGATGGGAAAGATGTAATTACTGAGTGACATACTTACACTGGCAGTTTCCATTGCAAATGTGGACATAACAAATCTATTATGGAAGTTCACAGACAAAGATATCGTTGTTTTCTCAATGTGATGGGTATTGCATGCCCTTCCTGAGCCGCACTTAATTTCAATCATACTTTGCTGTCATACTTTGTTGATAACATTCCGAATATTATAAAACTGGGTATCCTCTGAGTATGAGCAATGCCACGGGAGAGCTGCTTTAAAATTTGACCCACACGTGCACACACTCCTTTCTACTCTTCTCCCAATCCTTACCAGCTGCAGTAACCCTAACCACCGCCCCCCCCCCCCCCCACCACCTCCAGCCCCACCACTCACAGCTCTGTCTGGTACAAATCAAAAACAAACAGCAGTTGCTGAGGCCCAGTGAGTTTGTGGCAAAAATGCAATTGACAGTATAGGACACCATTCACTGTTATCTATCTGTCTATCTACCAGGGTAAAGCCTGACATTTACAACTCTTGCACTAAACAGAACACTTTCCTTTTTTATATAGCGGTCAGTGCTCCTATGCATTTCAGCGAACTGCAACGTTGATTCACTCCTTATCCTATTCAGTGGCCCAAAGTGCCATCTAGTGCCAGTCAACAGGGAGTTCCCCAATTGCATGCTGTTGCATTGTGTAATAGCAATCACATTGGGGCATGAGAGGGTGACTGACACACAGAATAATATAAAGCCATTTCTAAGAGAAGTAACTTAAGATCTGTCAGGTGTCAGAGGTGTATATTGACTGCCAGACATAAATAGGTTTTGTTGGTCCCATGTGTATATCATACTTTCCTCAGAGGGGTTTTCCTCATGGTGAGCACAGAAGGTGCTCCACTAAAAATTAAATAGGATGTTCATGCTGCTGCCTCAGCCAGTTCACCAATACTGCCCCACACCCTACTCCCCCTGGCACAGCACAAGTAAAAATGAGACCAGGTTATCATCCAAATGTGTCTTTGTATTTTGTAACTTGCCCTTCATATTCCAAAATACAAACTACAAAGAAGATTTATCCTCTGCCTTGCCCATTGTAAAAACAGAAAAACCCAGGAACTCTTCCTTCCATGATCTACTCTTTTTGATATAATGCAGCCTTTCTTTCTTAAAACCATAATTAAGATTATCCACTCCCTTTGGAAAAGATAACAATACTTGAATTTATATAGTGCCTTTCATGACCACAGGACATACAATGAAGTATTTTTGAAGTGTAGTCACTGTTGTACTGTCGGAAACACCGCAGCTAATTTGTACACAACAAGCTCCCAGAAACAGCAATGTGATAATGACCAGATAATCAGTCATTGTGATGTTGATGGAGGGATAAATTTTGGCCAGGACACTGGGGACAATTCCCCCACTCTCCTTCGAAATAGTGCCATGGGATCATTAACATCCACCTGAGAAGGCAGGCAAGAGCCTCAGTTTAATATCTCATCCAAACAACAGCACCTCTGACAGTGCAGCACTCCCTCAGTACTGCAGTGAAGCATCAGCCTTGGTTTTTTTTTTTGCTCAAGTCCTGGAGTAGGTCTCAAACCCACAACCACCTGACTCAGGCACAAGAGTGCTACCAGCTGGGCCACAGCTGACCCTTAAAGAGCGAAGTCAATCTATTTGAGGGTCCTGTGTGGAATCAGCTCTTACAAGTTAAAAACTACAAATCATTTTGATCCGTTTAGAAAAGATATTGCAGACATAATGAAACATGTATTGTTTTTCTATCTGGTTATTAAATATAGCAGACAGCATTAAACCAAATGCTATAGCAAAAACGTATCTAGTCCATTGCAATGTCTGTACAAGGTGAAAGCACTGAGCCGTACAAATCAGTCTTTAAGTCAGAACCTAGTAATATGTTGACACTTTAGTCAATATTTAATGCAATCTTTGTATGACTTAAATTGTATTCAAAATGCAATGAAAATTATATCAAATGTATATTATAAATATAACGTAATGTTATAGACACAGTTGTGGTATCTGTATAAATGACATTTTATTTACATATTTTAACTATTTAGATCCTGGGCTCATTACAGCACAAGCAAGAGTTTCAATAGACCAGAATTCACAAAGCATTCTGAAAATGGATCACACTGCAGTCAGGTATTAGTTATTACTGTATAATTTTGAATCGAATCAGTATGTCAGTATCTATATGACCCATTTATGTCATTTAACTTTGCCTCCCTGACACCCCACCCCCACCCCACCATGTGCTGAGTTGAGCAGCTCCAGAACTTTCTTTACACATTGATTTATAAAACAAAAGGGGAAAAAACCCTCTTTATTAAATGTGGGACTGATCCAAATACAGACCCAGCTGTGGGGCTTAGAAAATAAATCCATCTTTCCTTTCGAGTCACAAATCTGTTAATTCCCTTGAACAACTATTAGAATCAGAAAACCAGACAGATCAACAGAATGATTCTGGCCTCAGCTTAAAAGAATTAACAATCGTTTTTTCATTTCAGCTGTTCATCTTGGACATGGAAGCACAGCCCCCCAAATAGTTAAACATCTGGCCAGTGATTCTTTAAATACTTGTCTCTCTGTTTTAATAATGGACAAGTGATATGATTCAAATTCATTTTGCTTTTCTGTCACTTCGGTGATTGACCAACGTAAGCGAGATGAGGAGAACCTGCTCACCATTAAATGCAGAGCTACTGTGACATTTAAAACCGTAAAGAGCAGTGGCTGGAACAGTCAACATAGAAACATAACTTAATAACATGGCAGGTTTTTAATCATCCTTCATTTAACTCAATGCAGATGCCCAGCCATCACAAGACGGAAACTAGATGATTATAAACTGAAAGCCTTACTCACCATTTAACAAGTTCCCATTTTGTTTCTCCTGATTGTCTTTTGCTTGCCATAATTCAGAGCAGTTTCCTTACTTGCATGGGATTGCCTGCATCTACACAATAGTGAGTCTAAACAGCCTGGTCTAAACTCCCAAGCCTGCAGCACAGGGCAAATCTCCATCAGATTGGCTGGCTGCACATAGATTGTCAGTTTCTCCTCTGATCCTAGTTGGAAGGTTAGAACAGGAAACTGACTGGGCTGTACCAACTTAACTTTGTTCCTCTCCTACAGACTACAATAAAAGGACCCAAGACAAATCAAACACTGCTTACCGAGCTCAGAGATTGCTAAAAGCTCTTTCTGCATCACTGACATAATTCTAGCTTTTCAATGCTGCAAGGAAGTGCACCATCCAGTGAAAGTGGTACGGGCCAACTTCTACCCATGCAAAAATGCTCAGCTAATTTGAGGTTGTAATGATGGACCATCTCTCCGGAAGGGGAGGAAAGCTGAGGCCAATGAAACACATGAACTTTCTAGGAAATATCTAAACTCTACAGCCTTGATTTTAAGACAACTTCTAATTTTTTTTTAAGTTTCAGAATTGCATTTTAGCTAGCTGTGCCTTGCCAAAGATCAATTTTTTTGGAAGAACACTTTTGGGATTTGGGTTCAGGATTCTAAAAGTTTGCATCTTCCGTACTGGTTAATCTGACCAATTGGCAGTGAATATGGCAATTTCTTTCACAATAGTATTACAGAAAATAGACCTGCATGATTTGGCATGATATCTGCAGGATTGGCATGTAGATAGACCTTCCTGCCTGTTTGACTGATATATCCATCAATACAGTAGGGATAACAGACATAGACTCTGAAACTGGGCCAATAGGAATCAGGCAAGTCCACAATTGCCCAATATGCCTGGCAGTGTGTGAGGACCTCCACTGCTTGTAAAACCAGTGAGTGGATGTGAAATGCACTCTTTTTGTGAGCTGTGAAATGTTTATTGATTGATTGCTGAAGTTACATCAAATCTGGCCAGACCAGGCATTGCTTTTCAATCAATATGTTCAATATTTGAGACCCATCAGTGAACATCAGAAATACATCACAGGTATGTTATACGTAGGTCTTTAGAGAAGTTTGTCCGAGATAGTTAGTTTATTTCCTTGGAGATAACATAATCTACGTTTACTTTGTTTGATGTTTCACTTAGGGACCAATGTTTCTTCAGAGACTGCGTGTACATGGCAGCGTAAATATAGAAGCCGCTTGCTGGAACACCTTTGAACTTATATAACCAATTCTGCAGCAATAAACATTAGATTGTATTTGAGACCTGGTACAAAAGTGCAAATAGTGTCACTGATGCTCGTTCAAGTCTCAAACTGGAACAAATGAAGGGTTTGCTTCAGTGCTAGCACCAATGACAGCGAACACTGTAGATCTCAAAGCTGCATTATACATGATAGTGCAGCTATCATGCAAGTAGGACATTTCACTTGGATTTTACATAGAATCACATAGAATATACAGCATTGAAATAGGCCATTTGGCCCAACCAGTTCATGCTGGCGTTTATGCTCCACTCGAGTCTCCTTCCTTCCTTCCTCATCTAACTCTATCAGCATAATGCTCTTCTCCCTCATGTGCTTATCTAGCCTCCCTTCAAATGCATTTATGATATTAACCTCAACTACTCCCTGAGGTAGCAAGTTCCCCATTCTCACCACTCTCTTCTCACCATTCCCTATTTGATTTCTTGGTGACTATCCTATGGATGGCATCTAGTTTTGCTCTCCACACAAGTGGAAACACTACTCTGTGCCTGCTCCAGCAAAACCTTGCACAATTTTAAAGCCCTTAATAGGTCATCCCTCAGTCTTCTCTTTTCAAGAGAAAAGAGACCTAGCCTGATCATCCTTTCCTGATAGGGAGAACTTCGCTTTCTTTGTGTTGGTGTTCTAGATCACAGCAGTGCAGCAATCAACAAAAAAAGTATAACGTCAAACTAACCAGACACAGTGGAGCTATTTTTTGTTGGGAATTTGTACCAAGAGAAGAAAGAATGGACATTTTGGCTGAGTACGAGTACTGTGACTGATCCCCAATATTACAACAACCTGACTCCAGGGTCATCCCACTAGAGCACCACAATAGTTGCATTTCTGAAAGTTGATTTTGATTTTTTTTAAGTTGCTACTTAATTACATTGTGATAAAAACTCCAATGTTTGCTGCCTGGTGCTATTACTAAGGCTTTGTACTGGGATCCATGCTAGGCCTCGATCAATGGGCAATTAATGCATGCTTGTAACTTAACCTGTGTCAATTGCCATGTTCGATTACAGATTTCGAAAATTTACAATCATTTTCTTCAACCCTCACGAAGAAAGAAAACATCTAAAACTACATGCTATCGGACAATAACAGCTATTGCTTATATGATTCCACCACAAATACAGTTATTCAAACAACACACCATCCCTATAACACAGTTTATGGGGGAGGCTTGCAAATATGATCTGGTTTTATCATTTGTGATGGTTAAATGGATGCTTTACATGCTGTTAGCTAGTATTCATTTTCTCAAGGTGGCATAGGATGCTTTTGCAGTGAAGCCCTCACACACTGATTTGCAAACCTGAAATTTCCCCCAATGGTATGATCTGGTATCATGGTGGGGTAGTGCTGGGTGAGTGGCTTTCACTTAGTGCCAAGAAGGGAGGAAGGACAGGACGGATGGTCAGCATAAGCACCTTCAATTGCCAGTTACAAAGTAGCATTGGCAGAAGCCTGGAAAACAGGCAACCTGTCCATCTTCTGGACAAATATTGTGTATGGCACTGGGTGAGAGGAAGGAAGGCGAGGTTACTTCAACAGAAATAAATTGATCATTTCATGCCATCCTATGACCAAATTTAGATAAACTAATCAAAAGAAATACAAATATTGCTTAACACTGACGTACACTCCCTCACTGTTGACGTGACATGAAATCAAATGTTCCTTTTGTTTCTTTTAAGTAATTAAGTATTTTTTAACCATTTTCAATGTTAAGGCTCATCAACTGCCTTCTAACCGGTTTGAGCTCAGGCGAAACTAAAAGGTGATTTTTACAGGTCAGGCCTGACATCAATCCTACTCCTTTTCAGAAATCAGTTCAGTTGCAGAAAAGAACAGGAATGGCATCAAGAAAAAACTTGTGACAGAAGAACTTATTCTCCGTCGCAATTACACCCCAATGGAGTTGGTTGAATGCCAGCCTCGAACAAAAGTGCCCATGGAAAAGAAAATAGAAGTACAAGAGATTTTCGCCCCAGCTTCTTCACGGGGAGATGTGATTCCTAGTCTTGTCAACTTGGAGGGACATCCAGGAACAGGAAAAACAACATTAGTAAAACACATCATCTCTGGTTGGGTGTCATCTCAACTGTTGATAAATTACAAATTCACATTCTATTGCTTCCTGGAGAGACTAAATGCTGATATTGACATCAGCCTCGTGGAATTGATTAGGACATTCTGTGACCATCTGACTTCTGAAGAGGTTCTCTGTGCTTTAGCAGACGATGCTGTTTTGCTAATACTTGATGGAGTGCAAGATTTTCTCAAGTCCCAAAACACAAGGAAATGAGTTAAGAGTTGCAACCCGTTAGAGCCAATGCCAATTAGTAACTTAATGAACCATTTGATTGGCGGCTCATTGTTATCAAACTGTTCCATTTTGCTTTTGACCAGACCTGAAGGTGTTTCACTTATCCCAACGTCACAAGTTGGCAGGTTAGTGGAAATAAAAGGGTTTTCAGATTCTTTAAAACTCAACTTTTTGGCGCAGTCCATCGATGGGGCACAGATAAATTACATCACAGGAGATCCCTTGCTGTGGGATATGTGCAGCATTCCTGCTTTCTGTGAGTTCCTACAATCCACTGTCCTCACTTACATCCATGAGATAGGCACCATCACCACATCAGAAATTCTGCTACACTATCTTCGATATTTCATCGCGCATCATGTCATCCCTTATAGATACCAGAATGAGGACCAAACATTTCTACAGATGCACTGCATTTGGAAAACAATCTCAAGTGACCTCCTGAGCATCGCTAAGGTGGCTTTACGGAGCCTAGGAAGAGAACTGTCCCCTTCAGTGAAGAGAGTCCCTGACATTCCATTCCACGAATCGAGCATCACAACCAATTTTGTGACAAAGTATTTAGTACAAGATTCATTAACTTCTGTAAGGACATGCTATGCTTTCCCGTGCAAAGCTCTGCAGCTGTTCTTTGCATCTGTAGATCTGATTCATGAAATTGTTTCACGGAAAGGTAGTGATGATTACTCAGACATCATCCCAACAACTACAAGCGACCTGATTGCATTTATCTGTGAATGTCTCTCCACAAGCTGTGACCACTTGCTAGACGGCCTCTTAGTCTTTGACCAAAGTCAAGCAGATGACAACTTCTGTAGTTTCTTGCTGCAATGGATAAAGAGCAGCCACGATGAAGCAGCAGATGCAAGCAAAGGAGACAAACTCTTCACCGTGATGAAGTGCTTCCAGGCTAACACCACACTGCAGCTGATTCCCACTTTTTTTAGTCATGTAGGACCACTGATTGACCTCAATCTTGTTCGCCTGTCACCTGCAGATTGTGCTACCATTGCTTATACCTTAAAAAATATCAAAGAGACAACACATTTGGATCTATCAGAGTGCAAAATAGGTCCAGAGGGCTGTGTGGCACTTTCCTCGGGATAACACACTTGCACTCACTCAGGTAAGAAATTTCTAATAATTATCCCTCCCAACCAACTTTGTTTTGGGTCAGTGTTGGCTGACAGACAGATGTTCAAATAATGCAGGGACATGATGTCTCCTCAGTGGGGGAAGGGAATAAGAGACATTGTCTGGAGACAGCAAGTCAGGGCTGAAAAGTGGAAATCTGAGGCTAAATAAATGTTTTGGAGTATTACTTGGTTACTTCAGGGATCAGTGGTATAGAAGTTTCCGCTCAGAAAATTAAGCAGTAGGCTAGAGCCTGTAATAAGGTGGATTGATCTGCGGAAGGAGCACACTTTGATGAGTCTTGTTCCGTTCTATCCTTTCTTATGTTCTGAGAGGGAATTTTGCTCCTGCTGTGGGAGTAGCTGTCTAACATATCAAATTAAGGCCTTACATGGATGTACAGAATGGCAGGGGAGTCATACTGTTTACACAAAGCTGATTCAAATCATGCCAATTTGCATGCCATCTCGACAGCACCCACAGAAATATGGAGACTTGGATACAAGCAATGTCATTCAGCTGGAGATACTGTAAAGCATAAGAGTAAACCTCAAATTGATTTAATCAAAACCACAGGTTTGAATTTCAGCCTCTCAATCAACCTCTAACATTTCTTATGATCTCAGTAAAGTGCTAAGGACAGTTAAAAATCATATGATTTTGATTGAAGAAATCGAGAGACTACCAGAGTGTTAACAACAAAAAGACTGTTTGGGAACTGGGTAAACATGATGGCCTCCACATTCTGCAGTGCCATTACTACAAGTGAGGTGGAGCAGAATTTACATTCCTTCCCCGAACCCATCCACTCCCCCGCACCCAACTCAGCTTTCACTGGTGACTGATAGCTCAGGATTGCATTGGCCAGAATCGATTGTTACTGTGCGTCGGTGGTGGAGGGAGTGAATGTTTGTAGATGGGGTGCCAGTCACGTGTGCTGCTTTGTCCTGGATGGTGTCGAGCTTCTTGAGTGTTGTTGGAACTGCACCCATCCAGGCAAGTGGACAGTATTCCATCACACTCCTGACTTGTGTCTTGTAGATGGTGGACAGGCTTTGGGGAGTCAGGAGCCGAGTTACTCACCTCAGGATTCCTAGCCTCTGACCTGCTCTTGTGGCTACGTTCTTTATATGGCTACTCCAGTTCAGTTTCTGGTCAATGGTAGCCCCTAGGATGTTTATAGTGTGGGATTCAGCAATGGTAATGCTGTTGAATGTCAAGGGGAGATGGTTAGATTCTCTCTTGTTGGAGATGGTCATGGCCTGGCACTTGTGTGGCACGAATGTTACTTGCCACTTATCAGCCCAAGCCTGGATATTGTCCAAGTCTTGCTGCATTTCTACATGGACTGCTTCAGTATCTGAGAAGTCACGAATGGTGCTGAACATTGTGCAATCATCAGCGAACATCCCCACTTCTGACCTTATGATTGAAGGAAGGTCATTGATGAAGCAGCTGAAGATGGTTGGGCCTAGGACACTACCCTGAGGAATTCCTGCAGTGATGTCCTGGAGCTCAGATGATTGACCTCCAACAACCACAACCATCTTCCTTTGCGCTAGGTATGACTCCAGCCAGCCCAGGGTTTTCCCCCTGATTCCCATTGACCTCATTTTTGCTAGGGCTCCTTCATGCCATACTCTGTCAAATGTTGCCTTGATGTCAAGGGCAGTCACTCTCACCTCACCTCTTGAGTTCAGCTCTTTTGTCCATGTTTGAACCAAGGCTGACTTTGATAAGAGCCGTTTCAGTACTGTGGCAGAGCACAAAGCTGACTGAAGGGGTTCAAACAGAGAGTAACGGAAAGATGGGCACGGATGTGGGACACAGCAGCATGTTAAGGACTTTGGAGAGGAAAGAGAGGTTGGAGACGTGTCAGTTACTCCCAAGTGCCATTATTCCTTTGAATTATTGGCATCATGAAGGTTATCAAAGGCTTCTGTATCCCTGTATTTTCTCCCAAGAGCTCCTGTGTCTGTGTTTCATGCAGATCCTACAGCGACAGTGTGTGTGGGTGACCTGTTATAGAATAATTGAATCATAAAGCACAGAGGGAGGCCATTCAGCCCTTTGTGCCTTCCCTGCTCTTTCATTAAAGCCATGCAATGTTTTCCCTTTCAAGTATTTATCCAATTCCCCTTTTGAAAGTTACGGCTGAATCTACTTCCATGACCCTTTCAGGCTGTGCATTTCAGATCTGCGCAAAACAGAATTCTCATCTCCCCTCTGGTTCTTCTACCAATTACCTGCAATCTGTGTCCTCCATTTCCAATCCTTTGTGAATGGTTAAGGTTGACTCTCTCATTTCTCCCTGCCTCCATAGGGAAGCAGCTGGCCTCAATGCAGCAGAACTTCCCTCTCTCCACCCCAACCCCCCCCCCCCCCCCACGCCCGCCCCTCATCATAACTACTGAGGGCAGCAATTTAATGACACGTTGAATTGAGACCCCACATCCTTTTGTTATAGGCCGGGTGATCAGTGCTGGCCTTGTGTACACGCAGCTGAACTCTTCTCCCCAGGGATTTGGCACTGTTAGGAAAGTACAGTACAAAGTGCTGTAAAACCAATGATTTTCTTCTTTGGGTCCAGGTTACGTAGCAACTGCTTGGTTAACATGGGCATCTCTTGTCTAGCCCAGATGCTGTTGGAGAATACCACAATCAAGGAGCTTGAGTGAGTATCAGTCTCCTTCACACATTCATCTTCACCCACCCTCCTTTAAAAGCAGTAATTGATACTAACAGTTTTGCAGGCACTAGCAATCCTCTTTTACATTAACCAAGTGTCCATTCCTTCATGTGCGAGTCCAGATAGGTTATTCAACCATGGATGAGGGTTCTTGCATTATAATCACGCATAGTCCTATCCCCAGACCTTGTCAACACATTTTCTGCCAGCCATTCCTAGACTTAATTAGAATGCTGCAAAAATGCATTCAGACTGTAAAAGGCTAATTTTTTTAGACCCCTTTTTAGAAAAAAAATCCTTTATGTCACCTGCTATCATGACACAATCTCTTGAGAGAGAGAATAAGGCATAGAAATAGAAACTCTGCAGCAGGCACATCTCCATATTGAAGCCAAATTTTGTTGTGTGATCTAATATTTGCCCTCAGAAGCCCAAGGGACTGTGTTACTGTGCTGAGTGATACAGTGACATTGGAAATTTATTGCAGCACAACTGTTTCTTTCAGAAAACCAATGCACAGCATGCTTTAGAAAGCAATATTAGTTTATCTAAATTACAATGTGAAGATTTCCCACTGCTTCCATTCAAATTAAGCCGTCATCCATATTTGATTTAAATAAACCTCTCAGACAGCAATGGATAATCAGTAAATTTGTGAGAACGAGCAGCAAAATGATGATTTGAATTGAGAGGTGGATTGAAAGCACTCCCAATATAAACAGAAAGCACTTCAAATACAAGCCAAGCCTTTGAATATCTCCAAAGAAAATAAATTATTTAAGGTCTTGGAGACCCTGAAATTGCCAATTATCTTCCAGCTATCATCAGCATGACAACATCTGATCTGCGTTTAAACAGGGAATCACTCTTCACTCATTACTGTCTCTGAAATGGTTCCTTCTTTAACTTATTTTCCCTTCCCACCACTGATGTTTCTATTGTCATGCTTGAGACTTGGTCTGGTTCAATGAAGCTGTTTACAGAAGAGCAGCCCAAGATTGAGCACTCTCCTCTTCCCCCTCATAAGGAAGCCCCTGATCGTCTCTCTGTTGTCTCTTTACAGGAATGCAGCTGAAGCTGGTAATTCAATGCATGGAAAATTGGAATCATGGGCCATTAAACTCTGTATGGGTTGGGTTCTCCCGATTACCTGGTATGACTTTGGGTATAAATCACACCCCCCCACCATTCCCCGGGAGAGAGGTAGAGCACAACATAGCATGAAGCTGTGCAAACCAGAATGCTGGAGGTTCTGTTCCTCGGCTGTGTTGAGTTAGTTGCTCTTGTCCACGTTTACAGTTGGAGGCACCATATGTGGCCTCAGAGCCCCAGAGCTAAGTGGGGAGAAAATATTTTTTAAAAAGCTAGAGCCCCTGCTGTTGATCGTGTCCAGTGACTCCGACTGGAAACTGACAATTCGACAACAGCAATTTGTATTTATACAGCATCAGTAACTTAGTAAAATGTCTAAAGGTGCTTCACAGGGGCATAATCAAACAAAAACTCACAGCGCCAAAAGTGGACGACATTAAGACTGTTGACCAAACACTTGGTCACATAGGTAGGTTTTCAGGAGTGAAAAGGTTTAGAGAAGGAATTCCAGAGTTTGGAGCCCAGACAGCTGAAGACACAGCCGCCACTGGTGGTGCGAAGGAAATTGGAGATGCACAAGAGGCTAGAATTAGAGGAGCACAGAAATATCAGAGGGTTAAAGGGCAGGTTTGGGCTTGGTTGGCATGGTCCCCACAGGCGCATAGCCTGCTGACACTCAGGATAATTATGAGTTGCCACACCCTCTGGCAGTGCCTACTGGAAATTCAGGTATGCACTGCCCTCGAATTGCCATCCGCTTTCAATAGATAATGGTGAGCGCCTCTTGGCCAGATTTCCGTTTTGCACCACTGATGAATAAGGCTCCCTGCTTGTAACATGAGCGTGATATTGGAGAGGAGTCAACTCTTGAGGAACAGGGTGGCCAGCAGTAAAGAACGAAGCAACACAACACTGAATGCACACTGAGATAAACCAGTCCGAACCACTTGCTCGACTGACTGTCACATGATGAGATTAATTAAGTTTAGTTTGTAACAGGAGACAACATCCCGAGCACATTACACAGCTTTTAATCACATAAATCTTTCTGTAATTGACATCAGGGTCTTTCTGTCCATTATGACTGTGAAATGTATGCTGGGACAATATGATTAAGTCAGTAAACTGACTCAATAATTGATGGCCTGAATATGGTAGTTAGAATCTCACATCTGCTGGGTTATTTACAAATTTATATTAAGACACATAATAAATATAATCAATATGTAGCAGTGAGTTTGAAGGCACTTAGACAATCAAGGTTATCTGCTGATATGATCAGTGGTTTACATAGAGAACAATGGACATCTGGTATTGGTTTAATCTCATTGGGTGTTTACAGGGCACCATAATCCATCATCTGAATTCAAGACTGGACCACACCCTGGGATTCTTTCCTCAAACACTGCATGGTGACTTCATTTTAAGCAGGGGTTTTATTCCGTTTTCAGTCTCCTTTTACTGTCAGTAACTATTCTCTGTGCCATTCGCAGCTCTCAGTCAGCTCTACGGTAAGCATCTGCGACGACTCCAACTGAGTCTCTCCCACCTTCCCAGCTACAAGCTGGATCTTAAACCTTTATAGACTAATTTTAGCTTTCAATATATAACTCACACCCACACCTTTGTATGGTAAAATGGGTGTAAAGCCCAAAATGTGACACAATTGCATTAAAGCCACTGGCATTCCCACAACATGCTTTTCAATGTGCAGCTGGCAACTTAGCTAGTTAAAAAAAAAAGATTGCGATTCCATTGGGGACATTTTTAACCTAACACACCCATCTGGAAACTGATGCAATGCTGGTTTCACACCCCACCTGATTCTACACTCCATTGAACTCAATGGCCATTCAGCCCCTCAAGCCTGTTCTGGAATATAATCAGATTTCTTCAGAGATCAGCACAGCATGGATCCACTTCACCCTGAACTCTGGCTCTGTAATCAACAGAAACAGAGATGATGAGGTAAGTACACAAACCACATATTACTGAAATGGGCCCAGGCTACAGGAACATCTCCATTATGGACGATGCTGACTTTATCCACTTTAAGAAAATCAGCTTATAATTCTATGTCAGAAAAATTTGACTGCAAGGGTAGCTGTGAGAACTGTAATGCTAAGCACTGGACTACTCATACTTTAATATTCTTAATAACCATCCACATTATAGCTTTAAAAATACAAGTGAGTTGATGTAGAAACTTTCTCTCTTTTTTTAAAATGATAATTAGTAGTTAAGAGTCTCTCTTTCTTTCTGGACAGACTTCAGTGGAATGGCATAGGAGACAAAGGAGCTAAAGAAATAGCAGCCGTTATCGAACGGAACTGTACCCTCACTTACATTGGGTTTGTATCATCCTATCACTTTTAACTTGAGCTTACAATGTTAGTGTTCACGGTGGCTGCAGAATCATTGCAACCTCCTGTTGGAAGCACTTTTTCTACAGCTTGGGGCCCATGAAGAAGAAGAAAAAGAAAAAAAAGCACTCTATTGATTTGACTATTTTGATACATTAAGTTCTTAAAATTAACCATCTGGTCGAATATGCTCTTGGGTTCTTGCACAGTAATGGGTTCATGACCCACAGAATGCACCTGAGTTTGTTTAAGTTGCTTTTAGTCAACTGGCTGTTTAAGCACATTATTAGGGCAAGTGGTCTTGTTTGGCTCGATATCCTCCAACAAATCAAATTCCTGCATTTATTGCATGTAGCTCGATTTGCTACCCAAATGCTACAATGTTCTGGAGAGAGTCTAAATGTCACATTCTAAGTGAATCTGACTGATAACAAATCAACTGCTTTATTTGTTATTGATTGGTCCTTCCATCCAATTGTAGTATAGTGCCAGTCTTCTATTTTCAGTATTTAGGAAAACCAATGGTGGATGGTGGCTAACGATGGGCATGGTAACACCATAATGGAACTCCAGCTGGCTTGTCATCGAGTATAAAGAAAGAAAGAACTTGCATTCCTATAGTGGCTTTCATGGCTTTAGAATGTGCCAAAGGGCTTCATAGTCAGTGAAGTATTTTTGAAATGTCATCTCAGTTATCCAGTACAAAAGCACAACAGCCAAATTGTGCACAGCAAGATTCCAAAAACGACTGAGACAAATGACCGGATAATCTGTTTTTGATGGTGTTGGATGAGGGAAAAAATGTTGGCCAGGACACAGGGGCGAACTCTCCTGCACTTCTTTGAATCTGTGAGGCAGGGCGTCGGTTTAATGTTTCATCCAAAAGACAACAGTGCAGCCTATGGGTGGTGCCAGCTTTATATGTTTTAAGAAAGTTGTCAAAACAATTTGACAGTAAGGGTAACATTTTGACTTATAAACAAGAATTATGTGGGTTAATGATCAAAACTAATGCCTACCTCACACCTTCCAGCCTTGCTACCTTTAGGGCCAAGGAAGACAAGAGCAGCAATATCATGGGATCACAATGGCCTTCAAGTTCCTTTCCAAATCTCACACCATCCTGACTTGGTTTTCCTTCATTGCTGTCAAATAGAGGAATGCCAGGACTTTGAACTAATACCAGAGACCTCATTACAGGCTTGGTCCAAACAAGAACAAAAGAGCTGGACTGCAGAGGTGAGGTGAGAGTGACAGCCCTTGACATCAAGGCAGCATTTGACCGAGTGTGTCATCAAGGAGCCCTAGCAAAACTGGAGTCAATGGGAATCAGGGTGAAAACTCAGGAGCAATCCAGGGTAAGAATAATTAACTGGGGGAAAGTCACCTTCAATGGGGTAAGAATGGAGCTGGGTAGAATAAATTGGAGTCAAAAACTGGCAGGGAAACTGGTAGATAAACAATGAGCCATCTTCAAAGAAGAGATAATTCGGGCACAGTCAAGGTATGTTCCCTTGAAGGGGAAAAGTAGGGCAAACAAATCCATAGCTCCCTGGATGACAAAAGAGATAGAGATTAAGATAAAGAAAAATAAGTGTGCTTATGACAGATGCAAGGTAGAAAATACTATTGAGAATCAGGCTGAATATAGAAGGTTCAGAGGCGAAGTAAAAAAGCAAATAAGAGAAGCAAAGAGAGAGCATGAAAAGAGACTGGCAGCTGGCATTAAAGGACATCCCAAAGTTTTCTATAGACATATAAATAGTAAAAGGTTGGTAAAAGGAGGAGTGGGGCCGATAAGAGACCAGAAAGGGGATTTACACCTGGAGGCAGAGGGCATAGCTGATGTATTAAATGAATACTTTGCATCTGTCTTTACCAAGGAAGAAGATGCAACCTAGGCAATGTTGAAAGAGTAGGTAAGTCAGACACTAGAGGGGTTTAAAATTGATAAAGAGGAAGTATTAGATAGGCTGTCTGTACTTAAAGTGGATTAAACACCAGGACCAGATGAGATGCATCCAAGGATAATGAAGGAAGTGAGGGTGGAAATCGCAGAGGCACTGGCCATGATTTTTCAGTCTTCCTTAGATTTGGGGGTGGTGCCAGAGGACTGGAGAATTGCAAATGTTACACCCTTGTTCAAAAAAAGGTGTAAAGATAAGTCCAGCAACTATAGACCAGTCAGCTTAACATCGGTGGTGGGAAAACTTCTAGAAAAAGTAATTCGGGACAAAATCAATAGTCACATGGACAAATGCGAGTTAATTAAGGAAAGCCAGCATGGATTTCTTAAGGGAAAATTATGTTTAACGAACTTATTGGAGTTTTTTGAGGAGGTAACAGAGAGGGTTGATGAGAGCAATGCTATTGATATGGTGTACATGTGCATATGTCATTGAAGATGGCAGGAAAGATCGAGAGAGCAGTTAATAAAGCATACAGTATCCTGAGCTTTATTAACAGGGGCATAGAGTACCAGAGCAAGGAAGTTATGTTGAACTTGTACAAGACACTAAGTTCGGCCTCAGCTGGAGTATTGCGTCCAGTTCTGGGTGTCGCATTTTAGGAAAGACAAAAGGGCATCAGAGAGAGTACAGAAAAGATTCACGAGAATGGTTCCAGGGATAAGGAACTTCAGTTATGTGGATAGATTGGAGAAGTTAGGACTGTTTTCCTAGGAGAAGAGAAGGCTGAGAGGTAATTTGATAGAGGTATTCAATATCACGAGTGGTCTGGACAGAGTAGATAGAGAGAAACTGTTCCCATTCATGAAAGGATCGAGAACGAGAGGGCACGGATTTAAAGTATTTGGTAAGAGAAGCAAAAGTGACATGAGGAAAAACTTCTTCAGGCAGCGAGTGGCTATGGTCTGGAATGCGCTGCCTGAGAATGTGGTGGAGGCAGATTCAATTGAAGCATTCAAAAGGGAATTAGACTGTTATACGAAAAGGAAGAATGTGCAGGGTTATGGGGAGAAGGCGGGGGACTGGACCTGAGCGATTTTCTCTTTCAGAGAGCCAGTGCGGACACGATAGGCTGTATGGCCTCCTTCTGCATTGTAACGATTCTGTTATTCTGTGATTCTCCGCTGGCTGGAGTCATACCTAGCACAAAGGAAGATGATTGTAGTTGTTGAAGGTCAATCATCTGAGCTCCAGGACATCACTGCAGGAGTTCCTCAGGGTAGTGTCCTAGGCCCAACCATCTTCAGCTGCTTCATCAATGACCTTCCTTCATTCATAAGATCAGAAGTGGGGATGTTCGCTGATGATTGCACGATGTTCAGCACCATTCGTGAATCTTCAGATACAGTCCGTGTAGAAATGTAGCCAGAACTGGACAATATCCAGGCTTGAGCTGATAAATGGCAAGTAACATTCGTGCCACACAAATGCCAGGCAATAACTATCTTAAACAAGAGAGGATCTAACTATCTTCCCTTGACATTCAATGGCATTACCATCACTGAATCCCCCACTATCAACATCCTGGGGGTTAGCATTGACCAGAAACTGAACTGGAGTAGCCATATAAATACCATGGCTACAAGATCAGGTCAGAGGCTAAGAATCCTATGGCGGGTAACTCGGCTCCTGACTCCCCAATGTCTGTCCACCATCGACAAGGCACAAGTCAGGAATGTGATGGAATACTCTCCACTTGCCTGGATGGGTGCAGCTCCAACAGTACTTAATGAGCCTGACACCACTCAGGACAAAGCAGCCCGCTTGATTGGCACCCCATCCACAAACATTCACTCCCTCCACCACTGACGCACAGTGGCTGCAGTGTGTACCATCTACAAGATGCACTGCAGCAATGCACCAAGGTTCCTTGGACAGCACCTTCCAAACCCGCAACCTCTACCAACTAGAAGGACAAAGGCAGCAGATGCATGAGAACCACCACCTGCAAGTTCCCTTCCAAGTCACACACCATGCTGACTTAGAACTATATCGCCGTTCCTTCACTGTCGCTGGGTCAAAATCCTGGAACTCCCTTCCTAACAGCACTGTGGGTGTACCTACCCCACATGGACTGCAGCGGTTCAAGAAGGCAGCTCACCACCACCTTCTCAAGGGCAATTAGGGATGGGCAATAAATGCTGGCCTGGCCAGCGACACCCACATCCCATGAACAAAAAAAAGCACATCATCACAGTATGGACTGTAATGTCTCAAGGCTCATCACCTTTTCAGGGCAACTAGGGATGGGCAATAAAATGCAGCTTGGTTTAAATTCTGTGCCTAAAGAGAAAAAAAATCCAACATGTGATGAATTCCTAATCTTGATCATTGGAAGGAGAGAGAGGGGATGGAGAAAGAGAGATCCACTCCTAGCTGTGGGCGATACAGTGTTGGGAAAAAATTGGAATTAAATAATGGTGAACATGATGGCAGGTGATGATGAATGAAATAACACATTAATGGTGCAATGAGTTGGATAATTATGTCCTTTCATATCTGGGGTGATCAACAGGTGTTTGATGGCAAGATAATATCATCAGCATATGTGAAGAACTGTAGGGTGATTCCACAATCTTGACAGAATGGAAACTGGAAAACCAAGGACTAAAGGCCTGCTCGGGTATGAAATTGAAACCCCACCCGGGCCAGGCCCAACCACATCCAACCCAAACCTGACCTGGGCCTGAGTCCTTTGATTTTTTCCCACGCCTGACCCGACGCAACCCGACCCAACTACTGTAATAAAGTTAATTATATCAAACAGGTTATTGTGCTCTACCTTGCCCAAATGTTGTGATCCTCTGTTCCGGCAGCACGTTTCCCGCCTTGACATCCCGGCTGAATGTCCAAATTTTGAAGATTACTTCTCTCCCTGAGCAAGGCAGCACTGTGTCCACGTCCAGCCCGACCCGACCCGAGCCCGAATGCCGGACCTGGGAAAGAGACCCGACCCGACCCGAACCTGACACATGTCGTCAGGTGTGGTCGAGTTCGGGTCGGGTAGCCGTGCTTTACCATAGGCCAAAACCTCACGGCCATAATTTTTGAGAAGTACTCCCTCTCGCTGGGACTACCAGGTCATGGAATTGCTCTAGATGTCAGAAAACACTGCAGCTCCAGGCAATAACAACAATGAGTGCTATTGAAATGAGAGCTACTCAGCCAGCTCACTCCAGAATTCAAGGTTATTACTTATTTCTCTTGAGATCATTCACAGCTGCCCTTTGTTTCCATTGCTATCACCAGATGAAGCCTTAACAGACAAAGTATTCCTTTGTCCATGAACAAGCAGAAGTGTTAACCCATTTATAATAAACAATGTCAGCATTATGTTGCGGACAGCAGAGCAACATACCAGCGCATAAGCATTTGGCTGCCAATCTCCAGTATTATCTCCCAGAGCCCATGTCGCCTTCAGGTACAAATGTCGGGTGTCCTGTGCCTTCACTTTAAAAACTGGATGATCTGTGGAACTTGTAGTGAATTCTTGTGGGTTAGAAACTGTTCTGTTAGTATTTTCTACGACCTCCCAGCCAATATGGAGATCTAAACTCATAATAAACATAACTAAGGTTTTAACCAAGAGACTGAGTGCCAGAGTAGGTTAGCATCTACACAGCCCGGCATTGGCCGCACGTGTACAGCCCCGCCCTGGCCGCACGTGTACAGCCCCGCCCTGGCCACACGTGTACAGTCCCACCCTGGCCACACGTGTACAGCCCCGCCCTAGCCGCACGTGTACAGCCCCGCCCTGGCCGCATGTGTACAGCCATGCACTGAATGCGCACAGCCTCACACAAGCTGAAGTGAGTAAATGATCTCTGGGTCTCAAGTTCTTCTTTGTCATTAACAGGTTGGCAGAGAATGTGATAGAAGATGAAGGTGCCTTTTATTTGTCCAAAGCACTAATGTCCAATACAGTCCTCAAACAACTCAAGTTAGTGTTTGATAAACCTAGTCTACAGCCATAGTCTGTGTAGAGCTTTCCTGATCTTGCTGCTACATTTACAGCTGATACTCCGAGTGAAAACCCCAGTGGTGGACAGCTTTGTGAACCACAGATCCCTCCCAAACCTGCTAAACTTACCTTGTCATGTCTCAGATTGTCCGCATACTGTATCCCAAATGGCAGCCTTCATTCTCCGCACCCCACTCCCACCAATTTCCTAGTCTCTGTCTGATAGAAGCCAATCAAGGGAAGTGCTTCTATGTTGGGACAAATCATTAGGGTTGTTCAGAATGCAAATAGACATCATGATGGGAGAATTACAGTACTAGAGGGATGAGCTTCAATGGGCTGGTCACTGAATGGCATGAACAGAGGCTTGTTGGGAATGGAACACAAGCTAAAATAAGCTAAAGAAAATAGAAAAACATACTGATGGGAATGTTCAATTAGATAATTTTACTCGAAGTAATGTCACTAGACTGGTAATCCAGAACCCAGGCTAATGCTTTGGGGGCATGGGTTCGAATCCCATCATGGCAGATGGTGAAATTTGAATTCAATCAATAAATCTGGAATTAAAAGATAGATTAACGGTGACCATGAAACCATGTCAATTGTTGCAAAAACCCATCTGGTTCACTAATGTCCTCTAGAGAAGGAAATCTGCCGTCCTCACCTGGTCTGGCCTACATGTGACTCCAGACCCACAGCAATGTGGCTGACTCTTAAATGCCCTCTGAAATGGCCTAGCAAGCCAGTCGGTTCAAGGGCAATTAGGGATGGGCAATAAATGCTGGCCTGGCCAGCGATGCCACATCCCACAAATGAATTTTTTTAAATCCCGCTATTGTCTGCAATAATGAAATATGAATGATGTCTATCTTTGTTAGTTTGTACAACAACAACTTTGGACCCCTGGGAATAGAAGAAATGGAGAAAGCGAAGAGAAAAAAGAGAGATGTGATCATCGTGACATGAAGCTTATCTCATTTTAATTGTGTTTACAGCATTTGACAATGATGACATTAAGATGATATATTAATATGTGGATAAGGTAGTGTAGTGGTTGTATTACTGGACTAGTAATCCAGAGTCCGGGACTAATAACCCATTGAGTTTAAATTCTACCCCATGGCAGTTTCACAACTTAAGTTTTAAAATCTGGTCATAAAAAGCTGGTATCGATAAACAATTGTTGTAAAAACCCAACTGGTTCACTAATGCACTTTAGGGAAAGAAACCTTTTGTCCTTTATTGGACTCCAGTCCCACACCAACATGGTTGACTCTCAACTGGGCTCTGCAATGGCCTAGCAAGCCCCTCAGTTGTATCAAACCCAGAAGTTGGCCCACCTCCACCTTCTCAAGGAAACCAGAGGTGAGAAATAAATACCCAGCCTCACTACATCCTGTGAAGGAAAAATATATGAAAAGTGATACAAACACATCTTAATAGAATCAATCACAGGGTTATCTCAAAGTTCCACATAATGCTCACTGCACTGGAAAACTCTCTTTCAACCTAAGGAGATTTGGTGTATTCAGGTTTTATTTTTGAAAGCTTTTCTGAGGAAGTCTTTAGGTTGATCGTTTTGAAGAGGAGATGGAAAAGTAAAAAGCTGAGTGGAAAAAAAAATGAATTTAACACAGGTCAAAAGGGTTGGTGCATGAGGCTCATTCTCGATGTGTTCCTTGTACATTCAAGTGTTTAGAAGGTAAAACCTTTACACTGGGATCTAGAATGTTGTCAGTATTAACAGGTGAACATTTAATGCCTTCACAAGACATCCCTCTGATTGCTATCTTAATGGAGCTGGAAACCTGGGCGAAAGGAAAACAAATAAAAACAAGAAATGCTGGAAATACTCAGTAGGTCTGGCAGCATCTGCAGAGAGAGAAGCAGAGTTAACGTTTCAGGTCAGTGACCCTTCATCAGAACTGGCAAATATTAGAAATGTGAAAGGTTTTAAGCAAGTAAAGTGGGGGCAGGGCAAGAGATAACCAAAGAGAAGGTGTGGATAGGACAAGGTCACAGAGAGTAACTGACCAGAAGGTCATGGAACAAAGGCAAACGGTATGTTAATGGTGTGCTGAAAGACAAAGCGTTAGTACAGAGAGGGTGTTAATGGACAGAAAGCTGAACAGCTTGGCCCCAAGCACAAACATGAAAAAAACAGGGTAGAAACAAACTAAACAAACTAAAATAAAATAAACACATAAAAAAAAAAATAACTAAAAATAAAAGGAGGGGGCTGTCATGCTCTGAAATTATTGAACTCAATATTCAGTCTGGCAGGCTGTAGCATGGCACGATCAGGCACGCTACAGTCTGCCGGACTGAACATTGAGTTCAATCATTTCAGAGCATGACGGGCCCCCCTTTTTATTTTTAATTTTTATTTATTTTCTTATTTTATTTTAGTTAGTATAGTTTGTTTCTACTGTGCCTACCCACTGTTTTTTTCATGTTTGTGCTTGGGGCCAGGCTGTTCAGTTTTCTGTCCATTAACACCCTCTCTGTACTAACGCTTTGTCTTTCAGCACACTATTAACATACCGTTTGCCTTTGTTCCATGACCTTCTGGTCAGTTATTCTGTGACCTAATCCTACCAACACTTCTCTTTTGTTATCTCCTGCCCCACCCCCGCTTTACTTGCATAAAACCTTTTACATTTCTAATATTTGCCAGTTCTGATGAAGGGTGACTGACCTGAAACGTTAACTCAGCTTCTCTCTCCACAGATGCTGCCGGACTTGCTGAGTATTTCCAGCATTTCTTGTTTATATTTCAGATTTCCAGCATCTGCAGTATTTTGCTTTTATTTTAGTGAATGGAAAACAGTTGGTGCCTGTGTTAAAATAGTGGACGGTGAAATGTTTATATGAATATTAGCTGTCCATTGCTAACATGATAGAGTTTCCTAAATTTAGGATTCCATAACTTCAGAAGGCAAGGGAAGGAAGAGAAATTGCAGATTGTTGGGAAATCAAAAACAGCACTACTGTTCATATCGGAGTAAAATAAATAGGAAATCTGGATTTTTGTTTGGGACAATGAGACACCAAGAAAGGACACAAAGCAAAAACAAATGATAATATTTACACTTCCTAATCTAAAGATGGAGAGGCAACTTTGTATCAATTCTCGACCAACTATCAGCTCAGTGGGTACAAACATTACCACTGTAACTTGGCTTTCAGTTTTCCTCTCTCTCTACCCTATCTACTTCCTTCCTCAAACAATGGGCATGAATAACTACAGATGTTGCAAAAATAAAAGGCACTAATCACATGATGGTTTAGAAAGAGTCCAGAAACTTGGAAACACGCCTTTAGTGAAATCACTTAGCTAGCAGCTTTCAAAACATGAGACACTAGAAAGCACAATAAAAAAAAGTATCCATGTGCAGCTCTGCTGCTTTGCTCCCATGCTAATGCATTTTATTTGAAAATGGATCAATCCAGATTCAGAACAAATAGCTTTATAAAAGGGAACTGATAGGTAAACCCTACTTAACAATTCTCTGTGTACCAAGGGTTCAGGAGTTGGTTACTTTCCTGGATCAGGCTACAAACTGTGAGTATGTAAAGAGCAATACATTTGCAAGCTCTACGGGGGTAAGGAAATTGATTGATGGTGCATTAGATTACTGAAACAATAAAACACAGCCAATACATTCTTCATCTTCACCTTGGGCAGTTCCTGACAAGTTGCTACTGGGTAGTAGCATTGGTTGTAGGAATGTATGAGAGAACACTTTCCTCCATTATTCATTAATGCAGTTCGAATCAATGTCACAACATAGATATGGATGAGGAAGAGAATTTGGCTCATCCTATCTCCTCTATCCAGGCCTCCCATCAGTGTTCCAGCTATTTTTGAAACCATTCCAGGCTTTTATCTCCAGTACCCTACCTCATGGAATGGGCTTTTGGCTTAATGGTAGCATTCCCGCTTCTGAGTCAGGAGATGCAGAATACAAATCCCACTCCAGAGAGTCCCAAAGCTCTGGCTTTGACTCCTACGTTGACATCCATTGGGATCTGTAGTGTTGTAGTGTTTTGAAATTGCAATTACATTGTGCATTGTGTACTCTAGAGGCTACTGTAGAACTCATATGCTAGCAAATGGAAAGTGAAAGTAAAGCACAGAATAAAAGAAGAAGCCTTTATGTTCAACAGCATGCTGCAGTCTTTGTCTTTGCCTCATATCCTATACTAAACTTGGATAGACCTCACTCAAGTCCCAAGGACATCACAGTATCCAGTGGGACAGTATCTAGTGTGAGTGCCTCCCTCGTTGTATAAGTTGGAGGAGTCCATAAAACCCAACCGGCGTATGAGCTACCTCATTGTCTGGTATAAAGATGGTTACAGTCATGGAAGGATTGTTCATGTCATGGCATGTCAGACTGTTAAACATCCTACACATGAATTAGAATTAGAATTAGAACTAGAACATTACAGCGCAGTACAGGCCCTTCGGCCCTCGATGTTACGCCAACCTGTGAAACCATCTGACCTACACTATTCCATTTTCATCCATATGTCTATCCAATGACCACTTAAATGCCCTTAAAGTTGGTGAGTCTACTACTGTTGCAGGCAGGGCGTTCCACGCCCCTACTACTCTCTGAGTAAAGAAACTACCTCTAACATCTGTCCTATATCTATCTCCCCTCAACTTAAAGCTATGTCCCCTCGTGTTTGCCATCACCATCCGAGGAAAACGACTCTCACTATCCACCCTATCTAACCCTCTGATTATCTTATATGTCTCTATTAAGTCACCTCTCCTCCTCCTTCTCTCCAACGAAAACAGCCTCAAGTCCCTCAGCCTTTCCTCGTAAGACCTTCCTTCCATACCAGGCAACATCCTAGTAAATCTCCTCTGCACCCTTTCCAAAGCTTCCACATCCTTCCTATAATGCAGTGACCAGAACTGCACGCAATACTCCAGGTGCGGCCGCACCAGAGTTTTGTACAGCTGCAGAATGACCTCGTGGCTCCGAAACTCGATCCCCCTACTAATAAAAGCTAACACACCATATGCCTTCTTAACAGCCCTATTAACCTGGGTAGCAACTTTCAGGGATTTATGTACCTGGACACCAAGATCTCTCTGTTCATCTACACTACCAAGAATCTTCCCATTAGCCCAGTACTCTGCATTCCTGTTACTCCTTCCAAAGTGAATCACCTCACACTTTTCCGCATTAAACTCCATTTGCCATCTCTCAGCCCAGCTCTGCAACCTATCTATGTCCCTCTGTACCCTACAACATCCTTCGGCACTATCCACAACTCCACCGACCTTCGTGTCATCCGCAAATTTACTAACCCACCCTTCTACATCCTCTTCCAGGTCATTTATAAAAATGACAAACAGCAGTGGCCCCAAAACAGATCCTTGCGGTACACCACTAGTAACTAAACTCCAGGATGAACATTTGCTATCAACCACCACCCTCTGTCTTCTTTCAGCTAGCCAATTTCTGATCCAAAGCTCTAAATCACCTTCAACCCCATACTTCCGTATTTTCTGCAATAGCCTACCGTGGGGAACCTTATCAAACGCCTTACTGAAATCCATATACACCACATCCACTGCTTTACCCTCATCCACCTGTTTGGTCACCTTCTCGAAAAACTCAATAAGGTTTGTGAGGCACGACCTACCCTTCACAAAACCGTGCTGACTATCGCTAATGAACTTATTCTTTTCAAGATGATTATAAATCCTGTCTCTTATAACCTTTTCCAACATTTTACCCACAACCGAAGTAAGGCTCACAGGTCTATAATTACCAGGGCTGTCTCTACTCCCCTTCTTGAACAAGGGGACAACATTTGCTATCCTCCAGTCTTCCGGCACTATTCCTGTCGACAATGATGACATAAAGATCAAGGACAAAGGCTCTGCAATCTCCTCCCTGGCTTCCCAGAGAATCCTAGGATAAATCCCATCTGGCACAGGGGACTTATCTATTTTCACACTTTCCAAAATTGCTAACACCTCCTCCTTGTGAACCTCAATCCCATCTAGCCTAGTAGTCTGAATCTCAGTATTCTCCTCGACAACATTTTCTTTCTCTACTGTAAATACTGACGAAAAATATTCATTTAACGCTTCCCCTATCTCCTCTGATTCCACACACAACTTCCCACTACTATCCTTGATTGGCCCTAATCTAACTCTAGTCATTCTTTTATTCCTGATATACCTATAGAAAGCCTTAGGGTTTTCCTTGATCCTATCCGCCAATGACTTCTCGTGTCCTCTCCTTGCTCTTCTTAGCTCTCCCTTTAGATCCTTCCTGGCTAGCTTGTAGCTCTCAAGCGCCCTAACTGAGCCTTCACGTCTCATCCTAACATAAGCCTTCTTCTTCCTCTTGACAAGCGCTACAACTTCTTTAGTAAACCACGGCTCCCTCACTCGACAACTTCCTCCCTGCCTGACAGGTACATACTTATCAAGGACACGCAGTAGCTGCTCCTTGAATAAGCTCCACATGTCGATTGTGCCCATCCCCTGCAGTTTCCTTCCCCATCCTACGCATCCTAAATCTTGCCTAATCGCATCATAATTTCCTTTCCCCCAGCTATAATTCTTGCCCTGCGGTATATACCCGTCCCTGCCCATCGCTAAGGTAAACCTAACCGAATTGTGATCACTATCACCAAAGTGCTCACCTACATCTAAATCTAACACCTGGCCGGGTTCATTACCCAGTACCAAATCCAATGTGGCATCGCCCCTGGTTGGCTTGTCTACATACTGTGTCAGAAAACCCTCCTGCACACACTGGACAAAAACTGACCCATCTAAAGTACTCGAACTATAGTATTTCCAGTCAATATTTGGAAAGTTAAAGTCCCCCATAACAACTACCCTGTTACTCTCGCTCCTGTCGAGAATCATCTTCGCTATCCTTTCCTCTACATCTCTGGAACTATTCGGAGGTCTATAGAAGACTCCCAACAGGATGACCTCTCCTCTCCTGTTTCTAACCTCGGCCCATGCTACCTCAGTAGACGAGTCCTCAAACGTCCTTTCTGCCGCTGTAATACTCTCCTTGATTAACAATGCCACACCCCTCCCTCTTTTACCATCTTCTCTGTTCTTACTGAAACATCTAAATCCCAGAACCTGCAACATCCATTCCTGCCCCTGCTCTACCCATGTCTCCGAAATGGCCACAACATCGAGATCCCAGGTACCAACCCATGCTGCAAGCTCACCCACATTATTCCGGATGCTCCTGGCTTTGAAGTAGACACACTTTAAACCAAGTTCTTGCTTGCCAGTGCCCTCTTGCGTCCTTGTAACCTTATCCCTGACCTCACTACTCTCAACATCCTGTACACTGGAACTACAATTTAGGTTCCCATTCCCCTGCTGAATTAGTTTAAACCCCCCCGAAGAGCACTAGCAAATCTCCCCCCCAGGATATTGGTACCCCTCTGGTTCAGGTGAAGACCATCCTGTTTGTAGAGATCCCACCTACCCCAGAAAGAGCCCCAATTATCCAGGAAACCAAAACCCTCCCTCCTACACCATCCCTGTAGCCACGTGTTCAACTCCTCTCTCTCCCTATTCCTCGCTTCGCTATCACGTGGCACGGGCAACAACCCAGAGATAACAACTCTGTTTGTTCTCGCTCTAAGCTGCCACCCTAGCTCCCTGAATTTCTGCCTTAAATCCCCATCTCTCTTCCTACCTATGTCGTTGGTGCCTATGTGGACCACGACTTGGGGCTGCTCCCCCTCCCCCTTAAGGATCCCAAAAAGACGATCCGAGACATCACGAACCCTGGCATCTGGGAGGCAACACACCAACCGTGAGTCTCTCTCATTCCCACAGAACCTCCTATCTGTTCCCCTAACTATGGAGTCCCCAATGACTAATGCTCTGCTCCTCTTCCCTCTTCCCTTCTGAGCAACAGGGACAGACTCTGTGCCAGAGACCTGTACCCCATTGCTTACCCCTAGTAAGTCGTCCCACGCAACAGTATCCAAAACGGTATACCTGTTGTTGAGGGAAACGGCCACAGGGGATCCCTGCACTGCCTGCTGGTTCCCTCTCCTTCCCCTGACGGTAACCCATCTACCTACTTCTTTTACCTGAGGTGTGACTACCTCCCCATAACTCCTCTCAATAACCCCCTCCGCCTCCCGAATGATCCGAAGTTCATCCAGCTCCAGCTCCACTTCCCTAACGCGGTTCTCGAGGAGCTGGAGTTGGGTGCACTTCCCGCAGATGCAGTCAGCAGGGACACTCTTGGCGACCCTTACCTCCCACATTCTGCAGGAGGAACATACAACTGCCTTAACCTCCATTCCCACTATTCTAAATTCCCAACAAATCTACTGAAAAACCAAAAAAAAAAGTCAAAACTTGTTAGCTTAGCAATCCGACGGACAGAACTTTTTAAATAAAAAGCTTACCTTATCAACACAACAGAGTCCTTTTTTTTTGGTTAGAGGAGGAGGGTGGGTGGGAGACACTACACGTGTAGTGTCTCAGGTACAGCCACCGCCCAAATATATAGTTTTTACTTACCCAGCAGTCCCCTGGTCCTCCGAAAACAAAAGGGAATTAACTTTTAACTTACACTGAAACTGACCTCCCAGCTGAAAGTTCGCTCCCGTACCTCCGCTTCTGTCAAAGCTGCTGCAACCAAAACTAAAAGAAAGTGATTTTAAACTGCCCAAATATATAGTTTTTACTTACCCAGCAGTCCCCTGGTCCTCCGAAAACAAAAGGGAATTAACTTTTAACTTACACTGAAATTGACCTGACATGCTTCTACTACATTACACTATTCTCCAAGGGAAGAATATGAAGATACACAAACATCAAAACCCTACCTCATAAATCGACTGCTCTTTGACAAACTTCCTGCAGCAGCTCTAAATCTGAACATTGCTTATTTGAGCCTGTGCCCCTTTGTCCTACTGATATGGTTTAATTTTAAGGAGTTGTTTTGCACATAACGTTTCTGTACTATTTACTATCTTACATATCTCTATAAGGCCATCTCTATTCAAGGCTGAAAGACACAAGATTTTTCACTCTTTCCTCCTAACTTAGTCCTTTAATGCTAAAGATCGGTTTTGTGGTTCAAGTGAAACTCACATCTTAAGCTTTATCCTACTCAGTAGGAACTATACCTGGGCAATATAGGACACACAGTGAATTGAGGTTTCAACCCAAATAAACAAAACTCAATAAAAGCAAAAGTCTTGAATACATCAATGGTTTATTGATTATAAATTTATACTAAATAATAAGGGCACAGGGAACTGGACAGTGGATCAGATTTGAACAATTCCTTTGCTTCTGATAGCTGGATTTGAATCCAGCCCATGGTGAGATGAAGGTTTCTTGTGCCCAACACTTCTAAGAGATCTACATGAAATGCTTTTGTTTGAACCAGTTTCCATTTGGCACAGATCCACGGCACAAAACTGCTTGTAATTCTATGCAAATTAGCACTGAATTAGTAAACTGACTCAGAAAGGACACAAAAATGACTTGTCCAGAAGCCAGAAAAATTTAAGCTAATGCCGTGAAGGGCGCTGATGTTAAGACACTGAATACTTGATTGCATATTTAATACATCTTTAAACGCCTGCCTATCCCAAGACAATAGTAACCTACTTAAATATAGGATCTAACATTATTTTCTAGCGGTCAGGAGAACGGCTGCACACTTCACACTCTCTTAGGTCAAATCTGGAAGAATGACATTGAGAATTTTCAAGTCCTGCAAGAAAACAAGGAGGCCCCAACAAAGTTGAAATTGCTTCCGGTTTCGTGCAGTGTAAGGGCTGTCCGCCAGAGGGCACCTTGTGTTCAATTACCGGATGTGTAAGTCTTCTGTCCAAGGTGCTGAAATTCGCAGGTTTTACTGAAGGTTTCTGGATCTTTTCTGTTATAATTTTTTTTAATTCCTTATCTAAGTAGGGAGGGGACCATAGACAGAATCGTCACTCCCAATTCTTCCTGTTGGAAGTGGACTGTGTGGACGTTATTGGGCTGAGCTAAAATGATCCTTATTCCACCGCAATGCCAATGTTTACTGTCTGGAGGGCGCCAGAGATTGGGAATGACCACGTGGAACCACAGGAGGTAGCCCGAAGAACTGAAGCCAACACCTCCAGCAGAGGAAGAGGAAGAAGGAGAGACAGGAGGAACAGTTTGTATCGTATTCGAATTCACAAAGTTTACTTAGGAAAGAAGGTCTGTTTTCTATTGTTCCAAAGGCAGATCAGAACCTCACTTTATTCCAGTTAAATTGGAGAATGAAAGGGTAACTGCTAAATTTGCCTGCATATTTCAAAGATTTGTTTTTAAGCTCTGCACACCAGGCCCAGGTGCAGTTTCAGAGTGAAGGTCGAGGCACCTTCATTGCAGGAGGGCTGCAGATCTCATGTGGATGTGAAACAGTCAATGCCAGGATTATATGGAATTCTGAGTAACTCAAGGAATTGGGAAAGAATGGAAAGAAGCTTACATGTAAGAAGCAAATGATGCATCGCAAAAAATAAAATTAGCAAGAAACTACAAATACAAGTTGAGATGTACATTATGCAAAGTCCTTTTTCTCTTAGTGAATTTCTCACTCAGAGTGGGAAATGTAATTATTAGGAGTGGAATATTGTATTTTTCAATTTTGACACTAAAATACCAATCTCTGACCAGCTTTGGAGTGAATTTAATTCATCAGATTGGAAATGTTGCCTTTTCAGTTATGTATTAGCTGCTCTTCTGTGGCATTGCTCACAGATAGTCTGAGGTCTGAGGGACAGTTGTGATATTTTGCTGCTAAAATTGAGCTACATTTATCTTGACTTGTCAATTACAGCCTACCTCTTGTGTGAAAGCAATCTAAATAGACACACCCCAAGGTCCATTAGAGGCTAACTGTTGAGGGAAATCTCTGCAGTTTGGCAGCTACTTATAAACCTCTGGCTTCTGTCCTTGGGAAGAAGCCAGTTGATGAGCAACCAACATGAATTGACTGGCTTTTTCCCTTTTTAAATGCTTTTAACAATTATAAGTGCAATGTGTGTTGGATGAAAACCAGACAAAACACTTTTATAAAGAGTGAGATTTCTTAGCCTGCTATTCATTTTAGTTTGATTAACTTTCTGTTTCACTTCTCCCCATAAATCCAACCCCCCCCCCCCCCACCGCCTCCCAGAATGTGCCATTCGCACAACAATAGCAGAAATAGGTAACCTACCCCTGATTGTTGCTACTGACTGCAGCAGCACAGCTTGTGATGCTTTTTAATTTCCCCTCCTGCTCTCAGAAAATGGGTTTTACCTGTTCTCAGTCAGCCCTGGCTAAGATTAGGAATTGACCGTGTGAGATATTTCTGGGGAAAAGCTAGTGTCCTACCACTCAGCAGCTCAATGTTTTAATGTCCAGTTACCTTAGGCCACGTTCATGCATTCTTCCCTTTCAATAGCACAAATGAAATATGTATAGTTCAGTTTACACTGAACTCATACTGTGGGAAGAGAACTTTCACTATTTATTTGTTTTGCCCTTGCCCCAGTGAAACTGTGAAAGTTGACTCAGTGTTCTTCTACCATTTAATGGCTATGTAGATAAATATTGCTGCCTCTTCTCTTCCTTGTTGCTCTGAAGTCTTATTATTCAGTCAAGATTCAACCTTTTCTTTAAATTCCATGTATGGTTGCTAAAAACAAGCTAAGGCTCTAATTACTGGGAAATAAACACCAAAGTGCTGAGAAAAAACATATCTGGTATTGAGTATATCAATATAAGTGCTTATGTAAAATACACCTTAATATAGTTAATCTACATTCAATAGCAGCTTAGGAATAGCCTATAGAGGAATACATCAATGCAACTAATTGATGCAAGGCTTTGGGTTAGTGCCATACACTCAATATACATTTGGCACATCATATTGAGGGGGAAAGCAGCCACGCATACTGTGTAATTAACTTCAGGGATCACCCAATGTCTCAGTGTGTAAATGCAATGCATGCTGTGGTACTGAGAGGTTTCATTCCTGGTCATGCAAACATTGGCTGGAGAAGATTGGGCTTGGGCATGGTGATGCCCGCTATTGAATAGCTGCTGAAATTCTCTGCCAAGGCTCACACAAGAAGAATGGGCTCTTGGCAAAAGTACTGAAAGCCTGCTGGCATCTGTGGAATCAGAACCCCCCCCCCCCCCCACCCCACCCCCCCCCCCCCCCCCCGCCCCTGAGTGTCAGCACTTTCAGGAGTGAATGGTAGAAAAGGGGGGAAATTGGGGTCAGGGTGGGGTTTAGAATTGCTCCTGAGGTGAATCACAGATCCCCACCCCCACCCACATTGACAGATGACATGAGCAATAAGGACAAGTCAAAACATAAAGAAGATTGTAGAATCTAGCACAGCAGGCTGGGGAAGGTTAAAGAAAAGAAAGACTTGCTTTTATATAGCGCCTTTCATGACCACCGGACTTCTCAAAGTGCTTTACAGCCAATCAAGTACTTTTGAAGTGTAGTCATGGTTCTAATGTAAGTTTGGACGTTGAGTAAAACTCAATTTCACTCCTTACACAATACACACTTCATTCTAGTGTATTTAGAATAACGAATTTGCATTTATATAGCGCCTTTCACAACCTCAGGATGCCCCAAAGCACTTTACAGTCAATTAACACTTTTGAAGTGCCCATGTAAATGTGCATTGTTGTAAATGTAGCAAACACAAAAGCCAATTTTCACACAGCAAGGTCCCACAATGCGACAATGATCAGATCATCTGTTTGTGTGACGGTGGTTGAGGCCTAGATATCAGGGAGTTCTTCCCTGCTCTTCTTCAAAATAGTGAAAAGACGGGGTCTGGGCTCCAAAGGGCAGCATCTCCGACAGTGCAGCACTCCCTCCATACTGCACTGGAGAATCAGCCCAGACTTTTGCGCTACAACCTACAACCTCTGACTCAGAGGTGAGGGTGCTGCCAATGAGCCA
The DNA here is from genome assembly GCF_036365525.1 of Heterodontus francisci. Classification (NCBI taxonomy): domain Eukaryota; kingdom Metazoa; phylum Chordata; class Chondrichthyes; order Heterodontiformes; family Heterodontidae; genus Heterodontus; species Heterodontus francisci. The sequence continues at coordinate 47,933,249 of NC_090400.1, forward strand.
CGTCTGAAATTCAATGATACATTTGTAACTAGCAGCTCCAAGAAGTCAAGCTCTCCATTATACACAGTGAGGATTACAGCAGTTATCATTAAACTATATATATAAAAACGTTTATGGCAAATAAGGACACCAAAGTTGTGTATACATTCTGTTACATTAAAAATTAGCTGACAGGAAACCTTTTAATTTACCAGATTCAAAAATCCACCGACTTTGAGGTTAGAAATGGCATCTAGCTAGAGGACAGTATTTTTATTTCCTAGATGGAGGGGAGAGTCTGCCTTTGCTTTCAATTCATTCTGAGGACGTGGATGTCGCTGGCGAGGCCAGCATTTATTGCCCATCGCTCACTTGCCCTTGACAAGGTGGTTGTGAGCCGCCTTTTTAAAGTGCTCCAGTCCATGTGGAGAAGGTACTGTAGAGTTGGGAGTTCTGGGATTTTGACCCAGTGACAATGAAGGAACAGTGATACAAGTCTAAGTCGAGATGACGTGTGACATGGAGGGCAACTTGGAGTTGGTGATGTTCCCATGCACTTGCTGCCCTTGTCCTTATAGATGGCAGAAGTCGTGGGGGGGGGGGGGGGGGGGGTTTGCATTAAGAAGACGGTTGCCATCCAGTTAATATATCAACTGGAAACTGACTACAAGAAAAAAGATGCAGGAGAAACGCGGGTGACATCAATGGTTAGTGCTTCCCCCTCCGGGAACTGCCCTGATCTTCCGGTCACGGTGGATTAGCTGTTCCGCCGAGTGAGGAGCGTTGCGCTCCGTTCTGTCCTTCACTCCACATTTGGCATCGAGTCGGACGTGCTGTGTCTCTGGAGGAGCTGGGCATTGTGCAGCGGAGAGGGCTGATGCTGAAATTAGTGCTGCGATGTTAATACATTTCTAACTCCATAACCCCGTGTGTAAGAGCCTGTGCTTGGGATTGTGTCTTTGTTCAGCATCTCCAGTAAATCCCCACAGCTCCGAGACTGTGAGCTTCTCTGGTGAGTATCAGTCTTGTTGATTTCAAGCATCGCAAACTCATTACTGTTTCCCGTTCCAGCTCTACTTTGGTTACAAAGACTATTAGATTCAAATGGAAATGTGGTTTGGGCTGCAGTTGTTTGTTTTAATTTACAGGATATGTTGATGTGCAGTCTCTGTTCTTTTGGTCGAAGGATGAAGTAAAGTCTGTCTGGGCCGCGCTCCCCTGTTTGGCTTTGTTTACAATGGTTCTCTCCTCCCTATTCAGCCTTCGTCAAACGCAAAGAAACGCGAGCGAGCCTTCGAGTCTGGCGTCTGTGCTGAGAATCTGCTCGCACTTACCGCTCATGGATAGGAATCGACTTGTCCTGTAGATGGGAGAGTGGGTTTAGTTCCCCCCACACCCCCCCCCCCCCCCAAACCCCCGCGCTTTCTCTCTCTCTCTCTCTCTCTCTTCAGTCCCCTCTCACCGTTTTGGAATTATAAACAAATCACGTTATCTTACTGTTCAATGTTGTCATCACAGCGCATGTCCTTGCCCAGTGACTGAAGGTGGATTCAGTTAGAAGAAAGGACTTGCATTTATCAGGGTAGATGCAGTTAAGATGTTTCCTCTGGTTGGGGAGTTTAGAACCGGGGGACACAGTTTCAAAATAAGGGGGAAGCCACTTAGGACAGAGATGAGGAGAAATTTATTTGGAATCTTTGGAATTTTCTACCCCCGAGGGCTGTGGAAGCTCATTGAGTATGTTTAAAGCAGAGATTGACAGATTCCTAAATACCAATGACATAAGGGGATATGGGGATAATGTGGGAAAAAGGCATTGAAATGGATGATCAGCCATGATCGTATTGAATGGCAGAACAGGCTCGATGGGCTGAATGGCCTACTTCTGCCATGTTCTTAAATAGCACCTTTCGCGTCCTTGAGATATCCCAGAGTGCTTTACAGCCAGTGACGTTCTCTTTGAAATAAAAACAGAAAGAGCTGGAAATACTCAGCAGGTCAGGCAGCATCTGTGGAGAGAGAAGCAGAGTTAATGTTTCAGTCTGTGACCTTTCAACTACTCTTTGAAGCTGAGTTGCAATGTATGAAACACAGCAGCCTATCTGTGCAAAGCAAAGTCCCACAAACAGCAATAGGTGAGGGATAAATATTGGTCAGAACTTACCTGCTCTTCAACAACTAGTGCCATGAGATCTTTGAATCCAAAACTAGGGTCATGAATCTAAATAAAGGAAACTATAAAGGTATGAGGCGTGAGTTGGCTATGGTGGATTGTGGAACTTTACCAAAAGGGTTGAGGGTGGATAGGCAATGGATAATATTTAAAGAACATGTGCATGAATTACAACAATTATTCATTCCTGTCTGATGCAAAAATAAAACCGAAAAGATGGCTCAACCATGGCTTACAAAATAAATTAGGGACAATATTAGATACAAAGAGAAGGCATATAAAATTGCCAGAAAAAGAAGCAAGTCTGAGGATTGGAAACAGTTTAGAATTCAGCAAAGGGGGACAAAGAGGTTGATTAAGTGGGGGAAAATAGAGTATGAGAGTAAACTTGCGGGGAACATAAAAACTGACTGTAAAAGCTTCTATAAATATGTGAAGTGAAAAAGATTAGTGAAGACAAATGTAGGTTCCTTACAGTCAGAAACGGGGAGGGGGTGGGAAATTATAATGGGGAACTAAGAAATGGCAGAACAATTAAACACATACTTTGGTTCTGTCTTCACAAAGGAGGACACAAATAACCTCCCAGAAATGTCAGGGAACCAAGGGTCTAATGAGAGGGAGGAACTGAAGGAAATCAGTATTAGTAAAAAAAATAGTGCTAGGGAAATTAATGGGGTTAAAGGCTGACAAATCCCCTGGGCCTGATAATCTACATCCCAGAGTACTAAAGGAAGTGGCCCTGGAAATAGTGGATACATTGGTGGTCATCTTCCAAAATTCTATAGACTCTGGAGCAGTTCCTACAGATTGGACGGTGGCAAATGTAACCCCACTATTTAAAAAAGGAGGAAGAGAAAAATCAGGGAATTACAGAGCAGTTAGCCTGACATCAGTAGTGGGGAAAATGTTAGAGTCTATTATAAAGGATGTGATTGCAGAACACCTGGAAAGCATAAACGGGATTGGACAAAGTCATCATGGGTTTACGAAAGGGAAAGCATGCTTAACAAATCTACTGGAGTTTTTTGAGGATGTAACTAGTAGATTAGATAAGGGAGAACCAGTGGATGTGGTGTATTTGGATTTTCAGAAGGCTTTTGATAAGGTCCCACATAAGTGGTTAGTATGCAAAATTAAAGCACATGGGATTGGGGGTAATATACTGGCATGGATTGAGAATTGGTTGACAGACAGGAAACAGAGAGTAGGAATAAATGGGTCTTTTTCCGGCTGGCAGGCAGTGACTAGTGGGGTACCGCAGGGATCAGTGCTTGGGCCCCAACTATTCACAATGTATATTAATGTCTTGGGTGAGGGAACTAAATGTAGCATTTCCAAGTTTGCAAATGACACAAAGCTTGGGGATGGGGTGGGTGGGGGGGGGGGGGGGGGGGGGCTGGGGTGGTGGTGGATTGTGAGCTGTGAGAAGAACGCAAAGAGGCTCCGATGTGATTTGGACAAGTTGGGTGAGTGGGCAAATGCATGGCAGATGCAATATAACGTGGATAAATGTGAGGTTATCCACTTTGGTTGTAACCTGTGGAATTCTCTACCGCAGAAGGCAGTGGAGGCCAAGTCATTAAGTATATTCAAGAAGGAGATAGATATATTTCTTAATACCAAAGGGATCAAAGGATATGGGGAGAAAGCAGGAACAGGGTACTGAATTAGACAATCAGCCAAGATCTTTTTTGAATGGCGGAGCAGGCCCGAAGGGCCGAATGGCCTACTCCTGCTCCTATTTTCTATGTTTCTTTCCTGACCTTCAGTGAGGGGAGGAAGGTTCTTGGTTATATTTCTAATAAGTAGAATGTTGTAGTTTACTCAGTGGGAGAAGTATAATCTGACCCCGTCACCCACTAATGTCATTTTGGAGAGCATACACAGTGATAAATAAAGCAGACTGCTGTACCATTAGGATAAATTAGGTGACATTCTGGCCTGGGGTACTGTTCACCTTTATCAACTTCTTCCTCAGTGCCAAGTTGGTGACCCCAACTGGACCACTACCAATATAACACTCCCACGGTATTGCACTGAAGTGTTAGCCTGACTTAGGTGTTTACCTCTGTAGTGGGGCTTGAACTTCTCACAACCTTCAGACTAAGAGGCAAGCATGCTACCAAATATTTCTGTACAGAGATATACATTTATTTTCTGTATTGAAGTCAGTAAGAGAGATTGCCATTTTGTACAACTGTGGCATAGTTTGCTATAGAAATATAAATGATATTGTTGGACTTTCGTGGCTTATGTCACCTTATACACTGTTGCATTTTCTACCACCTGCCCCTGTTGTGCCAATTTTGCTGTGTCTTTCCCAACCCTAATCGGTAAACACAAGATTTTCTATGCTGAAGTTTCCAGTTAAAAAAGGAAAACCATCATTATTATTCATGCCTGGACATGCACTTCAGAATAAAACACATGGAAAATTAGCTTTGCTAAAGCTCAACCTCAGACAGCTATCTGACCATATGTGCCCTTGGAAAATGGAAGATGTTTGTCCACAGAGCCATGGTAAATAGCAATGGTGAGGGTTAGATGGTTCCTGTTTGGGTGTGTTACATTCATTGGATTTGAGTGTATGTAGCGATCTGTTAAAACCATCTTATAAGTTAGTGTAGTTGTCATAGAGAATGGTGCAAATGTGAGAAAGTTGTGCACGATGGGGGGCTAGGAGTCTGCCTACTTCAATATCACACTACCCTGGGTGAATGTACACCCTACTATTTATCAGACGCTCAAATTATAAATGCATTGATAACCAGGATCATAAAATCTTGGCGTAGGTTCCTGAGGTAGTTCTAAAGCCAAGCTTTAGTGGGTGAAATTGGATCTGATGAGGAGGCAAAACAGACAAAATTGCTTTTGTGGCCCCTTTACAACACACATCCAGTTCTGTTAAAGTCAGTGGGACTGAATATCGGGTGGGGTGGATAATGCAATGTCACTGGTTTTCTGTACCCGCCTTGGTCCAATTTCACCTCCAATGTCAGTGAAACTGTGCAGAATGCCCAACATCTGTCATCATTCCTTATGGTCATGTACAACGTTTACAATTGTAGGGGCCTTGGTGCCAACATTGACATTTTACCACTGCTTTCCGAGGACCTAATTAGTGTAAGTGCAGCTTGATCACACATGCATTGGCAGTGCTTGGTCTCAATACATGGATTCTTCCTTCACCCAGGCAAGAACAGTAGAATGGAGAGTCTGAAATGACTCTTATAACTCTCGCAGTTAGGCAGTCAGACGGAGGAGGGCACTTACCAGAAAATCCCAGTCCAGGCAACACTTGTACTGAATGTGCCCAATGGGAAGCGATTGTTGTCAGTCTCAGCCAGACTGTTTAAGAAGAGGAGGCAAAATTGCTCATGGTGTCCATTTCAATTAATGATTTTTCTGATCGCAGATCAAGTAAGCAGTGACACTGATATGTCTGAGCAAAGTCTTCCAGTGCCTCAACAAACAAGAGAGTGGTAAATATGGATGGGGGAAGGGGATGGGGAAAAGCTAAGTAGGAAAAGAAATGGAAGAGGAGAAATCTACCTCTGAATCCACTCATGGTAAATGCTGACGTCACCACAACACTCCATACAGAGCAAAAAGAACACCTTATTGTTTTAGCTGGAACCTGGTAATGATGCCCCTTTGAGAGGTTCCAGCAGATCTTTATCACTTCAGTAATAAAAGCTGGCACACATTATTTTTGGTTTAGGCATGAAACACTACAGGTGAAAACCCATCCTGTGATCTGGTGCACTGATCCTAGTGCTTTGCATTTTTGCAAAGTACAGCAGGCACTTAGGACCCAGGGTGATACCAGGCTTGGAGGGTTAAATTGTGAGGACAGGTTGCATAAACTTGGCTTGTTATTCCCCTTGAGTTTAGGCAATTGAGGGGTGATCTGATCGAGTTGTTTGAATGGATTTGATAGGGTAGATACACAGAAACTATCACCTCTGCGAGGGGAACAAGAACGAGGAGAAGTACAAGGCTCTGGACCAAGAGCTGGAAAATGGGAGTAGGCTGAATAACTACTTGTTGGCTGGCATGGAACACGATGGGCCAAGGGGCCTCCTTACATGTTGTCAATTTCTATGATTCTCTAATCTTAAAATTAGAGCTTGGTCATTCAGGAGGGAAATCAGGAACCACTTTTACATACTTATGGTAATAGAAATGTGGAATGCTGTCCCTCAACAGGCTGTAGATGCTGGGACAATTGGGGTTTTCAAGACTGAGATCGATAGATATTTGTTAGATAAGGGTATCAAGGGATTTGGAGCCAAGATGGGTGAACAGAGTTAAGATATAGGTCAGCCATAATCTAATTGAAGGCTCAAGGGAATGAATAGCCTACTCCTATGTTCCATTATTCCTATGACCCAAAAGGGAGACAGTGTGGGGGTATACAAATTCCAACTGAATAACTAAAGGTAAAATTCTTGACAGCATACAGAGTAACCACGACCAACCAATACTTTACTCAACCTCAGCCAGCTATTCTAGGGTGTAATCCTGCTACAAACTGTTTGGGTGGAGGCTGGAGAAGATAAAATAACCTAAAATGGTCTGAAAGGCAGACACGGCCTCTAAGACACATTATTTTGCACTGTAATCCACCCAAATTGTCAACACTGGGGAAATGTTAGGAGTGCGATCTAAATACGGTCAGAAAGAATGAGATGGACTATAACCCCAGTGTTCATTTTGAAGAGTAAGGTAGATTAAAGTAAGTTATATTTTTTAAATTGAAATGAGGAAGAAGCTGACGTCAGAAGAGGAAACTTGATGGGTTGAAACGACCCAGAATTTGATCCTTCTTCTTTAAGGAGTTGGGTCATAATATTTTATTCTTTCATTTAACTTTTAAATTAGGAATCATTCTGGGTGATATTTAAATGTCAATGTTGCTAGGTATTCCTCACTAATAATTCAAACCTTCAAGGCATTTTATGATAATTATCTAATGTGAATTTAAAATGAAAAATAATTGCCCCATTTTCATTTGCTCAAAGGTTTAATTTACAGTCCTAAATCGGAATGTGATCTGTCACTCGCTCACACACAAATCTCCAGTGTCTCAGTGCTTCACAAAGGTGACATTTTAGCCTAGGATTGTAAGGAAATGTTCACTTATACTCTCTCCTGATGGCATTTCATTCCAGCTTTGGTTAATTCGCTCATAGCTTCCCTGTGTAATCAAATCCACATCTTCCTCATCACAATATTCACTTGCAGGTCACTGGTGGTGAACTGAAAGAAAGGGTTTTCACCACTTGATGTATATAATATCCTTTGATACCAAACCGCAGATAAAGAGGGTTTTGCAAGGTTGACCGGGCTGGATCTACCTTTATCAGATCCTGATTCATCAGCAAAAAATGGTGATGTACTTAACCAATTCCATTTCCCTCACCAATTTTCTTCCTTGCCCTCCACTGCTGCAAGACATTGATCCCTTTCTAGAGTCTGGTTCCAGAGACTTTGGTCCATCTCCAGTACCTCACCCAAGTGACCATTATTCATCAGTAAATATTCACAGTGACTGATGGCAGTTTATTTAACTATGGAAGGTGGGCACCATGGCCTTACCTGATCATGACCTTATCCAATGTTCAACCACTCACCTTACAGCAGGAATCACTGGATAGTGTGAACTCTGGCTGATTTTCCCATCCCAAACACAAGGGCACTGAGGTCAATTGTATCGACTTGTTACTCATGAGATCAGTATACTGAGTCACTGAGGTATCCTAGAGTTTTTGTTTTAAAAATATACCTTCTGCTGAAACCCTCATCCATGCCTTTGTTACCTCTAGACTTGACTATTCCAATGCTTTCCTGGTCGGCCTCCCATCTTCCTTCCTACATAAACTGGGCTCATTCAAAACTCTGCTGCCTGTATCTTAAATCACACCATTCACCCATCAGCCCTGTGCTCCCTGACCTACATCGGCTCCTGCTACGGCATTGCTTCAATTTAAAAATTCTTATCCTTGTTTACAGATCCCTTTGTGGTCTCACCCCTTCCTATCTCTATAACCTCTTCCAGCCCTACGAGCCTTCAAGATCTCTGTACTCCTCCAATTTTGGCCTCTTGTGTGTCTCCAGTTTTAGATACTTCACCCATGGTGGCCAAACCTTCAGTTGACTAGGCCCTAAACTCTGGAATTCCCTCCCTAAATGTCTCCACCTCTCTCTCCTCCTTTAAGACACTCCTTAAAACCTACTTCTTTGTCCAGACTTTTGGTCATCTATCCTGATATCTCCTTATGTGTCAAATTTTGTTTATCTACATTCCTGTGACATGCCTTGGGTCATTTCACTATGTTAAAAGTGCTATATAAATGCAGGTGGTTGTTGTATGTTATAGACATTTAAATAAAGAATACATATGAACAGGAGTTAACCATTCAGTCCCTTGAACCTGCTCCATCATTCAAGTACATCATCACCACCAACTTCTCAAGGGCAATTAGTAATGATAATAAATGCTGGACTCGCCAGCAATGCCCGTATCCCATGAATGAATAACAAAAATTGTACTTCAACTTCATTTATCTGCCTAAACTCTATATCACTTGTTACCTTTTCCTGACCAAAAAACCTATTGCTCTCAGTGTTAAAATCTCCAATTGTCCCAGCCTCTACAGCCTTTTGGGGAGAGTGAATTCCACATTTCTACTATTAGATTGGACTAACGAACTAAAGCAGAAATAGTGAACAGAGTCAGCAGTTTCAGTGATAACCCTACATCATAAGGATAGTTTAAACTCAGACATCAGCAAGAAGCAACATTTTCAGCCGCAGCAATGTTAGCAGCTGTCGCCAGTACAAGTAGCAGCCTCGGGGGAGGCAAATGACCTGGAGGAGGAGGTTGAGCAGACGCAATGATACAGGACATCTCAGGAGACACAGCAGCAGGAGCAACCTGTGTCAGATTTCATTTTGTTTTGTTCAGCTTCCATTATTATCAGCTTTAGGATGTTAAATATAATTTTGAAACCAGGCTGGTTATTGAATTCAGTGCAGGGCTGTTCACAATAGACTAATATGGGCAATGATGGCCCAGCGATGGTTGGTCTTTCCGCAATTTGGGTGATAGATTCAGGGGTGGCAGTAAAACTAGCGCTGGTTTTACCATTACATTCTAAAGTTCCTATATTTAGCTCTAACGGCAGTGGGAATTGTACATTCAGACTTCTTTTCTGCTCTTAAGCTAAAATTGACATTATTTACTTTGATTTGTTCCTCAGCCCCTTTTCCCATTTTGTACCTTTTTTCAGTTTGTGCGCTTCAAAATTTTTTGTCTGTCATTTTGATTTTCTGTAGCCAGTTGCTACATAGGAAGGAACTCAGAAACATAGGTACAGAGTAGACCATTCGGCCCCTCAAACCTGTTCCGTCATTCATTCAGATCATGGCTGATCTGATCCGGGTAATGTAGAAACTCTTAATTAGTGCATATTTGTCGAATGCTGGTACTTATGCAATATAACCTCTCTTCAAGAGCTTGCTGATATTGCGTTAACATTATTTGCAATGCAGCCAATACTTTGGGTTCTTTAATGATTTATTGGAAACATATGCTAAGACCCATCAGAAAATTAGCAATATCAATTTCAAACTGGATACAAATATTGCTTCCATCTGACTTTTTTTAAAAGGGGCTGCAGTCCTTATTTTTTAACCGTACGTTATACTCTGAGTATTTATTTAGTATTACTAATAATGAGGGCTATAGATCCCACCTTTAAAGGCCTAAAATGGATGCAAAGCTGTGGACTTCAGCTCCATATATACAGCGAACAATGTATTACCGGGGACAGCCATCATTATGGCCTGTTTGGTGAGCATTGCCTGTTATCTGGATCAGACTCAGAGAATGAAGGCATGTTACAGTCCCAGAATGAGGACCTTCGCTAAAGAAACAGAGCTGTGCAGAAAGTTCAAATGCTGGCATTCGGAAGTGAAGCCAGAAAATGCTGCAAATGCATAACAGGACCATCAGCACCGTAAAAAAAGAAAAGTTGACATTTCAGGTGGAGATCTTCCATCAGAACTGTTGTGCGTTTGAGGCAGATCTGTTTTCATTTCGGAACTGTGCAATATTACCAATCCTCGGGTGATCTATTTATAACGTTATTTTTTTCACAAGTGCTTGTGCTGTCACAGAGGCAGCAGTATAAGTCAAAGGGTAGAGGTGAAAGGACAGACAAACCACATGATTTGGGATAGCAGTCCCCACTGTAAAAAAAAATAGAGTTGATATTAAATTGAAGGTAAGTGGTTCATAGAGGCACCAGGTTCAATTACTGATCTGCGCCAGGGCAGCAGAGGCAGGAAAATGGAGCTGAGGTGCTGACCAGGCTTGATCTAATTGAATGGCGGAGCAGGCCGGAGGCAGTGAATGGCCTACTCCTGTTCGTAACGTTTATATGGGAGCACTGCAATTGGTGTCAGTATCTTTGAGCTACTGAGGAGACAAAAATCAGCCAGGGATGACATTCCTAATTGTCATCCGGAGACCCATACTGGTTAATATAGAATTGGGCTCGGCTGTGGTGTGTTGAGTAATTAAAACAGTCTGCCAAAAAAACCTCACCATTAAGGGCCACATGTGGGGAATGGTTATGGGGGTGATGTACTAGACGGCGATGTCGGCACAGGAGTAGAGGAAATTGGGGAAAAGGGGGCACAGGGAAAAAGAAGATTAAGGAATTAGAGTGGCTACGTAAAGGCTGGGACACATTCTTCTTAATGTTAAAAGTTCGTAGGTTTCTTTTTAGAAAGGTGTTCATTTCTTTCTTTCCTGTGGAAATTGTAAAAAAAAAAGCAGATAGACACCCTGATTCCAGGCTCCTGCTTGTACTGCTCTACAACCGGCCCCACCAGGAACTGTGCAAGAACACCCTCGGGTAACTTAACTTTCATTTGGGGGAATGACCAGCCTTGCCTGATATTTCTTTGAACTGGCACAGCAGAAACTTGGACTACTGGAAATGGTGCCACCCCCTCCCACTCCACGGCACTGCCAATATAATGGCACTACACTTCCTTGACAGTCTTGATTGTATTTTGTTTTTGACCTCTCAGTGAGACATTTTACTCATAATATAGCATTGCATTCAGCATCAGTAATAGTGGGCCCCATAATCGGAGCCCCGCATGATCAGTTCCTTGCAATTCTCCAACTCCATGTGCATCCAGGGATGCATGTTACTGGCATCACAGTTTCGTACTTGGTGTTACACCTCTTATTCCAAGTAATCGATTGTAACAGTATTTTTAATCCACTACACTGGGTAAAATATTCCACCTGGGATCATGCTTTAACCAAGAAAGCTTTTTTATAATGGTTAGTCAGGAAATAGAAATAAATCTAATTAGCACTGCTTGTGCACTGAAAAGTAACATTATAAGCAGCATTGATTCACATCACTGCCGTTTTTCATGAAAAACACTCGATTATACATCCATGAATTTTTTTGTAAAATCATACCACTTTCCTCCTTAAAGATCAGGTTAGCTACTTGGAAATTATGGGCATTTTACAAAAACTATATTGTGCAGAATCAGTGAGAACAAAAGTGTGCACCATTAGTATCAAGCTGTATCAGACCCTAGTGGCTAAGTTGGTAAATGCCAATGGAGAACTGAGCCACGTCAACCTAACAGTGTGCCAGGTTCAATTGTTTCAGCCAGGATGACACTTGGAATGCTACAATTGACCTTGGTGATTCCCCCCCACCGAAACAGCCTCTCCCGATCATTATCAATGTCTGCTGACAAGTGCGCGCATGGTTGATGAGCTGAAGACAAGAATAGGCCCTTGGATAAAAACAGAAAATGCAGGAAATACTCAGCATGTCTGGCAGCATCTGTGGAGAGAGAAACAGGGTTAATGTTTCAGTTCTGATGAAAGGTCATTGACCTGAAACGTTAACTCTGTTTCTCTGTCTACAGATGCTGCCAGACCTGCTGCGCATATCCAGCATTTTCTGTTTTTATTTAAGATTTCCAGCATCTGCAGTATTTTGCTTTTGTATCGGCCCTTTGAGTTGCTCTCAGAGAATCATACAGGACAAAAGGAGGGCATTCGGACTATCGGGTCTGTGTCAGCTCTTTGAAAGAGCTAATAATTAGGTTCACTCCCACTCTGCTTTCCCCGTGGCACTGAAATTTCTCCTTAGATGCTACACTTGTGGAGAAAGAGCAGTGAGGTTCAGTTGGGCAAAGTACTGGGTGCTTATGGAATCTTACTGGAGTATTATGCAGTCCCTTTGGGGGAGAACATAATAATAACCATTTGTTTTTGCTATGCCACAATTGCACAGATTTGGGAGCCCAGAATACCATTGAATGCACTGGGTCAGAACATTTCTGAAAATGGGTACCCAGCTCACGACCTGAAAATAAAAATAGAACTTTGCAGATAGGTGGTTGGAAACACATTTCACTGTGTCACGTTTATCACCAAAATCTTGCCCGTTTTAAAATAGTAGTCATGTTCATTCTGAGTGGGCATGCACTGCTGAGGAAAAGCCTTTCACAGAGAATGGAGGGATTTTTATTTGAAATGTGAAGGGTTAAAACTCAGGACGTAGTAAAAATTGTTAATAGATTTCTGATAGAGATCCCATAGGGTAGTAAGTGAGATTTTGATTCTTGGCAGCCAATTAAATGCGACAGATTAAATTATGAGGGCAGGTTGCAAGCACTAATCTTGCATTCCCATGAGTATAGATCAATGATCTATTGAGGTGTCTAAGGTGATGAAAGGAGTTGGATAGTGTACATAGAGAGAAACTATTTCCTCTGATGAGGGGAAACCCAGAACAAGGGTTCATTACCTTAAAATTAGAGCTAGGCCATTCATGGGTGATGTCAGGAAGCACAATGGGTAATGGAAATCTGGAACTCTCTACCACCACAAAAAGCTGTAGAGGCTGGGGCTCATTGGAAAATTTCAAAACTGAGATTGACAGATTTTTGCTAGGCAAGAGTATTAAGGGATGTGGAACCATATTGAGAATGTGGAGTTAAGACACAGATCAGCCAAGATCTAATTGAATGGTAGAACAGGCTCGAGGGGCTGAATGGCCTGCTCCTATTGGGTTAAGAAAAATAGCAAAATATTGGAACTGCACAGCTGGCCAGTTAGCATCTGAAGGAGTCTTCCATCATCAGAACTGGTTGGATGAGGCCTGAGAAGGTCCTTTCTGGGACTGACCAAACCAAAGAGGCAAGGGGAAGATAACAGATAGAGCTGAAGAGATCAAAACCCTTTAGTATTATACAAGTTACCAGAGATAACTGTCAAGGCAGAGATAAGTAACACTTGCCATAATTAATAATATCACAATCAGAGCGAATGTTACTTATTTCTGCATTGACGGTGCTTCTGGCAAGGCCATTTATATTTTGCTGTTCCTATGAAATAAATAACATTTATAAAGGAATAAGTCTTGTTTTTGAATGCAAAGGACATTATGATTAAATGTGCATTGTCTTGTTAGAAAATATCGTTTTGGAGATGCCATAATTTATCATTTTAAAATCAGAGCACTTTCAAAATGATATTTTGTAAACAGGCATCTGCACAATGAAGCATTATTTAATTCGCAGCGTCCTTTGAAGTCAAAAAGAATTGTTCTTTTGTAAATGTTGTTTGCTGCATGGGAACAGCAAGAATGCTGCACTGGAGCTCAGTGGGTTGAAGATGCTGATTCATTTTATTGTGCAACAACAGAGGGGGAGGATTTATTGCAGTGTCCTTTGGGTCTCTGAATGTGTGACTTTGCTCCACATTATTGTCTTCCCTGATCATTAATCTGTGCTTTCCTCCAGGCTCAGACTGTTTACTTGGTCACCATGGAGACCTCATCTCTGGAGCGGCAGCTGCAGAGTGTTCAGCGAAACATCGCCTTCTTAAAGGGGGAGCACATGGACTTGCTTCACGGGCTGCACATGGAGATCCTGCAACTGCAGAAACGCTGCACCGGTGAGTCTCTGTCGCAGTCCTCAAACAAGGGAGGGAAAAGGATTACCAGTTTTTTGGACAAGTCCAAAACGAGATGGGGCAGTAAGGGTGCAAAATCGTGGCTTTGAATTCTAAGTTTGGCTTTGCTGCTGAAGCCAAGAGCAGGACAGCTCTATCAGAGGCTGTCTCATTTTAAAATGACTGGCTGATCTCCCGTGGCATTGCTCACGAGTAGTCTGGAGCACAGGACAGGTTATCTGAAGGTCAGAAAAACCAAAGCAGGAAATAACTGGCTGCGTCCAGACCACAGACTTTGCTTTAAGAATGTTCAGTTGTGATTTGCTAGTGTCTAACACCGTGTTGGATGGATGTGTTTATTTCTACCAATAGCGATTATAAATGTCCTTTGAAATTCACATCTCTAAATCTCTTTTTATTTGTTCGTGGGATGTAGGTGTTGCTGGCAAGGCCAGCATTTATTGCCCAAACCCTTGAGAAGGTGGTGAGTCACCTTCTTCAACCATCTATGTGGTGTAGGTATATCCACAGTGCTGTTAGGGAGGGAGTTCCAGGATCTTGACCCAGTGATAGTGAAGGAATGGCGATATAGTTCCAGGTCAGGATGATGTGTAAGTTGGAGGGGAACTTGCATGTTTCTATCACCTGCTGCCCTTGTCCATCTAGGTGGTAGAAGTGGTGGGTTTGGAAGATGCTGTCTAGATAAAGCCAAGCTTTTGGTTTTGAGAGCCACGGCAGTGTTGGCATTTTCATGGGAAGTATATAAGTTACAATACCATGTACTGTTGAGTTTTGGTGCCTTTGTTGGGCTCTCCCTGTTGTATTAGTGTCACTCTAGGATCATTTCCTTCCATTTTCCTGTCCAGTTGAAGAAGGAGCTGTTCACTATCATTGAGGAAGGAACCATCATTTGTGTTCCCCATCCCCCACAGCTGTACCATAATAGACACAGTCACTTACCCAAATAGCTTTCTCAGTAAAATTGCTGAAACAGATCCAGTTATCCCACAGCACTGTAATACACCAAGTCCACTGACAACTGTGCTCATCCTTTAGTTTCTAACTTCAGATAGTCTTTAGTCTATTGCTGACGGGTGTCAGGAGCTTGGTCTGAGGATGGATGGGAGGCTGAGGCCGATGTTAATGTCAAATTTAACAGGGAATCATCAAATAAAACTTCTCACAGATGAGTTGAAGCTCTCTGGAGAAACTTGACATTTTCAGCCTTGCCAGGAGGTGACTGAGAGGTGATCTTATAGAGGTTTTGTAAAAGGGAACTGATTTTTAAATTATGAGAGTAGGACAAGTGGACACAGGTTCGAACTTATAAAAGGCAAGTTTAGGACCGAGATCAGGAAATGTTTTACTTGTGGAATGGAATTCTGCTTACAGCAGTGGAGGCAAAATCTCTGGAGTCATTTATGAACCAATTGAATGCTGCAATGGAGAGGGAGGTCCTTCTGGATGGAGCACAGGAGCAGGAGTAGGCCATTTAGCCCCTCGAACCAGTACTGCCATTCAATAAGATCATGGTTGATCTGTGACACTATACCCATCTTTGCCCCATATCCCTTAATACCTTTGGTTAACAAATTCCGTCAATCTTATGTTTAAAATTAACAATTGATCTCGCGTCAATTACTGTTTGTGGAAGGGAAGTTGAAACTTCTATCACCCTTTGTGTGTGAAAATATTTCCTAACTTCACCCCTAAGATATCTGATAAAAAAGGTCCCAGACTCCCCAACCAGCAGAAATAGTTTCTATCTTTTTGTCTAGCTAGCCTATCAGTTCCCCTTAATATGTTGAAAACTTTGATCAAATCACCCCTTAGTCATCTAAATTCCAGGGCACACTCTACCCTAATTTGTGTAATAAAATCAGAAAATGCTGGAAATCAGACTCAACAGGTCTGGCAGTATCTGTAAAGAGTTAAACAGAATTAACGTTTCACGTCGGTGACCCGTCCTCAGAAGTTTACATAATCTCTCCTTGTAATTTAACCCTTCAAGTCCAGATATCACTCTGGTAAATCTGTGCTGCACTGGTTGGATGGGCTGAATGGCCTTCCTCATCCACAATCATCCTGTAATTTTTCAGATGCTGACTGACCCATTATAAGCTTTCAGCTGTTTTTTAATTTAAACTTCCATCATGTTTGTTTCATAGCTGCAGTGACTTGTGAACCATTTAAGAGTTTAGTGGAACAGATCTAATATAGGGTTCCCATTCAAAACATTAACCTGTATTTCTCCTTTAAACGCTGACTAATTCTGCGTGCATTTCCAGCATTTGCCATTTTCATTCTAGATTACCAGCATTTCTGTTACATTCTCATCTAGATTTAGCATTTTATTGTGTCATATCCAAAACAAAAATTAGCCTTTGGACCTGATTTACAACATGCACTGGATAAAAACTGTTCCGTGCTTTGTTTTATTCCTTCGGGGGATATGGTTATCGCTGGCTAGGCCAGCATTTATTGCCCATCTCTAATTGCCCTTGAGAAGGTGGTAGTGAGCCGTCTTCTTGAACTGCTGCAGTCCTTGGGGTGTAGGTACACCAACAGTGCTGTTAGGAGGGGTTTCCTCATCTTGAAGTGGGCAACATCACACAGGCTCTGACTATCTCCTGATAAGCACTGTGTCTAACTTAAACACTATTAATCTGATCTAGCCTTGCACTCAGAGCATTTATAGCTGTGCAGAAACTTTTTTTCTATTATGATCTCATCCAGCTCGCTGACACTTCATCCCTGCTGAAACTCGATCATTAAAGAGCAGGGGAAGAGGAGACTGTCTGTCTGATTCAGCTGCCATTAGTCAACTGCATTGATCCTCAACCTCTTTGCAGTGGGTCACTGATGATTGCTGGAACCAAATTAACTGTGCTTGGTAGGAAAGCCTGTGGCAGGCCTGAAATGTGGTTAGCTCATCGAAAAATGATAACCGCCCACAAAAATCAAGGAGGGATCAGGCAGTTTGTTTTAGGTCCAGCTCCAATACCATGGATATCGAGGCTGAGACATGGATTTGTTATTTATTAAAGGGAAGGAAGCAAAGAGAGGTGACAAAGGGGGACCAAATCACAATGGATATAGCAGGCCAGGAAGGTATTGAACAGGTTGTGGCAGGGTCTATGCTGGGACACTTCCTGCTCCTGCCACAGACAAATGACCTGGAAGGAATCCTAGTCAGTGTAGAGTCATTAAGTTTGTCAGAAGCACGGAGAAGGGAGGAATAATGTAGACTGGGAGGAGGCAGCCAAGATCTCATGAGGAGTACTCCACAGAGGTTGTGACTGGGCTGACCAGTGGCAAATGAAGCTCAATGTGAACAAGTGCAAGATACTAGATATGTGAAGAAATAATGAGGTACAGCTACTGCATATGTAGAATTGGGGAGTTCCAAACAGGAAATTGAACGGGATCCGTGATGACAGCTGAATTCATGGGATCAATATGTGACAGTAAAGTGAAAAAAATCGGATGTTAAGTTTTGCTGCCAAATCAGTTGAATTCAAATTTCCAGAGTCCTGCTGAACTGGCACCTCTGTACAAGCAGAACTGGAGTACTGCATACATTTCTAGTCACCATTATATAAGGTGGATATCTGAGCCCTAGAGACAATGCAGAAGACATAGATAAGGCTGACCTCCAGGTTTGGAGCTCTTCAGGTTTGAAACCAAGACGTTCCAACGTGACTTTAAAGAGATAATTGGGAGCGAGAAAGCAAATGCAAAACAAGACTTTAAGCTGTGCCAGGGCAGCAAGACAAGAGGGAGCAAGTTCAGCACAAATTCAGTGAAAAGCAAACTGCATACAGACGTCAGCAACTGTAATCAACAGCTGGGACACAGTGTCAACAAGGGGAGTTGAGGCCAGGGCTCATTTAAGGATCAGGAGATGCTGAAACGGGGAGATGGTAGACAATAACAACAACTTGCATTTATATAGCACCTTTCATTTAGTAAACCATTCTAAGGCGCTTCACAGGAGCACATCAGACATAATTTGACACCGACCCACAAACGGAGATATTAGGTCAGATGACCAAAAGCTTGGTCGGTGTGGTGGGTTTTAAGGAGTATCTTAATAGGAAGAGAAAGAGGTGGAGAGGATTAGGGAGGGAATTCCAGAACTTAGGGCCTCAGCAACTGAAGGCGCAGCCACCAATAGTGGAGCAATTAATATCAGGGATGCTCAAGAGGCCAGAACTCGAGGACTGCAGAGATCTTGGAGGGTTATAGGGCTGGAGGAGGTTACAGAGGTGGGGAATGGTGAGGCCATGGAGGGATTGAAAAATAAGGATGAGAATTTTAAAATCAATGCATTGCTTCACCGGGAGCCAATGTAGGTCAGCGAGCTGGGGGTGGTGGGGGTGGGGGGGTGGGGGGGGGGGTGGGGGGTGTGGGTGTGATAGGTGAATGCGATGTGGTGTGTGTTAGGACACAGGCAGAAGAATTTTGGATGCTTAAGTTTATGGCAGGTGGAAAATGAGAGGCCGGTCTGGAATACATTAGAATAGTCGAGGTAACAAAGCTATGGATGAGGGCTTCAGCAGGCGATGAGCTGAGGCAGTGGCAGAGTTGGGCACTTTTACAGAGGTGGAAATAGGCCACGTTGATGATGACGCGGATATGTGATCAGAAGCTCATCTTAGGGTCAAAAACGACACCGAGAATGCAAGCAGACTGTTTGGCCTGAGATATTTGGCAGGGAGAGGAATGAAGTCGGTGGCTAGTGAATAGAGTTTGTGGTGAGGCCCAAAGAGAATGGCTTTGGTCTTCCCAAGATTTAGTTGGGGGAAATTTCTGCTCATCCAGTACAAGCAATTTAAAGACAGTTGAGGGGTCATGAGAGGCGGTGATGAGGTAGAGTTGGATGTCATCAGCATATATGTGGAACCTGACATGTTTTTGGATGATGTTGACAAGTGACAGCACGTAGATGAGAAACAGGAAAAGCCAAGGATAAATGCATGGCAGACACCAGAGGTAATGGTGTTATTCTGTAAGGATAGGCCAAATGGGCCGAATGGTCTTTCTCATCCAGGACTACCTTGTGACGATAGCTCAGCCAGCATCAAGTCACATCCATAATATCAAATTACTGGCAACCAGAATGGCTCCCGAATAATCTATGGTGGTAGTCAGTAATCATTTATAAGCAATTTATAAAGCTGGGCATTGGAAGTGCTTCTTAATTTTCTCCCCTAGCAGCATTCAGGGGAGTCGGCCTGCGTATTTGAATGCGTGACCAATAAAAGCCCAAGTCCCTGACAGCGGAGAGTTTTCTGCAACCTTCAGTTTAACTACAGAGGGTGCAAGGAGAGATCAATATTATTCCTCACACTATGAAGAAACAGATTCTCACTTTAACCTTCATTTATTGCACAGCAGTCTGAATTTCCATCTGAATGGGCCACATTATTATCCAAGTTACAGTGTACAGAGCAGGGAGACCCAGAACACTAGTGCAAACGAAAAGGTGACAGTTTGAGCCTTGTCCTACTGCCAAAAGGCTGACTTAGGAGGGGGGAGGGGGGCGGTGGTCAGGCAACTTTTTATGTGAAGAATGATCAACACTTCGAATGGATGTTCTGCTAAGGTAGTAGAGAGAAAAGTCTTAACCGTTTAGCGAAGTGACTGGATGCTTTTATTGGAGACAAGAGGATTGTAGTTGACTGGAGCTGAATGGATAACCTTCCACATCCATATTTGGTTTGTAATTGAGGTTTCCTGTTGTAAATAGCTGTTTGTAAAACAAACGGTCAACAGTAAAAGTTTTCTTACGACATTTTACGACAGCGCAACATAAATGCAGTAGTGTAGAGATATGGGGGCCATGGTTTTCCATTTCTGCACTCAAGCAGCCAGTCATTTTCCAACCATTCACTTTAATGGGTTGGTGGGTGCAGGAACAGAAAACCTGCCAGACATGGCACGTGCTCGTGACTCATTAGCACCTTGTTCACAGGTTGTCGTGATTTTTAAACCTGGGACAAGAGGGAGACCAGGTAGTATATGTGTGATGCAACCAGGCATCACCAGAATGGTCATTTTCATTACAGGGGAGTTCTCCCTGATGTCCTGGCCAATATTTATCCCTCAGTTAACATCACTAATAGCAGATTATCTGGTCATTGTCACCTTGTTGCTTGTGGGATCATGCTGTGTGCAAATTGGCTGTTGCATTTCCTACATTACAAGAATGACTACACTTCAAAAGTACTTTAAGAGCTGTAAAGTGCTTTGGGATATCCTGAGGTTGTGAACAGTGCTATATAAATGTAAGCCTTTCTTTTATGTGGGGCTTAAATTGTGGGTTGAGGAATAAAGTCTCAGACAATGAGAGAATGGCCACAATTCAGAAAAATATTTGTATTTTTACTCATTCCATACTTACATATCTTTTCTCTCTGAGGCAGAGTGGGGTAAGGCTGGGGGAGAACAGAAAAATCATCCCCCAAAAAAAGGCAGAGGAAGAGGGTCACCTACTTTGTGAGTCATTAGCATCAGTTCCTTGTCCAGAATTGTCAATGTGTAGCCTTCCTGGAAGAGAGCAGTAACTTCTTCCTGCATCTGGCCTAGACCATGAGGACTGACCTTTCGATCCTGCAGGGCAACTTCAGCAGGTTTTAAAGATCTGCTCTGACCATCCCATTGATTGTATGCAATAATCTTCTATAATCTAATGAACTTGGACTTTGCTAAATAAGAAAAATACATGCATTCAAGCAAAGATGGCACTGAATTTCTATCTTTGCCCTTCTGGTCCCTCAGCTACAACTTGTAATGCAAATTGTTCCTAAAACTAAGCTCACTCAGCACCACTTTCCCAGGAAGATGACATTTCTCCTTTAATGTTTTAAAATGTTTACCTCAGTGTTAATAAATGTTTCTTGGCAACAATCGGAGCTGTTTTATTTAGGGCTTTACAACTAATATGATGGTCTTGTTGCCCAGACAATTATCAACTCCTCTACAGCAGTGCCAACCTAGTATTTTGTTTAAACCTCACATTTTTTCCACCAACTTCCTTCCCGCTTGAGTGTGTTGACTGGATTGCTGATTCCACAGGTTTCCCACAGATATCTGACTCAAGTGTGAGCTGAGGTGATGAGGAGCAGCGACCTATTCAACTGCAGGGGGCATCGCACCTCAATCCCATCCAGTCCTCACCAGTTGAATACTTGAGATCCCTGCTGCCATGCCGAATGAGATCAGCTAATTCGGCACAAACTGGAACTGTCGTGGTCTGTACTGAACAGACACCCGTGGCCTAAACAGCTGATCCATCAGCAGGACACTGGCAAAATTGAAGCACGTCGACAGAAAAAGCACTCCGAAGCCCAACGTCAAATACAATGGGACAATTGATGGTAAAAAAGCTGCTCTTGCTGAGGAATGAGAAAAGTTACACAACCTGTTTTAAGGCCAAATGTGTTGCCATACCTGGCAAACAGGAGGTGTTTAAAATGTTAAAATGACTCAATAGGATAGATACCGAGAAATGATTTCTGCTGGTGGAGGGGGTGGGGAGGGGAATCAAGAATGAGGAGACGTAATCTTAAAATTAGATCCAGGCATTTCTGGAGCAAAATCAGAAACCACGTTTTCATACACAAAGTGCAGAAGAAGTCTGGAATTCTCCCCCGAAATGCTGAGGATGTGAGGACAATTGGGCCATTCAAGAATGAGATTGAACGATTTTTATTAGGTAAGGATATCAAGGAAACTAGAGCAACGGCAGATAAATGGAGTTGGGGTGCAGATCAACCTTGATCTAATTGAATGGGGGATCAGGCTCAATGGCCTACCCATAACCAATGGGTCAGCATCTGAATGGCCTACTCCTAATGCGAAATGAGGCATTATTACCATAAAGTGAACGACAGGAAAAGTTACCAAATCTAACAGCTTTGAACAGCCTAACCCTTTGCCAGCATCAAGTGAACAGTCCTGCTCATGTCATAGTCATAGAGTCATAAAGCATAGAAACAGGCCCTTCGGCCCATCGTGTCTGTGCCAGTCATCAAGCACCTAACTGTTCTAGTCCCATTTTCCAGCACTTGGCCCCTAGCCTTGTATGCTGTGGCGTTTCAAGTGCTCATCTAAATACTTCTTAAATGTTGTGAGGGTTCCTGCCGCTACCACCTCTTCAGGTAGTGTGTTCCAGATTCCAACCACCCTCTGGGTGAAAAAAATCTCCCTCAAATCCCCTCTAAGCCTCCTGTCCCTTACCTTAAATCTATGCCCCCTGGTGATTGACACCTCCACTTAGGGAATAAGTTTCTTCCTATCTAACCTATCAATGCCCCTCATAATTTTGTATACCTCAATCAGGTCCCCCCTCAGCCTTCTCTGCTCTAAGGAAAACAACCCTAGCCTTTTCAGTCTCTCTTCATAGCTGAAATGCTCCAGCCCAGGCAACATCCTGGTGAATCTCCTCTGCACCCTCTCCAGTGCAATCACATCCTTCCTATAGTGTGGTGCCCAGAACTGTACACAGTACTCCAGCTGTGGTTTAACTAGCGTGTTATATAGCTCCATCATAACCTCCCTGCTCTTATAGTCTATGCCTCGGCTAATAAAGGCAAGTATTCCATATGCCTTCCTAACCACCTTATTTACCTGTGCTGCTGTCTTCAGTGATCTATGGACAAGTACACCAAGGTCCCTCTGACTCTCTGTACTTCCTAGGATCCTACCATCCATTGTATATTCCCTTGCCTTGTTAGTCCTCCTAAAGTGCATCACCACACACTTCTCAGGATTAAATTCCATTTGCCACTGCTCCGCCCATCTTACCAGCCCATCTATATCGTCCTGTAATCTAAGGCTTTCCTCCTCACTATTTACGACACCACCAATTTTCTTGTCATCTGCAAACTTACTGATCATACCTCCTATATTCACATCTACATTATTAATGTACACTACAAACAGTAAGGGTCTCAGCACCGATCCCTGCGGTACACCACTGGTCACAGGCTTCCACTTGCAAAAACAACCCTCGACCATCACCCTCTGCCTCCTGCCACCAAGCCAATTTTGGATCCAATTTGCCAAATTGCCCTGGATCCCATGGGCTCCTACCTTCTTAACCAATCTCCCATGCGGGACCTTATCAAAAGCTTTACTGAAGTCCATGTAGACTACATCAATTGCCTTACCCTCATCTACATATCTAGTCACCTCTTTGAAAAATTCAATCAAGTTTGTTAGACACGATCTCCTTCTGACAAAGCCATGCTGACTATCCCACATTAATCCCTGCCTCTCCAAGTGGAGATTAATCCTGTCCCTCAGAATTTTTTCCAATAGTTTCCCAACCACTGATGTTAGACTCACTGGCCTGTAATTCCCTTGTTTATCCCTGCTACCCTACTTGAATAATGGTACCACATTTGCTGTCCTCCAATCCTCTGGTATCACTCCTGTGGCTTTGAGAAGATTTGAAAATTTGTGTCAGAGCCCCTGCTATCTCCTCCCTTGCCTTGCAGATCCGCCCCGGGTCACTTCAGTGCTACTGTTGGTGAACAGTGCTGGATATATTCTCCTCAAGAGTAATCTGGTTCAGACTTTCCCACTTTGTCTCAAAAATCTGAATAAAGTCGATGCTGGGGTGCAATTGCTAAACCAAACACTGCACGGTTGTTGCAGACGCTTTGCAGGTGAGAACATCACTCGAGGCACAATGTTAATGAATTAATGCAGCTATTATGTAGATAGTTGTGAAGGGTGCAGCAGTCACGTGAGTTTCTAACAGAACCAAAGCAAACTTCTCTCCTGGCCGTTAGACCCAGCAGGAAAGGTCAAGACTATTTCCGCAATAGGTGGAAGTGACCCAAAATCAAGCTTAGTACCTGAGTGCCAGCCATAGCTCAGTGGTAACAATCTCACCTCTGAGTTAGGCAATTGTAAGTTTAAGCCCCATTCCAGAAACTTGAGCACAAAATCTAGGTTGGTACTTCAGTACAGTAATAACAGAGTGCTGTGCTGTCTGTTGGATGAGATATTAAATCGAGGCCCGTCTTGGGTAGATGTAAAATATTCCATGATAATTTTCAAAGAAGAGTATTCTTCTGCTGTCCTGGCCAACATTTAGTGGGAGCTTTCTGTGCACAAATTGGCTGCCGTGTTTTCTACATTACATCAACGACTGCACTTCGAAAGTAGTTAATTGGATGGTCCCGGGGTCATGAAAGGTGCTATATAAATGATGATTCCTTCTTGCTTTGAGTAAGGCTGGGGTGTGACCTCTAACCTATGCTCGTTGAAGTTTGCTCTTCTATTCCTTTAATTATTTAAGAATCGTCTTGTGGCCGAGAACCCTGCGTTGCCTCTTCTCCACAAAGCCCACCACATCTAATGCCAATCAGGCACATAAGTGGACAGCGGCGGGCCTTCCACAGGATCAAGCACCCTGTCGCTGCAAGTCCCGTCCTTGGAGAGCTGCTGGCCAATCAGAGGCTGGCAGCTCTTCTACTGAGCAGCGCCACCGCAGAGGCAGTGGCTGCTGCCAGAGGAGCACCTACTGGAGGCCTAGGAGTGGTGCTGGACCCAGGCCACAGGTAGGTCAGGGTGGGAGGGGTCTTGTGTAGTGGGAGTCGCGGGAGAGGGGCGTGGGGAGGGGGGGTGGGGTTGCTAGCAAGGGCAGGAGGGTGGCTGTCTGGGCCCCCACCTTCCTGATGGCGGGTCCCTCATTCAGGCACAGTGCTTTTTAACGAGGGACCTGCCCACCTCACCCCGGAGCCGGGAAACAGCCCGCACGATTTTTCATGCTTCCCGTGCGGCGACAGGGCTGCCGGCCGCGTGGCTAATTGGGGTGGCAGAGGGATGAGGCCCTTAATTGAGGGTTAATTGCCGTTAAGGGCCTCAATTGGTGGCAAGACGGGAAGGCCATTCACAGGCCTTCTTGTCCCAAACGAAATTGTGGCGGAGGTGGCCTGCCCCCCCGCCCCACCATACCCCGCCCCACCACACCACCACCACTCCACCTGATTTTCTGCTCTCCCCACCTCCAAACCCGCCACGGGAGAGAACATAAAATACCCCCCATTGTCACAATTGACCCCATTAGTCCAGGCTGGAAGTTTGAGAGGTGAACAGATTGTATTCAAAACCACTGCAACACACATGACTTTCATCAACTGTCTGGGAACAATTCAGTCCCGTGTCCTCGAGGCATAAGAACATAGTCCTAACTGGCTGTTGTCTTTTGGGAAAAATGGTTCTGTATCGCAGCAGGTTCGTAATCTGTCGTCTCTCCCCAGCAAGTGAGAATCCCAGGCTTTCAATGTCACTGAATTCTCAAGGTAGAATGAGGTTTGGAGGAACTTAAATACAAAACATTAGGTCAGCTGCCAGTAAGTTATTGACTGAAATGAAGTACGCACAGGAATGCAGCTGAGGACAATGTAGTAATGCTGAATCAGAGCAACAATACCTAGTGACTGCGCTGTTAATATATTCCACATCTTCTCCTCCTCCTCTCAGTGAAATAGTAAGGGTCACAAGGAGATACTAGATTACATGCATTAAGCCCCCTGTGTAAGGCAGTTTTTAACAGCAAGGATCACTAAGCTAAAATCTGTGTCCGTCGACTGTGAATGAGTGGAAAATCTACATTCCAAAAAGAAGATGGAGCCAGAGTGTAATCTCAGTGCCTCCTGGCCAGAGTGGGATCTCCACCCGCAATGATGTACCCTGACAAGGCAGCTTCTGTGCTGTTAGGGTGGGTTGTAATTTTTAAGCAAGCTGCCCGAGGTATGTTGTGATTGGCTGTGGAAGGGCTTTGGGAGGTCTACTGGGTTATTGGCAGCCTGTTTGATGCCAGGTGAAGGATTTTTTTTTTTAATTAACAGGTCTGGGCCTTTTGGCCATAGAATCAATCTCCCCCCTCCATCCTTACGGCACTGAAACCCTCTCCCATGCTTTTCTCACCTCCGACTTGACTATTCTGGTGCTCCCTGGCCACCTTCTCTCCTCCACATTCCATTCACATCAGCTTGTCTAAAACTCTGCTGCCTGCATTATATCCCACATCAGCCCCACTCACCTTAACAGCCCTGTCCTTGTTAATCTACATTGGCTCCCAATTCCCCAACAGCTTACATTTAAAATTCTCATCCTTGTGTTTAAATCCCTTCGCGGACTCGCCCCTCCCTTTCCCAGTAACCTCCCCCAGCCATTCAGCCCCTGGACCCTGTATTCCTATGGCTCTAAACTTTGTGTATCACCTTTCCTCCACCCCCATCATTGGTGGCCTTGTCTTCAGTTGCCCTACACTATCGAACTCCCTCGCTCTTGAATAAGACCCTCCTTCAAATCCACTTCACTTACCGACCATTTGGTCACCCCTCCTGGTATTTCTTTCTGCTATCTTGCAACTTATTTGTGTCTGTGAAACTTTTCTATGTTAAAGACACTATACAAAAACAAGTTGTTGCTGTTCCTCTTTGGGATGCGACAAATTGCCCTTGAGAAGGTGATGGTGAGCCACTGTTTTGAACTGCTGCCATTTGTGTGGTATAGATATACCCACAGTGCTGTTAGGGAGGGAGTTCCAATATTTTGATCCAGCAACAGTGAAGAAGTGGTGATATAGTTCCAAGTCAGGATGGTGTGTGGTTTGGAGGGGAACTTGCAGGTGGCGGTATTCACTTGCATCTGCTGCCCTTGTCCTTCAAGGTGGTAGAGGTCGCGGGTTTGGAAGGTGCTGTCAGAGGAGCCTTGGTGAGTTGCTGCAGTGCGTCTGTAGATAGTACACACTGTTACCGCTGTGCGCCAGCGGTGGAGGGAGTGAATGTTTAAGGTGGTGGATGGGGTGTCCGTCAAACATCAAACATAGAGGATGTACTGCTGGATCTGTTTCTGGATTATAATGCAGGACAAATAAACAATCTGAAGGTAGGAAAACATTTCAAGAATAGTGACTCATTAGTCTTTTTGAAGTGTAGTCACTGTTGTAATGTAGGAAACATGGCAACCAATTTACACACAGCAACTCCCACAAACAATAAATTTTAATAAAGGAGTCCAAGCTAAACGCATTTGACTGGAAATTAGCTCATTTCAGTTGGGAAAAAAGGATCTAATGCAGAATAATTTGTTGTAAAAAAAAAAATGGCAGATCAAACAGCGGACAGTTGGTGGGAGATATTAAAATGCAAGATGGGTACCAAAAGTGTAATTTTAGTTCTGCTAAAAGGCAACCAGCACCCAGCAATCTCTCACTTGACTGGCCACTTGTGAGTCTAGCCACTGAAGGTCAGCAAACTGTTCAGTCCTTTAGGACATCACAATGAAGCCCGATCTGGGCATCATCAGATGAGCAAACACGCTCACTATCACTAAGTTCACTAAACAGCGATCAGGAGAGGCAGGGCCGACAGATTTAGATTCCTTGACTTGCCCAGGAGCCCTGAGGTCCAGCTCCAACAAACCTGTTCAGAACAATTTGGAACTTATATGTTAAAGCTATCATTTTCAAAACAAGTTATGTTTTAATCCACTTCAGCAAGTAACTAGCACCCACTGAATCCACAGTACATCAAATCAATATCCTTACACTGAAACACAAACATAAAATGTTGGAATACTCAACCGGTCAGGCAGCATCTGTGGAGCGGGAAAGAGAGTTAATGTTTCAGGTCACAGACCTTTCCTCACAACACCTACACTGAGTCTGATTCACTTTAGGCAGTGTCAGCTGTGGCTCGGTTGGGAGCATTCTGACCTCCGAGTCAGAAGGTTGTGGGTGCGTATCCCACTCCAGAGACTTGCGCACAAAAAAAAACTTGTCTAACATTCCAGTGTAGTGCTGAAGGAGTGCTGTGCTGTCAGAGCTGCCAACCTTTGGATGAGATGTTAAACTGAGGTCCTGCCTGTCCTCTCAGGTGGACATAACCGATCACGTGGCACTATGTCGAAGAAGAGCAGGGGTTATCCCCGGTGTCCTGGCCAATATTTATTCCTCAATCAACGTCACTCAAAACAGAGTATCTGGTCAATATCATATCGTTGTTTGTGGGAGCTTGCTGTGTGCAAATTGGCTGTCGTGTTTCCTACATTATAACAGTGACTACACTTCAAAAGTACTTCAATGGCTGTAAAGCGCTTTGGGATGTCCCGAGGTTGTGAAGGGCGCTATATAAATGCAAGCAATTCTTTAATTTATTTGCGTGTACTGTCAGGATAGTCGCTGACTGTACAATGTGCATCTTTCTGCCCAATTGATCATTTCAACATTCCACAACAACCCACAAGTAATGAACTAACAGCTTGAGACCTTTTGGAAAATCTTCAATGATCATTCAAAGCACTAAAGTAAAGTAACACATCTCACTGCACAAAAGAATTAAAAGTAAATCTCCACGATCTATATAGTGATAGTCCATTCTCTTACCTAAATATTCAGACTGATTTAATTTTGTCTGGAGTCTTTGGTAAAGCTCAATCCAACTCAATTTGGCACGTATTTCTGTCTCTGTTCTGCCCCAGGTATATCGAACTGTGTCATGAACAGAAGAACGGAGTGAGCTCTGGCCCATAGACTTGTGTGACAGCCAGCAATGAGATTCAAGTTTGCTAACAATGGCTGTGGGGAACCAGCATCTCAACTGTCACGTTATTTTATAAAGACGAGAGAAAGAGTAAGCTATACAATAGTGAGCAAGCGACACTGAGCCCGCATTTGTACACCACTTCATGTCACAAACTGGGAGAAAAAGCTGTGCGAGTAAGTAAGGTGGCAATGAGTGAGTTTTAATCAGTGAGTTGTTATGATGTGGAATGCAGTCGCCGAAAGGATGGAAGTAGATTCAATAGTAATTTTCTAAAGGGAATTGATCTCCGGTTAAAAAGGCAACAATTTTGCAAGGGATTAGGATAATTGGTAACTTTCAGAGAGCCAGCACAGGGTTGATGGGTCAAATGGCTTCCTGATGTGCTGTATGATTTTATAGTGCTGTTACGGTCATACACACATGGCAAGCAATCTCAGTAGCACAGCAGGAGGTTGGGTGCCTTTAGACAGAAAGGGGAAGAAAAGTCAGAGAAATAATCGATAAATATTTAAAGGGGAATGGGGCTAAATGGATAACTCGGAGCGTTGGCAGAGGTGTGATGGGCCGAATGGCCTCCTTCTGATTCTAGTCCTCCTGTGCTGCTCTTATCCGCCTTAAGAGACTTGAGAGGCCTGGAGAAGGTTGCCTGCCTAATCTTCCAACAGGGCCAGGGATATGATATACTGAAAGATATTCTCCCAATTCCCAGTTGCACAGTTTAGTTGCATAGCAACTTTGCCAGAAGCCTGAAAGCAGGCCCAAACCATCAAAAGAGGTTCAAAGACAGACCCCCGGGACATACCACGATCCACATCCCGCCAAGCCAAAAAGGATCTCTTGATTCCTGATGTTTCTGTCAATTCCCTAGCCATCTCTTTATCCAGGTAGGTACATTCCCTTTAATATCATGACCTCCTGTAGAAATGCAGGTATTATACTATGGTACTATATCAGTTCTGCTGTGTGATGTGAGGCGAGCCCCACTAGGGAAAGCATAGAAAACAAGTGAAAATAGGAAGCTGGAGTCGGGGCCCAGTGGCAATTTTTTGAAGAAAGTGTTTGATAGGTTCAAGGATGCACGTGAGCTGCAGGGTGCCTCTGCTCAGAGAGTTATTGTCGCCAGTGCAGAATGCAGAAATTCTGTGGAATTGCTGAGAGCTGAATGATAATACCATCCATAGTCCCGTACAGTACTGGGCCCAGTAACTGTTCAACTCTGCTGTTGCACGGAATGCATAGGACATGTGTTTGTTTTCCCTTGAATCAATAAAACTTGCATAATAAATTTTAAAACCCCACACTTAAAGTAAGTGTGTTGTATGAGGGAATCTTGTAAGTGACTCAACTCGCAGAGAACCAGGAACAGTACATGATTCATAAAAGCTTTTTTGCTGCCCTCTGGGGGACCATTCACAGGTTGATGGAAACATTTCTCCCACATTTTAAAATATGACCGTCTGTTTTTCTGACATAATATTATTTCTCATTTGTATAATGCTTTGGATTTCACCATTGCACCAAGGGGGGAGGGGGAGGAGGGGGGGGGGGGGAGGTGTCAGATATTATGAATTTATGCAATACTTTGGATTCAGCTATTTAGCTCTTTCTACAGCTCGCTGTAGAAGTTTCACCTCTGTGAAGTAATTTTAGTGCATTGAAGGCGCTCTGGCAATTTTCATGATTGTTCTCCTGTGTTCTTAACATTGCATTACAGCTGCTGATGAAAGGTCGTTGTAACCGATACTAACTGACGCCTCCAAATCGTACGACGCATAAGCGAATGGAATAAGAGCTGACTATTATTTTTATTAGAAAAGCAGACATTGTTTGGGAGGGGTTAATTTTACAAGTCCATGCTCTCGGTGGGAAGCCTTACCTGCTGAAAGTGTACATCAGGAATTCAGGCATGAAATGTCCAGGATTTTACAACCAGAAAACCGTGCCCAGTGCATGTCCAGACATCCGATACGAGCTCCCAGCGGACAAAACACTCAGCCGGGAGTGCTGACTCCTAATGTTACACTTTTGATATCCAGTTAGACAAGTCAGACATAAAATAAAAGCAAAATACTGCGGATGCTGGAAATCTGAAATAAAAACAAGAAATGCTGGAACCACTCAGCAGGTCTGGCAGCATCCGTGGAAAGAGAAGTCAGACAGCTGACTCAATAGAAAAACATATAGCAACCCTGTGCCTCACCTTCCCCCGCAGCCCTGTGCACACCGGTGTCTGTGAGGGTTAACCCTTCTACTCTATTGATTTGTGCTGTTGGCTGTCTTTTACAGAGTTGACATATGAACTAACATTGAAGTCGTCAAAAAATGGCCCATCAGGTAAGAGACACGCAGCCTGGTAACGTATTATGTTAAATAGTATTTTGCTGTGGAACTTTGCGTCATAACATTGGAAGTAACAGCTGAATCATCAGCCTAAAGGAATAATCAGGACCCATGTCAACGACAGAACCCATATGCGAGCCTCCTAACAACAAACAGCCATCTGCGCAGATCTGCCCCCTGACACCCTCAATACTTCGGGCTTTAGCTCAGTGTTGATAGGGGTGAGTGACAGAAGTAGCAACATGTTTGCTTCACAATGAGGAATGGGTACCACCTTAAGGTGCTAAGTGTCCAGCCCCTGATGTTGGCCCTGCCTAGCTAAATTGAGCAGATCTGTGTGCCTTGTGCTTGTTTTTCGCATTCGGTATAACGCTGTTGATTTGGAATGTTCTTCACAATGTGCAATGGTAACTAGACTTCAGCGATCTTTCTAAAATTACAGTTGACGGTTAAAAAGATCACTGAAAGGCCATGGAACCACTTTTATCTTGGCGATGACTGGCTAGTCAGCTGTCTTCTAACTTTAACAAATTCACTGATTCGAGAGTGGTTTGTGCACTGCCCCCTCACACGACTAGAAAAACAGTACCGACTGAAGTGATGTCCTTTTGACCAATTACTTCATCTGGTGGACAAATTTAATGTGTCACATCATAGAATGATATAGCAACAGAAGGAGGACATTTGGCCCATTGTGTCTGTGCTAGGCCTTTGGTAGAACTATCCAATTAGTCCCACTCACCTACTCTTGCCCCATGGTGTTATAATTTTTTTCCCTTCAATTAATTATTCAGTTTCCTTTTGAAAGTTACTAATGAATCTGCTTCCACTGCTCTTTCAGGCAGTGCATTCCAGATCATTATAACTCTGCATAAAAAGATGTTGCATTGGTTCTTTTGACAATCACCGTAAATCCCTGTCCTCTGATCATCAACCCTTCTGCCACTAGAAACAGTTTCTCCTCATTTACTCTATCAAAACCATTCATGTCTTCTACCTTGGTGTAATTGATATTGCTAAATAGTCCTTTTCAGGGATTCCTTCATTTAGATATATCCACTGCAGTTAGATAGTTACATCCACACCTCATTATCCTGCCTCCAGGCTTGTTTGCACAGTAGGGATTTAAAGCAAGAGGCTGTGGACCAATAATATAGGATAGGCAAAACCAGGACTCAACTGCATAGGAGTGAGCAGAGGCTGCATTTAGAGGCTTGCCACACAATTCAGAGCAGGATTGGTCGCACAAGTCAGTCACAGATGTGCCAGCGGCCATTCTAAAGATGAGCATTACAGGCGGCTATTGATGTGAGCTCACGAATGCAGTTCCAGCAAAAGACAATGGCTTAAATCTGTTGTTTAAATAAGGTGGCTTTCTTTTGCACAGCTGGCTTACAACTCCATGAAGCCTCAGAAAATTACCAATTTGGTAAGGTTTGTACATTGTGGTAGTCAATAGTGCCATTAGCTTAATTGGAGATGTAAAATGAACAATGGTGGCTACAGAGTTCAACTGGGAGAATCAACCCGATTCTTTGTTTGATACTTTATCTGCAATTCTTTTCGATGAAAATTTTAAGCCACTCCCATGGGCTCAATTCCAAAGGGGTTGATCTATCTCTAGTTAACCCATTAGGAACTAAAGCACCTTTCTGAGGTATGGTAACAAACATGGATATAGTAATAAAAGTACCTGATTTATGGTGACTGAATGTCAAATTGCATTTATCATCACATGGGCTTCCAGAATTTGTACCAGTGCCTTGGGGATCCAATTATTCTGTCCAATTTGCCTGATGACAGAAAACCTTGTTACCATGTACAATGGGGTTGCTGTTCCCTATAATCAGGGCCAATAGTTTCTGGTGACTGAATAAATGAGGTTCCTTTTTTGATTGGATGGAATTTTAACAGTTGTTGCGGGGCTGTGTGTCTAATTGTTTTTGTGTGAAAACTGAAAGCCAGTGCCCTTGCCCATGACCTCTGATGTAATGTGCATTGCTAATGACCTTCACTGCAATACAGAACCTCTTTATAACATCCCACATACCATTGAGAAAATTATAAAGAAACTCTACTAAATACTTACCTTTCCTTGCACAATACATGAAGCAATGTGGTGTAAAATTGCTCAACTCTGCATCTATCACTGTTGGTGGATATTTACCAATAGACATCTTTGTTATAAAAACAAAAAATGCTGGAAATACTCAGCAAGTCTGGCAGCACCTGTGGCGAGAGAAGCAGAGTTAACATTTCATGTCAGAAACCTTTCATCAGAACTAATGAGTCACATGTACAACGGGAAGCCTTTGTTCTCAAGTAACCGCATTCTGGTTGTGGGAGGCACGAAGATGGTGGCTACGGCAGACTGCCTCAGAATGAAGACATCGTGGCTGCTGCCAGGATAGCGGGAATTCACCAACATGATGTACTATGCATGGTCGCATACCAAGTGCACATTAACGGAGTGGTAGCCCTTGCAGTTCCTATACCTCTCCCCATTGACATGGGCGGCCCACAGCCACATGCATGCAGTCCCCACCTGCACCACCAGGAATCCCTCTATCCTGGCAAAGCCACATGCCCTCTCATCCTGCTTCACCCTGCTGAGAGTGAAAACAATATCTTTGCGTCGATGGACACTGGCAGCACTATCCTCACCCTGGTACAAGCTCCAGGTCATGTTGAAGGAAGTGGCACAGTTCTGTGCCCACTTCCTGCTGAACCCGACTCACCTCAGGTACTGCTCCTGGATTAGGTGGAGGTAAGAGAAGTGCTCAGAAGAAACCCTTGGTAAGTGGGGCGTTTTGTGGAGAGCAGTCCTCCTCCTCCCTCATTGCAGAGCTTCCCCTTGCTGTAGACACTGTTCCATTTCTCTGTCATGTTGCAACCACACTCTCCTATACCTTGTGCGTAGTTGGGCCACCAAATCCTCTGGTTTTCCTGAATTTATGCAACAGATCACCATGAAACCTCCAAAAACAAGTTGCAGCTCTTGCAATGGTGGAAGCAAGTCAAAAGTGCTTCTACTGCAAATTGGATGCCTGGCCCTTTAAATAATGCTAATTGTTTGTGGGTGGGGTGAGGTGGGGGTTGTTTTCCCTCGTGGTGCTGAATGCTTGTTGTTGAGCTGAGAGTGATTAGCACAGGCGTTGAGTGAACTTGCACACAGCAAGTTTCTGAAATGTGCATGAAATCAGCAGGAACGGCTGAATGATGTCCTGACAGGACCTCACCTGACACGGCACACCCACACTAGCAGCCTTCCCAAACCGGAAGTGTAGCCCATGCCATTTTTGTCCTTCGGGGCTTCTGTAGCACCAGTGGTGTTATGGTGCTCAGTTTCAAGGCCTTAGTGTTGGTATGTGACTCCTAATGACTGTTAAAATCAGCCTTCACAGGAGGACATGATGGCCAACTATTATTCTACACCATGGTCGCATTACATGACCCAAGGAAGAATATAACAAGGCTTAAATAAGAGAAATGTTTTGTTGGGTTAGCACTGTACCTATCAGATGGTAGATACAGCAGTACATCAGGAGGCAGCTATATTTGAGAAGTGTGAATCTATCTTGGAGCTCAAATGAGCCATTATGAGTGGTACAGTATATATTAGATTAGATTAGATTAGAGATACAGCACTGAAACAGGCCCTTCGGCCCACCGAGTCTGTGCCGACCATCAACCACCCATTTATACTAATCCTACACTAATCCCATATTCCTACTAAACATCCCCACCTGTCCCTATATTTCCCTACCACCTACCTATACTAGTGACAATTTATAATGGTCAATTTACCTACCAACCTGCAAGTCTTTTGGCTTGTGGGAGGAAACCGGAGCACCCGGAGAAAACCCACGCAGACACAGGGAGAACTTGCAAACTCCACACAGGCAGTACCCAGAATCGAACCCGGGTCCCTGGAGCTGTGAGGCTGCAGTGCTAACCACTGCGCCACTGTGCCGCCCCCTCAGGATTCCCAGTAGGAAAACTCCCTGGCCTTAAACGCAGCAGAAGTCAGATGCTTCCTCTCAGGGAAAAGTTAATACCCAAGATCAAAAGCCCTAGCTTATTTCCCCCAGCTCAGCAGTGCTGACACCAATTATAGCATGCAACCCGCTGTCTCAGCAAGAGATTAGCTAACAGAATAGATCAGAGCTGGAGTCAGGGACCTTCTTGGCCACTCACTCACTGGTTAAACTCAATAAGCCATCTGCAGAGCTCAGAGTGCTTGGCTTTTCATGAAAACAAATGGTTTTAAAGATAATAACTCAGATCGTTGTAGCAACTATAATGTAATAAAACATCTCAAGGCTGTTCACAGGCATTATATGACAGAATTTGACACCGAACCACATAAGGTCATGTTAGGGCAGATGGCCAAAAGCTTGATCAAAGAGGTAGGTTTTAAGGAGTGTCTTAAAGGAGGAAGGAGAGGTAATGAGGCAAAGAGGTTTAGGAAGGGAATTCCAGAGTTTGGGCAGCTGAAGGATTGACCTCCAATGGTGAAGCAATTAAAATCAGGGCTGGCTCAAGAGGCCAGAAATAGAGAAGCACAGATATCTTGGAGGGTTGGAGAAGGTTACAGAGATAGGGAGGGGGCGAGACCATGGAGGGATTTGGAAACAAAGATGAGAATTTTAAAATCGAGGTGCTGCTTAACTGGAAGCCAATATAGGTCACTGAGGTGATGGGTGAACGGGACTTGGTGCGAGTAAGAACACAGGCAGTAGAGTTTTCATATTTGCAATTTGTAACACTTTACCAGATAGTGTAGCCTTTAGAAGAAAATAATCCTATATTTCGATCAGAATGGGGAATAAAACTGACTTACAACTTATAATGGTTTCATATCTATTATAGTCACAGCTAGGTCTCGCAAATCACGATGTACAAATCTGTTTTAGTGATATTGGTTCAGGAATAAATGACACTGGGTTTAACTTCCATTTGTTTTTTCAAAATAGTGTCTATGGGATCTTTTTACTTCCACCCAAGTGGTCAGATGGGGCATTGGCTTAAAGCTTCATCCAAAATAGGGCACCTGCGGCAGTGCAGCACTCCCTCAGTACTGCCATGGAGTGTTAGCCTAAATTTTGAGCACTAAAATGAAACT
Source organism: Heterodontus francisci (assembly GCF_036365525.1). Classification (NCBI taxonomy): domain Eukaryota; kingdom Metazoa; phylum Chordata; class Chondrichthyes; order Heterodontiformes; family Heterodontidae; genus Heterodontus; species Heterodontus francisci. The sequence continues at coordinate 47,969,452 of NC_090400.1, forward strand.
TGATCCCACAATCTTCTGATTCAGTGGCGAGAATGCTACCCACTGAGCCAAGGCTGGTAGCAGGAATTACACAGACCTGGATGAAGAGGACAGACAATCTTTTGGGGTCATCTCAGGAAGGATCTACTTAAAATCGAGGTGCTGCTCTCACCAGTAAAACAAAAGGTTCTGAAAATTCAATAATTATGGAAGGTACTCATTTCTCCTCCTAGGATTTCAGGGAATTTGTAATGGTCAGCAGAATGAACTGGATAGATAGTGCTGGTTTCAGTAAAATTTCTTTTACACCAGCACTTAATGCAATCTAAAACTTATGCAATGTAGCACTATGAAAGGCTGAGTTTAAGATTTATGTTGTGTCGCAAGGCATATTTAATCACACTTATTTCTTCTTTATTTCTGTGAGCACTCAAGGGAAATCAAGCTTTTTTCATTATTACTAAGCAAATGATGTTATTAAAACTGAAACAAAGATGGTCTGAGGTAATCTAAACCTAAAGTTGGATTTTGGTGCAAATCCAGCGTCAGAACTCATAAGAATGCAAGAAATAGGCTGCTCTGCCATTCAACAAGATCATGGCTGATCTCTGACTTCAGCTCCACCTTCGCACTCTAACCCCATAATTCCTTAATTCCCTCAGTATTATAATCAACAACTGAGCATCCGCAGCTCTCTGCGGTAAAGAATTCCACAAATTCACAACCCACTGAGTGAAGAAATTTCTCCTCACCTCAGTTCTAATTGGCGACCCCTTTTTCTGAGACTGTAACCCCCGTGTTGTAGATTCCGTAGCCAGGAGAATTGGTTTGGTATCGCACACGCCATCACCCCTCCCCCACAATCCCATAACAAAAACATCACCAAAGTGCCACCCGATTTCTCACTTATAAATGGACAGCAGTAGTCCGGTAATGGCAGAGCTCAAATCCAATTCTCTACTCTCAGTTGAAACAAATTATCCATTCTTGTTTGCCCAGTATACCCAGGGTGGGAAAAGATTCACCTCACTGGACCCTGCAAATATTTACCCATCATCCAGTCAACGGAATGCCATGCAACCCTAAAAATAATGCAAACCAAGTAAATGAGCCGGAATTGTCCTGTGTGCTGCACCCTTGCACCACCCACCACCCCACAGCAGTGTGAAATGTCCATCTGGATAACAGGAGAATGATGATACAAGCATTGAAATTATTTCCTGTGATACTGCATTCTGTGACAGCAAACAGATTGCTACAAGGGTTGCTTTTGCAGTTTGGAACTCGTTTGTAAATATGTTAATATAAAATAATGTACATGTGTTGCATCCTCTTAGTTGGGCAGGGTTTCACACTTCATGCATATTAATAACCATACAATCCAGCCATCTTCTACTATATAGGATATTCCTTTTAAAGTAAAATTCAGAAACTAGTGCAAAGGGTCAGGCCCACAGTGAAAGATGCCATCAAGATTAAAAAGAATAGAAGGCAAAATAAATCAGGTGGTACAGGTAAGTGACACCAATCTTAGGTTTTAACGTCTATACATTGTTGGAAGATGGGTAGACCGTGGGAGGCAAAGAGTGCCACAGTTTTGATGGACTAGGAAAGACTGAGTTATAGTGGGAGTTGATGTGATGAGTTTTAATTTGAACAAAGGAAGGAGGAACATTGTCAGGTGATGCATATACAACGCCATAAGTACAAGAGGCACAAAGTTCATAGTAGTATCAATAAAGCAAAGCCCTTTTGAATAACTTCACTTGTTCTCATTAAATGGTCTTATATTTAGGATTTCACCACAAACGACAGAGAAGAAATCTTTTCCCCACCATTCCTCATGGCAGTTAATAACAAGTGTCAGCTTAGCTCATTGGTAATACTTTTGCCTCAGAGTTAAAAGGTCATAGAATCATAGACTGGCTACAACACAGAAGGAGGCTATTCAGCCTGTTTTGTCTGTGCTGGCTCTGCAAGAGCAACTCACCTAATCCCACTCCCCCGTCTTTCCCTGTAGCCTTGCAAATTTTTTTTCTTCAGTTAATTACCTAATTCTCTTTTGAAAGCCTCAATTGAATCAGCCTCCACCACACACTCAGGCAGTGCATTCCAGATCCTAACCACTAGCTGCGTAAAAAAAGTTTTTCCTTATGTTGGCGTTGCTTCTTTTGCCAGTCACCTTAAATCAGTGTCCTCTGGTTCTTGACCCCTCCACCAATGGGAACAGTTTCTCCCTATCTACTCTGTCCAGACCCCTCATGATTTTGAACACCTCTATCAAGTCTCCTCTTAATCTTCCCTAAAGAGAGCAGCCCCAGCTTCTTCAGTCTAACCACATAACTGGAGTTCCACATGCCTGGAACCATTTTTGTAACTCTTTTCTGCACCCTCTCTAATGCCTTCATATCCTTCCTAAAGTATGGTGCCCAGAATTGGACACAGTACTCCATTTGAGGCCGAACCAGTGTTTTATAAAGGTGCATCATAACTTTTTTGCTTTTGTACTCTGTGCCTCTATTTATAAAGCCCAGGTTCCCATATGTCTTATGAACCGCTTTCTCAACCTGCCCTGCCACCTTCATTGATTTGTGTACCTATACCCACAGTTCCCTCTGCTCCTGCAACCCCCTAGGGGTTGGTATTTCAAATCCCATTCCAGGACTTAAATGTACATAATCTGGTCTGATGCTTGAGTGCAGTGCCGAGAGACATCTGAAATTTTCAAGAGGTGCTTTCTTCTGGCCGAGTAGATACACACTGGCTTTACGCTTGTGGGGCCTGGGTGCAAATCCAGCCCAGATTGATGGGTCTGCACTGTGTGGTGACTGTGAAGCTCCCTTGTGAAATATGTATGGGCCATCTCTATGCAGTTCTTAGTGGGTATGGCCTGACAACATAAATGACCCCTAGTTCAACATGAATTCACTTGGATGGACTAGTATAGGAAAAATAGTATACTGATACAACTGGGAGTGAATGTCTGCAGTTTTGGCAGAGACATGTTGTTTGGCACAGTGGAAGGAGATTTACTCAGTATCTGGCTGTGCAATACCTGACCTGAATGTTCCGTTGCCTCAGCAGTAACAACATTCACCTTGAAGAGTATCAAAAAAATATTGTCACACAGTAGCCTATTTATCTTTTTGATGTAAGCATCTCCTGACTGAAGATTTGCAGTTGAATTTGCATATATTTCTAGATAGCTGAATGCTGCACAGACTGATTTTTTTTTAAAGTTGCGTTCTTCGCTGAGTAATCACTCACTCTTCACAAATTGATGCAGCATTTTAGAATCCTTTCTTTTCGATGGAGATAATTTCACCCATTTACTCAGTAAGCTCGCAGCTCCATGCTCTGCTGCCATGCATTTTGGTAAGAATTTGATTTGTTCATCGAACATACTTGGTATTCTATAATTCAGTTAGAAATAATGACTCCCTCATGAAGATATATATGCACAGCAATCTTGCCACCTTCACAATTTCAGAATGGGATGCAAGTATGGACTGAACTATTCAGTAATCAGAGAATTAGAACAAATTTTACAGCACAGAGACAGGCCATTTGACCCAACAGGTCTATGCCAGGGTAGCTGCTCCGTACGAGCCTCATGTCACTCTACTTCATCCCATCCTATCAACATATCTTCCAGTAACCAGCTTTTAGTAATCTGTTTTTAGGAATTGATTTGCCTTGTCCAATCAAGTCAACTGAAGCTCATGATCTTGGGCGCTGAGGAACTGTTACTACACAAGGCCCCTTCCTCCTGATCAACACTGTCAGGATGGATGATGAGCTGGGAGAAAGCACTGCAAAGTGCTCTGATTGGGAAATAATACCAAGGCAAACCTTCAACATTGATTGCAGCAGACAAAATAAAACCTCAATCCCTCTGGCGAATGTGATGAATAGAAATGCCATGACTTAAAAAAAATAAATACTGAAACATCAGTCTTGTCTCAATGAACAAAGAACAAAGAACAGTACAGCACAGGAACAGGCCATTCGGCCCTCCAAGCCTGCGCCGATCTTGATGCCTGCCGAAACTAACACCTTCTGCACTTCCGGGGCCCATATCCCTCTATTCCCTTCCTATTCATGTATTTGTCAAGATGTCTCTTAAGCGTCGCTATCGTACCTGCTTCCACCACCTCCCCTGGCAGCAAGTTCCAGGCACTCACCACCCTCTGTGTAAAAAACTTGCCTCGCACATCCCCTCTAAACTTTGCCCCTCGCACCTTAAACCTATGTCCCCTAGTAACTGACTCTTCCACCCTGGGAAAAAGCTTCTGACTATCCACTCTGTCCATGCGGCTCATAACTTTGTAAACCTCTATCATGTCGCCCCTCCACCTCCGTCGTTCCAGTGAAAACAATCCGAGTTTTTCCAACCTCTCCTCATAGCTAATGCCCTCCAGACCAGGCAACATCCTAGTAAACCTCCTCTGTACCCTCTCCAAAGCCTCCACGTCCTTCTGGTAGTGTGGCGACCAGAATTGCACGCAATATTCTAAGTGTGGCCTAACTAAGGTTCTGTACAGCTGCAACATGACGTGCCAATTTTTATACTCTATGCCCCGACCGATGAAGGCAAGCATGCCGTATGCCTTCTTGACTACCTTATCCACCTGCGTTGCCACTTTCAGTGACCTGTGGACCTGTATGCCCAGATCTCTCTGCCTGTCAATACTCCTAAGGGTTCTGCCATTTACTGTATACTTCCCACCTGCATTAGACCTTCCAAAATGCATTACCTCGCATTTGTCCGGATTAAACTCCATCTGCCATTTCTCCGCCCAAGTCTCCAACCGATCTATATCCTGCTGTATCCTCTGACAATCCTCATCATTATCCGCAACTCCACCAACCTTTGTGTCGTCCGCAAACTTACTAATCAGATCAGCTACATTTTCCTCCAAATCATTTATATATACATAGAATGGTTGCATTCTAACCTTGGAGTCATAAACTCACAAGTTTAATCCCCATTTTAAACATGTAATCCAAGCTGACACTGCAGTGCAGTACTGAGGAAGTGCTGCACAGTTGCAGGTGCCATCTCTTGGATGAGATATTAAACCGAGGCCCTGTTCGCCCTCTCAGTTGGATCCCATGGCATTATTCAAAGAAAAAGAACAGGGATGTTTCCCCTGGTGCCCTGTTCAATATTTATCCCCCAACCACAGTCATTAAAATAATTTATCTGGTCATTTAGCTCATTGAAATTTGAGAGACCTTACTGTGTGCAAATTGGCTGCTGTGTTCCCCTATATTGTAAGACTGGCTACACTTCAAACATACTTCATCAACTGTGAGGTGCCTTGGGGCATTTGTGGTCACATAAGTCAATTTTATTTTTTGTGAGTTTGTTCTTTCTTGTACTCTGAATCGGCCTGTGGAGTTCCATTAGACAAATGGGAACCTCCTACTGCAGCTGCTGAGTAACGTCTCTGGTTTACCAATTACTGCCAAATTAGAGACAGTTTTGTACCATGTGTACCTGCCCACATTGAACTGGACTAAAACTGCCTGAACTCATCCTGAATGGATAAGCTAAAATTGCTAACCTTCGTCTGCATTTATCTTAATTACAAGGAGGGGAAAGAGAAGATTTTGCATGTACATAGTGCCTTCACATCCTTAAGATGTCCCAGAATGCTTCGCAGCCTTTAATTACTTTTGAAGTTAAGTCACTGTTGTTTTGGAGGCTAATACAGCAGCCAGTTTGTGCACAGCAAGCTCCCACAAATGGCAAATTAAATGAACGACCAGATAATCTGTTTTTGGTGGTGTTGGTTGAAGAATGAATGGCTGTTGGCCAGGACTCCAGTAGAACTAGCTGCGCTGTTTCGAATAGTGTCCTGGGATTTTTGCATCCATCAAGGCAGACAGGACCACGCCAGATGGATATACCTTCTGACAACGCAGCACTCCCTCAGTACCGTGTTGAAGCATCAGCCTTGATTATGTGTTCAAATCCATACTGAAGCTTGGAAGTATAACCTTCTGCCTCAGAGGCCTGAGTTCTGCCAAAAAACTACCCAAACATTACCTAGACAAAACTGAAACTCAATCCCTTTAACAGGTTCATTTCAATATATAGCAACCCCAATGAATGCTGAAGAGATGGAGGGCACATTACAGAAGAGCTAAATGCCAGAATTGTTGAGGCCTACAGTAATTACATGAATAGTGCTAACATGGTGAATTGGTTGTCACTGCCTAGCAGGACACTGAAACGTCGAGTTCAGTTACATTACTGACCAAACTGATGGAGCTGCGGGCTGACAAGTCCCTGGGTCCGGATGGGCTTCATCCTAGGGTCTTAAAAGAGGTGGCTAATGAGGTAGTAGATGCCTTGGTGTTACTTTTTCATAATTCGCTAGATTCTGGAAAGGTTCCATCAGACTGAAATCAGCAAATGTAAGCCCTCTATTCAACAAGGATGGGGGGGGGGGGACGGGTGGGGCGGTGGGTGGAGGCAGAAAACAGGTAACTATAGGCCAGTTCGCGTGACGTCTGTCATAGGGAAGGTGTTAGAATCGATCATTAAGGAGGCTGTAGCTGGGTACTTAGAAAAATTCAAGGTAATCGGGAATAGTCAGCATGGTTTTGTGACAGGGAAATCATGTTTAACCAATTTATTGGAGTTCTTTGAAGGAGTAACATGCGCTGTGGATAAAGGGGAGCCCGTTGACGTACTGTACTTGGATTTCCAGAAGGCATTTGACAAGGTGCCACATAAAGGTTACTGCACAAAGTAGGAGCTCACGGTTTAGGGGGATTAGCATGGATAGAAGATTGGCTGGCTGGCAGAAAATAGAGAGTATGCATAAATTGACAGGATGTGACGAGTGGAGTCCCGCAGGGATCTGTGCTGGGGCCCCAACTTTTTACAATTTATATCAATGACTTAAATAAGGGGAGCAATGGTATGGTAGCTAAATTTGCAGATGACACAAAGATAGGTCGGAAAGTATGTTGTGCAGAGGACATATGTAGCTTGCAGACTGATATAGATAGGTTGAGTGAGCGGGCAAAAATCTGGCAGATGGAGTATAAAGTCGGAAAATGGAAAATTGTTCATTTTGGCAGGAAGAATAAAAAAGCTTAAGCATTACTTAAGCAGAGAAGGACTGCAGAATTCCAAGGTGCAGAGGAATCTGAGTGTTCTAGTGCATGAGTCAAAAAAGGTATTATGCAGGTACAGCAAGTAATAAAGAAGGCTAATGGAATGCTATCCTTTATTACAAGAGGAATTGAAAATAAAAGTAAGGATGTTTTGCTTCAGTTATACAGGGCATTGGTGAGACTACATCTCGAATACTGTGTGCAGTTTTAGTCTCCTTATTTAAGGAAGGATGTAAATGCGTTGGAGGTGGTTCAGAGGAAGTTTACTAGATTGATACCTGGAATGAGCGGGTTGTCTTATGAGGAAAGGTTGGACAGACTGGGCTTGTTTTCACTGGAGTTTAGAAGAGTGAGGGGAGACATGATTGAAGATTATAAGATCCTGAATGGTCTTGACAAGGTGGATGCGGAAAGGATGGGGCGAGTCTAGCACTAGAGGACACTGTTTTAAAATTAGGGGTCGCCCTTTTAGGACACAGATGAGGAGAAATTTTTTTCTCTGAGGGTTGTGCAACTTTGGAACTCTCTGACTCAGAAGGTGGTGGAGGTGGTGTCATTGAGTATTTTTAAGGCAGAGGTAGATAGATTCTTGTTAGGCAAGGGAATCAAGGGTTATCAGGGATAGATGGGAGTGTGAATTTCAAGACACAAACTGATCAAACATGATCTCATTGAATGGAGCAGGCTAGAGGGGCCGAATGGCCTACTTCTGCTCCCAGTTGGTATGTTCGTATGTATGTTTGTTCGTATTAAACATGTAGAGCAGTGTGTAAGTGCAGCACTGGTGCTTTTTTGTGGTATTTTGTTTTACAAATACTCCATTCCTTTGCAGTAAACCATAACTAAAGAAACTCCAACTGCTGCTAGACCCTCACCCTTCCAAAAAGCTTGAAAGTCAGGCCAAGCATCTGACAACCTGCTGTCAAGGAGTTCTCTCTGACCTTCAGATGGATGCATGAAGTTTCCCATTATTTGATCTGGCTGTTGAGTCCCAGTGCGAGAGATCACTTTCATACTTTAGTAAGGATCTGAAGAGCGGTTTTAGCAGAAACTCTCGAACGCTTGGATTTTAATAATGCTATCATATCCCTGGCAGTTTGGTTGGTTTCTTTAAAAATATAGACAGTAAAAAATGTAAATCTTCAAAGTAAAATGACAAAGTAATTATTTTCCAGTTATAATCAGATAATGAACCAGTGAATGTTGGTGTTTTTTATTCCATGCTGTGATGGAATCAGGATGATGATTGGTGTTTTCAGCTTAGCCAATATTAAAATGTCAAAAGAATCTGGTCCCATTTAACACATTGGGCAAAATTCTGTCAATCATTATTAGGATAAAACATTATTCGAAATGGCATGTTACATCAGGTAATTTATCTGCTTTACAAACTTGTCCCTTGGTGAATTTAGGAGAGAGTTGAACTGAATTTCTTTCAAATTGTGTAACTCCTTAAACCCTGGGCTGAATTTTATCAGCGCACCTCGCTCTGCAGCGGCGCGCTGTGAAGAGCCCCCGCGATATTACACGCGGGGGGTTCATTTAAAGGGAGCGGGTGGAGCGGCCACCCCAAATGACATAGAGAGGGGGCGGCCACCGCATCCCTGACAACCTCGTCCGGCGCCACTGCGCAGGCGCCATTTTTAAAGGGCTTCAAGCCCTTCGGGAGAAATTTACATTTTTGAAGGTGCTGGTTCTATAAAAATTTAAATAAAGATTTGTCCACACTTGAAATCCCCTCTCCCACCACCACCTCCCCCCCCCCCGCCCCCCATGCATAAATCATTAGTTTTTTGGCCTACACCCCCCCCCCAAACAAATTAGTTATCAATAATGACCTTTCCCCCCCCCCCCCCACAAACGTTATTCCCTTTGACCCTAAACCCCTTCCCACCATCCCCAACGCCAATGAAAAAGGCTTTTCCTGCTCCCCACCCCCACCCTGATAATTTGATGTCTCCCCGCTCCCCACCAGCATCTCACCTCAGAACTCCATACAGAGTTCGGAAGATGCATGGGCATTTTTATTACCCTCATTTAAATATTTTAATGAAGGCCCGCTGGTAAAATCCAGCCCCTGAGTCTCTTCTTTCGATACTCGAAAGGCTTTTAAAAGCCAAACTTGCCATTATCTAATCACTCTTTCTCATTTAATTTTCTCCTACTCATTTTAACCTTGGTGGTGTCCTTCTAGATTAATATATAAACATGGGGATATGCCTAAGATTGGAGAAGGATACAAGCAAGTACTGCGAATTGGGATTAGCTTAAATAACTCCAGTCGAAAAGCTAATAGCAGCACAGGCCCAATGGACTGAATGGCCTCCTTCTGCACTATACCAGTTCCTTTTTAAATTACATTATAGTCCCTACATCAGTAGCCACTGGTGATAAAGCATTGTGGGTTCTAGAAGTCTTGTGTTGAAAAACATTGATATTTTCCCCTTTGTTCTACCAGTAATCCTGAGTCTACGACCTCTTGTTACCAATTTGCCAGCTAGTGGAAATAACCTTTCACCACTTATCCTCTCAAAATCATAATGTTGAAAAGCTCCTTTAGATTCCCCACCATTAGCCTCTGTGAGTCAATGGAAAAGAAAGTCCCAATTTTTTGAGTCCATCTTCACAACCATGACAACCAGACTGCTCTGATTTCTGGTATCATTCAAGTAAATTTTTTTTATTTGTTCGTGGGTTGTGGGTTTCGCTGGCTCGACCACCATTTATTGCCCATCCCTAATTGCCCTTGAGAAGGTGGTGGTGAGCTGCCTTCTTGAATGGCTGCAGTCCTTGGGGTGTAGGTACACCAACAGTGCTGTTAGGGAGTTCGAGGATTTTGACCCAGCAACAATGAAGGAATGGCAATATAGTTCCAAGTCGCTGCTGTGTGGCTTGGAGGGGAACTTGCAGTTAGTGGTGTTCCCATGCATCTGCTGCCCTTGTCCTTCTAGGTGGTAGAGGTCACGGGTTTGGAAGGTGCTGTCTAAGGAGCCTCGGTGCATTGCTGCAGTGCATCTTGTAGATGGTACACACTGCTGCCACAGTGCATCGGTGGCAGAGGGAGCGAATGTTGAAGGTGGTGGATGGGGTGCCAATCAAGCGTACTGCTTTGCCTTAGATGGTGTTGAGCTTCTTGAGTGTTGTTGGAACTGCACCCATCCAGACAAGTGGAGAGTATTCCACCACACTCCTGACCTGTGCCTTCTAGATGACAGAAAGGCTTTGGGAGACAGGAGATGAGTTACTCGCCACAGAATTCCCAGCCTTTGACCTGCTCTTGTAGCCACAGCCTATATGTGGCTGGTCCATTTAAGTTTCTGGTTATTGATGACCCCAGGATGTTGATAGTGGGGATTCAGCGATCGTAATGCCATTGAATGCCAAGGGAAGATGGTTAGATTCTCTCTTGTTTGAGATGGTCACTTGTGTGGCGCGAATGTATTTGCCACTTATCAGCCCAAGCCTGGATGTCATCCAGGTCTTGCTGCAATTGGACATGGGCTGCTTCAGTATCTGAGGAGTCACGAATGGTGCTGAACATTGTGCAATCATCAGCGAACATCCTCACTTCTGACCTTATGATTGAAGGAAGGTCAGGAAGCAGCTGAGGATGGTTGGGCATAGGTCACTAGCCTGAGGAACTCTTGCAATGATGTCCTGGGACTGAGACGATTGACCTCCAACAACCACAAGCATCTTCCTTTGTGCTAGGTATGGCTCCAACCAGCGGAGAGTTTCCCCCTGATTCCCATTGACTCCAGTTTTGCTAGGGATCCTCGATGCCATACTTGGTGAAATGCTGCCTTGATGTCAAGGGCAGTCACTCTCACCTCACCTCTTTTGTCCATCTTCGGACCAAGGCTGTAATGAGGTCAGGAGCTGAGGGCCCTGGCGGAACCCAAACTGAGCGTCACTGAGCAGATTGTTGCTGAGCAAGTGCTGCCTTTCTGTGACTTCAATATCCTGGCTTCTAACTGAAAACAAATCACTTGGCTACCTCCTAGGAATATAAAGGGTCACACGGCATTGCAGCATTAATCAACAGAATGAGATCAAAATCAATGTTTTCATGTGGCCACTTTGAACGAGCCAGTGCAGACATAGTGGGCCGAATGGCCTCCTTCTGTGCTGTACTATGATCTCTCCATGAATAAATCAAAAGTATTTGTTTCAGACAACGAATTATGCTAATATATTTCAAAACCTCTCACGTTAATCCTTGCTGCATTGGATCACTCCAATGCTGCAACAGGAAATTGAATTTCAACTATCTCCAAATATTTTAGTATTGTCTAGCTGAAATATATTATCCATGTCAGCTCAGGTGGAACTCGAGTGTTTACTCAGCATCAAATAGCCTGCACATTGATCAATGCCTCAAGAACACATCATCTTCCTCTTAAATGCTCAAAAAAAAACATCTCCACTACCCCATCACCAAACCCGGTATCCCAGTCCCCCTGGCAATTTTAGACATTAAGATGTTGACTAGAATTACAATAGCAATGCATCAGAAAGTTTTAAAGAAAGGAAAAAAATCAAGCCCTAATTAACTCCCTTCAGTGCAGTTCTGAGGGAATGCTGCACTGTCAGAGGTGCTCGACTTCCATTGAGCCAGACCTCTTTCAACATTATGTGGAGTTTGCAAGTTCTCCCTGTGTCTGCGTGGGTTTTCTCCGGGTGCTCCGGTTTCCTCCCACAAGCCAAAAGACTTGCAGGTTGGTAGGTAAATTGGCCATTATAAATTGCCACTAGTACAGGTAGGTGGTAGGGAAATATAGGGACAGGTGGGGATGTGGTAGGAATATGGGATTAGTGTAGATTAGTGTAAAATGGGTGGTTGATGGTCGGCACAGACTCGGTGGGCCGAAGGGCCTGTTTCAGTGCTGTATCTCTAAACTAAACTAAACATTATCTTTAGCTAACTTGACATTATTTGTACAGTACTTAATGCCACATTTCAGGATTTGTTGATTATCTTTCCACAGAAAGAATTTTTAAGCAACATGCATCCTCACAAGGTCCCAAAAAAGACATTTAGTTGAAAGATGAATAATATGCAAAGTTGTTTTCCCCAGAGACTGACCAATAAGCAATTTGTTAACTTGTCTAGGTGATCACAAAAGATCAACACCCATTGCACTGGAAAATCATTTGATCCGTCTGTCTGTAAAGAAGGAAATAAAAAAAGAGGTTTTTTGAAATGGATTGGGAAGGCTTTTGCTGAGTCAGAAAGGCTACAAATGGTAGAAGAAGCCATCTTGTTTAATTCAAGTCAGGTGACCCACTGATGTGGGTAGTGTGGCATTTTCCTTAATTTGTATTGGGTGTAGATAAATTGTAAAGATTGAATGAAGTGAGTCCAATCATAACTGCTGTTCAGTATGTTCACTTGACTGTGAAATAAATCAACTTAATGATTTGTATCAGTTCCCGTTTCACTAAGAGTTTACTTGTCTTGCTTGCAGAGCAATTGCAGATGTGTGTGAAAGACATGAGTCCAGATCACAAGGATTGTATGTCTCTGGGTTGCAGTTTCACACAAATAGATTGAGGGCAGGGTGAAACTACTCCCATAAAAAAGTAAGACAATCAGACCATTTATGGGAACGATTGAAACTGATGAACCCAAGAAGGCATCTATTGCAAATCCAAATTTGTAACACCTTATGACATCAATTTCTTGTCTTCCTATTTTCTGTACTTGATGCTTATTCACAATAAAATTAATCTGCCATTGCTTCATACATTTCACAGATTCTCCTAGTTGGGGAGGGCCAGCAATGTGCAAGGACAGAAAATGGGAACAAAACAAACATGCTGCCAGTTTTTACCTATTTAAAGATGTTCCATTTTCCACTCCCATGCCTTGGTTTTCTTGTTGCATGCAATATTTTAACGGAGACTACAGGCAGACGTGTGGCTTCTAGGCCTGTACCAATGCCATTGTGTAGTTTGCTGCTAAAATCTTCACAAAAGCAGCTTGGGGTGACTTTCCCTTCAATTTCAAACCCTCCCGATAATGATGGACGTGGCCTCCACACAGCATCTCCCTACACTGTCATATCTGGGATAGGGAACACCCAGGGGTTCACTGATGCAAATGTTTTGCTATCGCCATGGTAACTGCTCTGATGTAGCACACTGTTCCTCAAACAAAAAAAATGACAGTCGCACGCAGCGAGAGTAACCTTTTGTGATCGTGCACTGTCTAGCCTGCTGCAGTCTCATCATTCATTTTCTTTTGATAGATTACAATCTTGTTCTTCATAATAAACTTCTTGTAATGGGAGCTCAGTGTTGTGAACCTCATATTAATTGCTCAATAACTGAATTCATTTATTGTCTCAACACCAGTTTACATGTTTCCATTATATCAGATGCTTGCTTATTCCTCGGGGAGCTGAGCCATTAATGAGTCATTTGATCTTAATACATGGGACCACTTTCACAAACAAGTTTTACATTAAGTTAGCCAACAAAGGAAAAGGTACACATTCTGCAGATAAAGTGTTTGCTAAAGAACCCTTGAGAGGTCACGCGAAGCACAGAATGAGAAAAAGCCACTTGGTCCATCATGCTGTCTTCTTCCACACACCGTGTATGCTCCATTCTATTGTACACTTCACCTCACTTATTTAATTTCCTGAGGCAAAGGCCTACAAATGTCTCCATGACCCCAAAGGATACTCCAGAATATCGATTCAACTCCCATAAGGTTTATTGCTCAACCATGGCTGGTTGCAAATGACAAATCATTGGTCAAAGCGAGATAATAACTGTTGTAAGTGGGTGATTGCTCAGGATTGTCATGTTGCTATGGACAAGTCCTTTCCTTTTCAATGCTCCAGGAGCCTGCTTCAGTCACTATCTGGACTCTGAGTAGAACAGCAACTTGGGCAATGTACCAGAGAGATCAGAATGTACTCCAGCATTGTTGAAGGTTTAGGGGTTGGGTGGCAGTGGTGCAGGGGGAGAGGGTGGAGAGAAAGCTAAGAGGAGAAAATCAGAAACAGAAACTAAAAGAAAATGGAAGTCAGCACACGATCATAGCCAACATTTCACACAGTGCTCTTAAGGAACAATCACCAGCTAATATAAAATAAAAACAAGAAATGCTGGAAATACTCAGAACTGGAGAAGAAGGGTCACTGACCCGAAACGTTAACTCTGCTTCTCTCTCCACAGATGCTGCCAGACCTGCTGAGTATTTCCAGCATTTCTTGTTTTTATTTCAGATTTCCAGCATCTGCAGTATTTTGCTTTTAATCACCAGTTAACATCTTCTCAGAAATAAACACTCAGGGATTCTCAGGTGTAGAATACCATACTATAACCTGCCTTCAATTCCTTTTGATACAAATCTTCACAGTAAGGCAGTATAAGTAGTTGCTGGGAGGCCAAGCATCAAAGAACAATGGTAGTTAAACTATTTGTTTCAGGTTTTTCCATCAGTTGATAATTGCTATGTTTCCTCATTAATAAGCATGACACTTCTAAAAGAGGAATAAAAAACTGAAATTAGTTTCCTTGGATCATTAAATTCACATTACATTCTGGTACTTCATTATCTGCTTGCAGATAAATGCAAGTTCAGGCAAACTGTCACCTGGGCAGAGCCGGTGGATCCTTGCTTCATAACCCATTACATTTATTCACTAATTCAAAGCAGGAAGCTAAAGGTCATAACATGCAATGTTTCCTCTGTGCCATTTCTAACAGCTTTTTCCTCATCCTGTGGCACTGGAGCTCATTATAGAACAGTACCGAAGCAGATTAAAAGTGAACTCCTCCTTATTTAGTGAAGATCATTAAAAACCTTTTAATCAATTTGCACTTCTGGTGCATTGTGCTCATAGTTGGGTGGTATTATGCAATTTTTTTTAAAAGTGCATTTATATAGTGCCTTTCATTATCTCAGGAAGTCCCTAAGTGCTTTACAGCCAATTAAATATTTCTTGAAGTATAGTCACTTTTGTACTGCAGCACTATTACTCTGCAATATGACACTCAATTCTGCTTACAGCTCATCTCCCCCTCAACTGCAGTCATGCCACTCCATACCCCTCTGGGCATCAACTCATAAGTGACCATCCCTGCACTATTGCTGATGCTAGAATTTAGAGTAAGGGACTGAGGAATCTCAACTTAACAGAAAAGTATTTTCTTGATTTATATTAATGGGTTGTATTGAGGTACTGACTATACCTGCATATAAGATTGATTGAAAACATGAAAAGCTAAGGAGATGGATGATACATCGAGTCTAGTACAGTGTCTTCTTACTTCTGAGACCTACATAGAATGCAGTTCATGATAATGAAAGTCTCTCTTGAAGCTTAATCCAATGAATAAACCATTAAATGATACTTATTCAAAGTGCAAATTTGAAACATTACAATGACAATATGAAATATAACATTCACTGGCAAAGTTTTCCCTCTCGAATCACTTCTCACTCACCAGACCTCAGCCTTCAGGTTTCCATACACAGAGATCCTCTATCATGTGACCATTTCCTGCCTTACTACTGGCCAGCCTTTTCTGATCATTGCATTAAATTTCTATTTCTCCTTCAAACAGTTTGTAATGTTGATGTTAACTAACGGAATGGGAAATTCAAAACACACAAATTAAATTCTAAAAATTTGTAACAAAGAAAATAGCAGTGGAGAATGACCTCTGCCATTCAAGGTAACAGCTACAGTGTTTGAAGTAACAAATGCTTTGCCACAATATACATGTAAATCCCATAAGTTTGAATAGTCTCAACCCAGTTTACAGCCCAAAGGTGGCCAAAATTTGACAATCTCTCTTAAAGATGCCATAAGAATGATTGGAATAGAAATTGTAAAAAATAAATACTGGTGCTATGGGAGGGACGTTCTTCTTAGATTTTGGTTCAGAGACATTGTTGTTGCACTACTCTGCATCTAGTCTGTGCTGTATCTGAGCTGGTTTCCGGTCAATGCTTCCCCACCTCACCCCACCACTCCATGTATTGACAACTCTATACCTCTCCTGCCTCTTAATGTAACACTGCACTCATCCCTTTAAACTAATGTAGATTATTTATGGTTCTATCTCTAATGGATAAAATCCCTCTGTATAACATGACCCTAACTATAATACTTTTAATACGGCTGCCTTGAACAGACCTGGGAATAATGTTGCTATGACACTTCCTGGATGAGTCAGAAACTGTAACCACATAGTTCTCTGCCTCTGAATGTCAGGAATATTTAAAAAAAATACAGATTATTAAGCAAAAAGATAAATGTCATAGTGACTCAGTGAGTAAATGGATTGTTCAGTGTATTACACATCAACTCAGACAAAAGAGATTCCAAACTTGACCCCATTCAGTTACCTGATCTCAGTCAGGAATGTGATCCTAGTCCTACTGTTGACATCTCTGGGCTGGGGAGGGGAAGGCGAGACTGAACATGGGCTGTGGCTTTGAATTACTGTCCATTTGCCCCGATGGGAAATATGTATGTACAAGTGTCATGGGAGGACATGTTCAGGTTTAACCACGATTTGACCCCCCTCCCCTCCGCAAGTCAAAAATGCTGTTGGGACTCAAAGATGCTTAAGGAGCGATCTATTAGAGGTGTTCAAAATTAGGAAAGGTTTATATAGAGTACATAAAGAGAAACTATTTCCACTGGAAGGAAGGTCAGTAACCAGAGGGCAGAGATTGACGATCATTGGCAAAAGACACAGAGAGGGGGATGAGGAGAATTTTTTTCTTTAATGCAACAAGTTGTCACGATCTGGAATGCGTTGTCTGGAAGGGTGGTGGAAGCAGACATAATAGTAACTTTTGAAAGAGATTTAGATAAATACTTGAAAAGGAAACATTTGCAGGACCATGGGGAAAGAGCAGGAGGCTAATTGGAAAGTTCTTTCAAAGATGGACTTAATGGTCTAATTCTGTGCTCTATGATTCTATGAAGTACAGACATGTGGATGAGATACTGGAGCAATCTGTAAAATTGTATTCCAGGATGAATAAAGGTCTTCAGAAGTCAAGACGAAGAAATGAAAAATAGAGGAGAAAATTGGGCGATGCTGCACCTTCTGGGAGTGAGGGGACAGAAAATATGAAGAATGGAGTCATCAGCCATTATAGCTCAACAGAGAAATAGTTCACAAGCCTTCTTTGTAAAATCAAAAGCAGAAAATGCTGGAAATACTCAGCAGGTCTGGCAGTGTCTATGGAGAGAGAAAGCATTACTTGCATTTCAGGTTGATGACCTTTCATCAGAACTGGGAAAAGTTAGAGATGTAACAGGTTTTAAGCAAGTGAAAGCAGAGAGGGTGAGAAAAAGAACAAAAGGGAAGGCCTGTGATAGGGTGGAAGGTAAGAGAGATTAAATGACAAAAATGTTGATGGTGCAAGGCCAAAGGGAGTGGTAATGGGACAAGTCAAGAAACAAAAGCTGTGTCTAGAGGAGGTGTGAATGGCAGAATCATCCGAAAGCAAAGGAAAGGAAAATGAGAGAATAAAAACAGCAGAGCAAAAGGAAACAAAATGAGGGCAGAAGTTATGATCTAAAATTGTTGAACTCAATGTTGATACCGGAAGGCTGTAAAGTGCCCTGTGGAAAGAAGAGATGCTATACCTCGAGTCTTCTGATGGTTCACCATGGGTTGGCATGTATGGTCATAGAGAGGGTGAGGGCCCCAAATGGACAGCTTTTCCCAATAAAGCCATGGGAAAACCAAAGACAGAGCCCGGGGTGTTATGCCGGTGAACTATTTTCTTGAAAGGAGCCTATTCCAAGTATTTTGAATTTTAAATCGACCTCTGTTTCTCATTTCCTTTGCAGATGACTGTGAGCAGCAGGAGGATTGTGCCCCTCTCGAGGCACAAATCAGAGAGAAGGAGCTGCAAAATGCAGCACTGAGAAAAGAACTCCGCCATAAAGAGGCCCTGATAACCGCGCTGGAGGACAGCATGCGGAGGAGGGAGCGGCTCTTCCTGGAGGAACTCAAGAGACGGAGTCATAAGATGACCCTCCTGAGTAGTGAACTGCAGAAGCAGTCCGAGACTGCGGCCCATCTCTCCTTTCAGTTGCACAGCTTCAAACAAAAACTAAGTAACTCCAGGCTAGGTAATCGGTCGTCAGATAAACCTTCTGATAAAGCCATCCCTACGTCTCCAGTATATACATCGATATCACTGAGAAGAAACCATAAAGTCCATTCCAAAATGACTGATAAAAACTGCACTGACAGAGCACTGGGGATGGACTCCACTCAGCAAAGACGACGGGCGAGACAAGACGAACTGGACCCCATGCCCGACCCTGCACTTTTCCTGCAAGCGAGGCGGCAATACGGCCAGCAGCAGAACCAGGCAGCCAGTTTGGCTGCCCCCGTTAGCCAGGAGTGCGGACTTGAGAGCGGTGGCCTTGCTGCGTCATTGCAGATGCCCAGAACTGTACCAGAGGGGAGCTCAAAGTGTTCGAACATTCTGGGACCTCCTGCTGAGACGGAGATTTCCCTCACCGATGAGGAAAACACCGGCGATGATTTGCAAAAAGGATGGGACAGTTTTCAAAAATAGGGCCGCTTTGTCACCGGTTTTCAAGGTTAGCAATCAGTTAAAAGAGAGAACTTACATTGATACAGCGCCTTTTCGTATGAGAAATATCCCAAAGCATGTCGCATGCAATGAATTTTCAAATCGGTCACCGTATAGGCAAATACAACAGCCTTTTTGCACAAAGCAAGGCCCCAGAGGCAGCAAGGGGGTGAATGACCAGTTATTCTTCATTTGCAGCTACTTGTCTTTATACAGTGCAGTGAGGCCACACTTCATTGATCTCAAACCCCAAGCTGAGCCTGGATCTAACTAAATGACAACATGGAAAAGCAGCCTATTTAAAATGAAGAGTAGGCAAGGTGAGCACTGGCTAGTATCAGAGAGCTTTCTTGTTAACCTCACAAGTCTGATCATCAGAAAGATTTATTAAAATAAATCAGCGGGTGATTCTATTTTATAATAAATCTTTGGAAATATTACTTTTATCCAAACATTTTATGAAAAATCTATCTCTAATATTAGAAAAACTCTAGATGTGCACACATCCCCTGTACATCACACTGCAGATATCAGTCTAATGCAGACCTCTGACACACTTGAATAAAATATAAAGCAATAATACAATCATGTGGAATGTACAGGGAGACTCCGGCAACAGCAAACACCAGACACTCAATGTTTTTATTATTTAACTGACTTCTGTATGAACTCACTCAGTCTTTACTTAATACCAATTAGACTTCAAAGCCTTAAAGGGACATGCAGCTACACTGTACCAGCAGAACATTGTTCCTGTCCTTACTAAACAGTACAGTTTCAGAGCAGCGTCATGGGAGAATCACAACTCTGGATATTAAACCCCTGCATCTAGCACACGGTTTGTTCATAACCATCCTGACATCACGTTTTGGTTTCAGATGCAAAACAATCTTTAAAAAAAAAAATCACTGGGTACTTCTGGCCTGGACCCTGTGAATTACAAACATTTTCCAATCCTCAACAAATAACGATTAGGCTCTGGTTTCTGATCAATAATTAGATATTATGACCTTGAAAGGACACAGGTCCCCCTTAGCAGCAAACTGATACGTGGAGCACTTTATGGACAAGTAGTCCCTGATGTTAGAAAACATTCAACTAACAGTCAATGCCCCAAGAGATTTGCTAATAAAGACAACATTGATTTAGATTTTCTCAAAACAAAAAGAAACTTCACTTTACTTGAAGAAAGACTTGCATTTATATAGCAGCTTTCATCAGCTCAGGATGCCCCAATGTAATGTAGGAAACACACCAGTCAGTATACACACAGCAAGCTCCCACAAACAACAATGTGATCATGACCAGATAATTTGTTTTAGTGGTGTTGATTGAGGGATAAATATCAGTCAGGACGCTGGAGATAACTCCCATGTTCTTCTTCAAGAATAGTGCTAAGGGATCTCTTACATTTACCTGAGAGGACAGGCAGGGCCTTAGTTTAACACTGTATCTGAAAGACGACAGCAGCTCAGTGTCAGCCTACATTCTTGTACTTAAATCTCCTCGCACGGAATTTGAACTCTCAACCTTCTGTCTCAGTGGCAAGAATACTATCCACTGAATGACAGCAATTTAAAAGGTTAAAGCAGTCAGAAAGCACTTCACTGTTCACCACTTATCCCAAATAGCTTGTTTTCCCAGAAACTGAACAAGATTTGTTTTTCCTCACCATCAACTGAATGCACTGTTTCCCTCCACACCTCTCCCAAACCTATAGCATCCTTCAACTCACCATAACCAATACCCGGGGAGGTCCATCAGTTTCTACATATTTGCGAATGATATCCTGAGGTGAGCTGTGAATTAAATGGTGTTTAATTGTTGCCGCGATTACCAGTTGACACTTTCTGATTGCTGCTTAACTGACTAACCTTGAAAACCTTACCACTGACGGGAGTACATTAATGCTTTGCCCTCACCAGAAACCTCCATAATCTTTTTCTGAGTGGGAGGCTAAAGGGTTGGAGAGGAAATCTGAGTGAAAGCAAAGTGTTAACACATTTACTAAATCATCTGCCAAATACCATTCAGTGGAAATAGGCAGTGTCCCTGTTTGCAATGACGAATAAGGGCCCAACAGTAGTTTCTTTGTCCATTATTAGCAAGGTATATATAAACTGCAATACCAAAATTCTGATTTGTATAAGCTGGCTTTGATACTCTAATAATCATATGCACTGCAATTGAATTTCCATACCTTCTTGACAGGAAAATTTCTGTTGAGACTAATATTTAATAGTTTTATCTCGAAAGTGAGTTTAAAAAGAACAGATCAAAGTAATATTGCAATGTTTGAAAACGTATGTGCAGTTGTAACTATAGCCTCCATTGACTGATGCTGAAACAATATCTCTTGTGACCTTGTTGAAGACCTTTTTTTTCCCTCTGTTGCCAAGTTGAAGGGGCACTGTCTTCACCTTTAACAAAACTTTATTTCGTTTGGCGAGGTGAGATTCCCAGAAGAACAGAAGGAGGCAAGCAATGTGAAGAGACTTCAAGAGGATTTCTACCATCTGCAAGCAAACGAGAAAGGATTTTGCACAAAGTGACCTGCTGGCTCAGTTGGTGTGTGCACTGCACTGTGAGCCAGGAAAATGAGCCTAAGTTCTTCAAAAAATGTCTGCTGGAAAGCACGTGTGTGGATGTTAGCTGAGGCCAGAATCCCCCAATCTGGTCTGCGATGACCTGTGTTTGAATACATTATCAACACTTAACTCAAGCATGAATCTTGGTCACTTGAACAGGGCACTAAAAGGCAGCTCTGTCACTATATCTCAGGAAAAGTCAGTACCTTCAGAAGAAAACAAGAAAGTAAAGTTAACTAAATGCTAGTTTTAAAAAAACTGAAGGCAGTGTCCCTTTCAGCAGGATAAGTACTTAGTTGCATTTGTTTCTTGGTTAGACAAATGAAGGGAAGCTTTTTCTGCTACTGTGATTTTAACAGGAAGGTTTCAAATTAATCAGATATTGGCAACCTCTTTGTTCCTCTTTTTAAGAGTACACATTTAATAAGTTAATGCCATATTTTCTGTGCGAGAACCCAGTTGAATTCCATAAACAATAGTAATTTTACAGGAGGATTAAAACTGTATTAAATTGTGCTGCTGCATTGTGGCTTAAATTTTCCAGCAAATGTTGAAGGAAAAAGTTCACTACAATCACAGCTTTTAGATAAAACCAGCCAAAGTACATATCCAAAGGGAATAATCAGGATAAATATTCTGTACTTATCTCACAGTGATTGACTGGAAAATCAGAATGAGAGGGTAACCTTTAATTTTTAGAAAATGACTGAATATTTGCCTGTTCTTCTGCATGATTAACAACACGCTAAAGAATTTCGGCAAGCCTCAAAGCTGTACCATGCCGAAATTTTGTTAGTGGCTTGTGAACGAGAGAGAGAAGTGGCTGTTCTCTTTTTCTTTAAAATGATAAGTTTGCCTGAGTGTTTCACAGTTAGCCAGTCCTGGCTGCTGGTGGGTGGAACTGTGGGGGGTAAAGGGGATAGGGAGTGGGAGAGGGTCAGTTCATTACTGCACCACGAGTCTTCCATTTTTCTTTCTTGCTCCCAGTTTTTTCCTTTCCTCTTCTGAAGGCGCTGACTGGCACGACAGTACAGTTCCCGGGGCACCAGCCTACATCTGTTCCCTTCTCCAAGTAGCCGTACTTGACGTATATGACTAGACAGTGAATTTTGACTAGCTATTTTGCAATGGGGCACATCACAGCTGAGCCGAAAGGGGGTATCCACTCCTGACCTCTCTTCAATCCACCCTTGTTGGTCAGTGTGCAGATACCAAGTGAACCCAACAGATTGACTTTGGACCACCGCCCCCTCCCCCCCACCCGAGCTATCTGACTCAGTACCATACTGGGCAGAGCAGTTAGAACCCATTGCAACAGCCTCACTGCCAACACACTCCAGTGATGCAGGATCAGGGGGTTCTCTTGCAATATGCAGACGAGCCAGCATTCAAACATACAGCCCCTACCCTTAAACAAGCAGATTGTAAGCCTTCCCACTCACAGTGAAACTCGGCAGGGATGTATTCTGACATCCTCCTTTTCTGTTTGCACTTGTTTATTTGCCCTGAAATATGGTAGTTTTTCTCAGAGAGACTGCAGAAGACATAAGATCATAGCATAAAAAATAGGAGCTGGAGTAGTCCATATGGCCCCTCGAGCCTCCTCCACCATTCAATAAGATCATGGCTAATCTTCTACCTCGACTCCAGTTTCCTGACCTATCCCTATATCCCTTGATTCCCTTAGTGTCCAAAAATCTATCAATCTTGAATATACTCAACGATGGAGCATCCACATCCCTCTGGGGTACAGAATTTCAAAGATTCTCAATCCTCTGAGTAAAGAAATTTCTGCTCATCTCAGTCCTAAATGGCTGGCCCCTTATCCTGAGACTATGAGCCCTAGTTCTAGACTCTCCAGCCAGGGGAAAGAACCTCTCTGCATCTACCGTGTCAATCCCTCTAAGAATTTTATACTCACCTCTCATATTTCTACACTCCAGGGAATATAGGCCTGACATCTCAAATATGTACCCTCCAGTCAATTAGAACAAATCTGACTCTGAATCCGCTGCCCTGTCATGGAGTATCACAACATGATTTACAGACTGAAGTCTGCGCCCTGCGCAAATGCAATTTAGAAAAACAGACCTTACATTCTGAAAGTGCCCTCTTTAAAACCTCAAACAGTAAATGATGAATAAAAGATTCCTGGGAATGATATAACAGTGTCTTAATCTAATTGAAGGTTCAACCAGTCTGATAAACCATGAGAGCAAAGTTAGTGGGTCATTCTGTGAGTGGGTGACCGTCTTGAATTCCCTGTGGTTTCTGTTGGTTAATTTTCTATGCATACTGTTTAATTGCCCTGTAAGAAGGGCAGGTTTTATTTGACTTTTTACTGCTGCTGCTTTATCAATGCACTCCATCCCCTGGGTGTGTGACAAGAAGAAGGGATTAATGGATTAATTGGCCCTGATTTTAGAGTGCCTAATCCTCAGTACTTATTTTAAGATAGAAAGATGTTTTTTGTGATGAGTTGGATTAATTTCAACACAAATTATGCCATGAGACATTCGATGAGCTTCACTTGCATCGAACATTTCCGAATACCTTGCTTGTAGGTGCCAAACGCTGAATGGATGACAATGAATTAGATGTCAGCCTTGTTATACAGCGGCAAGTTAGCAAAGGCGCTGCCTTCATCACGTGGTGACAACAGCTCCCACTGGCATCTTAAACCTTCTCCTTAATCCTTTAAACACTATTTAATTCTTTCCTTTCAGTGCTTTTATTTTGTTAAAAAGATTTTTAAAATCATGCGGCATTGTTCCTAGGAAAAAAATGTTTTAAAAAATGATTTGACTGCAGCTGACTCTCTGCTTCTCTTTCTGTAACTGACTCTGCTTTTACTCCATTCCGTTAATCTTTCAGGCTCCCTCTCTTTGTCTTTCTGTTGTCCCCTGTCCTCTCTCCATCCTCTTGCTCTGTATGCCTCTCACACACTTTTGCTGTGTTTTCTCAAGTTCGAAGTTATTATGATTCATATGAAAAGTCACTATTTGATTTTGTTAATGAAGAGGCTGTTAAAGTGTCATTGAATACAACAGTGCAATCATTTGAGGGGAAAGGTCAGTTATTTCCCAATGACCTACTCTTTAGTTTTTCTTCTCTCTGTGTTATCAAGCTTCAACAAGAACAACTTGTATTTATATGGCACCTTTAATGTAGTAAAACATCCCAAGCTGCTGCAAAGGAGCAATTATCAAACAAACTTTAATACTGAACCACATAAGGAGATTATGAGGATAGATGACCAAATGCTTGATCAAAGAGGTAGGTTCTAAGGAACATCTTAAAAGGAGGAGAGAGAGGTAGACAGGTTTAGGGAGGGAATTCCAGAGCTTGGGGCCAAGGCAATTGAAAGCACGGCCACCAATGGTGAAGTGATTAAAATTGGGGATATGTAAGAGACGAGAATTGGAGGAGCTAACACATCTTGGACGGTTGTAGAGCTGGAGCAAGTGACAGACCTGGGATCAACCATATGCAATATTGTCAGTTTGAGGGGAATAGTATGCATGAGTGGCTTATCCAACTCATTTTCCTTCCCCTTTTTTGTGCAGTGGGAGAAATTTTACAGGATACCCTCCCCCCAATTCCCCCCGTCAACACTTGCCTCTGACAGCACAGCTGAGATTGGAAGTCCCCTGTATATGGGCACTACACCAGCATCTTTAGAATTCTACCTTCTCTTGCGCTCCCAGTGCAGTCTGTCAGGACCTACACCCCACCATCACCATACTAGTTTCCACCTAGATTCACCAAACAAAAATAAATTAACAGTTGTATTACTTATCATTTCAATTTTGTACGTCTCCATCTGTTTATAATTTGTTTTTGAGTATTTTTCTCAACATCTGGCAGGAAGGATCAGCAAAAGAGTAATGGCTTCCCTAAGGTTCTAGTGCCTGACAAGTTCCTGAAACTTAGAGTGGCTTCTTCATTGTTTTCTGCACGTTTTAAAGAAAGAAAATTGGTCAACCGAGCAAAGGGTTGGGTGATATAATATAACCATTTACATTATGGTACTCGTTGAGTGAAAGGTTACAGTTCATGTATGCCGAGTACTAAACTTCCAGCTTATGTCTTAATAGTCAACAGCTGGCACATATACTGTGTGCTACAAGTTGGCAGAACCCAGCAAATGAGAGTGGAACAGGCTGTTTTGTGTCAAAATTGTGAATTCTGAAACTTTGAAATAGAAAATGCTGGGAAGAGAAAGATAGATTAACCTTTCACGGGAGACCCTCCAGGAGAACTGGCACATTTCCTTCCATTTTGGAGCCATGACTGACTCACTTCTTCATTCTCCTCAAGATGTGGGTGTTGCTGGAAAGGCCATTTTTATTGCCCAGCTCTAATTATCCTGAGATAATGGTGGTGGGCCTTCTTTCATAAGTCACTATACATTGTGGGAATACCCACACTGCACCACTTTCTCAAGGACAACTAGGGATTGGGAATAAATGTCAGTCTTGCTAGTGACACCCACATCTCAAGAATGATTTTTTTTCAACAAAGGACCAAGTACATAGGAGATTCTTATGGAGTCAAGGTCAGATAGAACATTAGTGAACAACAACCTGACTGCTTTCATAGCCATTATATCTGGTGCTGGCCAACTAATTACCAGAGTTCACGAAATTCAATTTACTATTTGCCATAATAGGCTTTGAACTCATGACTTTTAGGTAGCTAGTCCAGTATGGTAATCACGACACTACCATACCCTGATCACTTTCTTTCAATGCTTTTTCAGCTGCTTGGCTGAGATGGCTTTAGCATAGTCTGTAACACATTGTACCTCTTACCAATATTTTAAAATCTATTTACACCTAATTGTTTTCTTCTTGTGAAAGGAGTTAGCAAATCTGAACTTTGCATTGTTCTAGCTTTTTTGTTTTGGTCAGGCCTAAAGGGCACTGGATAAATTCCTGTTAAGGAAAAAACAATCTAGTGTTATAAGGAAAGAAGAGTGGAGTGAGATTAATTGGATAACTCTTTCGAAGAGCTGGCATGAACATGCTGGGCCAAATGTCCTCTTTCTGCATTGTATAATTCTTTGAAGGAACTTCAACCACTTAACCATGCTAGTTCTGATGAAGGCTCCCCCACCACCACACCCCCCGCCCCAAAACATTAGCCTATTCTTTTACCTTTCAGATGGTGCTATGCATTACCAGCATTTACTGTTTTTGTTTCGAACTGGACAGCTCAGTATTTGTGTCGGTAATATCCTTGATGGGTGCAGCAGCCTGCTTCCTATGCTAACTGTACACACACCATCCCCCACCTGCCTTGTGTAATGTGCAGGCGGATTACAAATACCAGTTACCTTTTACATTGTGGACTGTAGCTAGCAATTCCCCCGCCCCTATGCTTATCTGGAATGGCAATTCTATCAAAATACCATGAAAAATAGAACACGAGAAATCTTAAAATAAAATATTGTAGAGAATAAAGGACATTAGTGCTTGTGTTTTTTTTCGTGTTTAACCAATTGTTGTCTCCCTGCTTCCTTTAGGTTGGCAGCTACATTATCCTTGGTTCAAGGAAGATTATTAAGGACCCAAAGGGCACCCAGAGGAACATTTCTCAGTCAATATACAAAACAGAATGAGTGTACAGTGCCCAGAGAGGGAATGCCAAGTGTATCCTTAAACAGTCTATCTCACCACTCGGTATTAGACTGGCTGCCAGCAGGGCCTGGGTTCATTTGGGCAGTCATCCTCCCAAGGATGAAAGGAGTACCACATCTTAGGCTGTGAGAGGACAACAGGAGACTGCAGGGACTATTGCAGTGCTTGCCTTACTGTCTTCACAAACTCCTGGGTAGAGATCAGCAATGCCTCATTACTACTGTCTGTCACAGTAAGTCTCTCTATATTGGAAATACATAGATCTTGCATGGACATCACATGCCCAGTCTTATGTCATGGGGTGGAATGGCAGGATTTGGAAGTTACCAATGCTTGCCTAGACAGTGAGTTGCCAAGAACAGCCATACCATTAGGGGATGCATTACATGGAGACCAAGATGTTTATCACCCATCCCCAAGGAGGAAGGGAGAATAACGAGCATTCCTTGACAATTCCAGGCGATTGTATAGAAGGACTCATGAGAAATGGCCATCTCAACAATGTATCAGAATACAACAGGCACCAGCACATGACCTCTGAAGTGAAGCTATAGAGATGTGGGTGGAGGAAATATAAAGTTTTTTTTTAAATGAACAAAGTGGCATTTATAGAGCATCTTTCATGTCCTCATAATATGCCAAGAGATCAATGATGAGTTAATCTATTTTCATTGGTGATCGTTGAAGGAAAATTGTGGTCCAGAACACTTGCCCTTTGAATAGCGCTGTGCAATCTTTAGATAGCTCCAAGTATAACATCTCATTCAAAAGATGGCACCTCTGATGCTACAGCATTCCCTTGGTACTGCATTGGAGTGTCAGCCTAGATTATGCGTCAAAGGCCTGAAGTAGGTTCTTGAATTTGTGACCCTCTGGCTCAAGAAATGCTGCAAAAACTTTAATTTATGTAGCCCCTTTAATGTAGTAAAACATGCCAAGGCACCACCAAAACAGAGAAGATAACAATTACTAGGCATATAATCTGTTTAAAAAAGATGACATGTGGCCCTAGTGTTGGACTAGGGCTTACTTTTTCAGAGGTGTAGCCTAAAAAAAAAACTTTGAAGTTTAATGATCAGTTTCTATGAAAAATACATTTAAAAATTACAACTTCTTACTGCATAAATATTAAACAAAATGCAAAAATGGAAGAATCCCACAGACGGATATTTTACACTCTCAACCTTCCAGCTCTGAGGATGTGACTGAAGTGAATGCCCTTTCCATCACTCCTTTGAAATAAATGATTCAGGAAATCAGGCAAACAGTTGAGCTGTGATGACCTCTCCAGTGAGCATTCGTGAATCTACATTGATTAGAGGGTTGGGGTGGGAGGCAGGGGTAGAGGAAGATATGAATGAATGGAGACCCATCCAACTTTTAGAAAAGGCCATATTCATTGCCAAGTAAAGATTGCGTGAGAGATTCTTTCTCAAAGCAAATACAATGAACAATGTCAATGTCCAGTGACTCTTGGCCCAGGGTCTAAAGACCCAGGTGAAGTAGCTGTCCTCACAGAATGCCAGAATACCATAACGCCATTAATATTTTGTTCTGTGGCTCAGTTGGTAACACTCGTGCCTCTGACTCAGATGCTTCTGGGTTCAAGTCCCACCCTAAGACTTGAGCACAAAAATCAAAGGCTGAAACTGCAGTACAGTAGAGGAGGTGCTGTTTCTCAAACGAGCAGCAGGAGAGTTCTCCCTGGTGTCCTGGCCAATATTTACCCTTCAATCAACATCTCAACAAACAGATTATCTAGTCATTATCATATTACTGTTTGTGGGAGCTTGCTGTATGCAAATAAGCTGCCACATTTCCTACATTACAGCAGTGAATACACTTCAAAAGTACTTCTGGTTGTGAAAGGTGCTATACAAATGGAAGTTTTTCTTTTAATAAGGAGCAAGACCTTTGTTCAATTTTTATCAACTCCTGCCTAGGATTCAAAATTCTTCAAAGCCTGTATGACGTATTCTGAAATTGTGTGTGGCTCATGGGCACAAACACATTATGTGCTGTGCTATAGAGAGCTGAATATAGATGCTTGCAATTTTATACAAGGGAGTTCTTGATTTTTATTGTAACTGTGTAAAAAGGCAGATTAGAGATTTGACACTTCTTCACAAGGTGGACTAGTAACAATCACATAAGGGCAGTCTGTCATAATCAACTATACAGGAGCATTAGGCTTCCTTATGCTGAGGATGATAAATGAAATGGGGAAATAGATTGTAAATTGGAGAAAGTAAACAAATTTAGCAATACAAGGCAGGTGACCATCCTTAAATCTTAAAGGCCTGAAAAATTCAAAGTTACAGACGTATTGATAGCAGGCAGGATAATACTGAACGGGTTGGAAAATGCACTGCAATGTATGTAGTAGGGACAAGCTTTAAGATGCATTCAGTCTAGTATATGGTTTTTGAGAGTCCAACATGTAGTGCTTTCAATTCACATCTATATAGAAACATAGGGTTAGACTAAGATGGGAAAACCAAGTAAGGAACTGAACTTGCGAGTGGAAGCCTATGACCAGTGATGTACCACAGGGATCGGTGCTAGGATCCTTGCTGTTTGTAGTATACA
This sequence comes from Heterodontus francisci, assembly GCF_036365525.1. Taxonomy (NCBI): domain Eukaryota; kingdom Metazoa; phylum Chordata; class Chondrichthyes; order Heterodontiformes; family Heterodontidae; genus Heterodontus; species Heterodontus francisci. The sequence goes on from NC_090400.1 coordinate 47,998,977, forward strand.
TTAATGACTTAGACGTGAATATAGGCAGTATGACAAGTAAGGCAGATGATATGAAAATTGGTGGTATCATAGGTGAGAGAAGCCTTAGATTACAGGATGATATAGATAGGTGAAGCTGTGGCAAATGGAATTTAATCCTGAAGTGTGAGGGGATGCATTTTGGGAGGACTAACAAAGCAAGGGAATATACAAGTGGATGGTAGGACCCTAGGAAGTACAGAAGGGTAGAGGGACCTTGGTGTACTTGTCCATAGCTTGAAGGCAGCAGTACAGGTAGATACATTGGTTAGGAAGGCATATGGAGTACTTGCTCTTATATTCTATGCCTCAGCAGCTAATAAAGGCAGGGAGGTTATGATGGAGCTGTATAAAATGCTAGTTAGGCCACAGCTGGAGTACTGTGTACAGTTCTGGGCACCGCACTATACCAAGGATGTGGTTGCACTGGAGAGTGCAGAGGAGATTCACCAGGATGGTACCTGGACTGAAGCATTTCAGCTATGAAGAGAGACTGAAAAGGCTAGGGTGGTTTTCCTTGGAGCAGAGAAGTATACAAAATTGAGGGGCATTGACAGGTTAGAGGGGAAGGGACTTTTGCCCTTAGCAGAGGGACCAATAACCAGCAGGCATAGTTAAGGGGCAGGGAGGTTTAGAGGGGATTTGAGGAAAAAAATTCACAGAGGGTGGTTGGAATCTGGATTACACTGCCTGAAGTGGTGGTAGTAAAGGCAGGAACCCTCAACATTTAAGTATTTAGATGAGCACTTGAAACTCCATAGGATACAAGGCTACAGGCCAAGTGCTGGAAAATGAGTAGAATAGTTAAGTGCTTGATGGCTAGCACAGACATGGGCTGAAGGGCCTGTTTGTGCTGTATAGCTAGTATAATGAAAGAGACCAAGCTTGTGAAGAATATCAAAGAAATATTCATTCTTTCACGCTTTAATATTCATCTTTCACAATAAGATGGAAGAGGAAAGCCCTCGGGTCTTGGCACTGAGGATGTGTAACACCATCTATAGTCAGTTATTACAAACATACAAGAATGAGACAGAAAAAGGACCTACTGGACCATCCAGCCTGTCCCTGTGGTGATGAGGGAATCAGAACCAAGGCTACTATTAGTTAAACTTAAGCCCAGCAGTGGTGCCTCCCTTCCTGTATTGACAGGCATTTGGCTACTGTCACCCAGTTGTGAACTGCTTTTATCACCTCACCCAAGGTGACAGTCTTCATGTGCAAGTCTTCATGGTGACTACTGGGAGATTGATCATCCATTTGGACTATTACAGCCAAGGCAGCTCCTATCCCAAAGTGGCATCTCACAAGCTAGTTCATTGGTCAGAAGGGATCAGGAGCAAGAACCTTAAATCAATTTTCAGTTCCTTGGGAAGTGCCCCATCTCAGTGCATAAATGCCAATTTTAGTGTTCCCATTAGATCAATTAACAGTCATTTCTAGACTCTAGTGCAAATGGATAGTTACAGAATTTAGACAATGGACTCTACAATCATTAATTGTAACAGCTAAAACAAATTGTCACAAGGAATTGATATAGCAGAGTGTCAATTATTCAGCACATGACAATCTCTTTTTGGGGAAATGGACACTATATTTGGAGTATACAAACATTTGGGGCCTGACTTTCCTTCTGGAGTCAGGAACATGGACAATTGGGAGAGTTTGTGTCCCAATCTTTTTTTTGGTGGGGGGGGGGGGGGGGGGGGGGGGGGTGAAGAAAGAGGGGAAGGAGAGGGGGATAAAAAGTCAGTCAGTGATTATGGGTTTGAACTGTTAATTGGCAGTAAATTAGCAGCTGTGGGGATGGGAAGGGAGGCAGGATTGAGAACAGGCCCAATTTAAAACCCACCTCAGCTGCCATTCAGGTGGCTGCTGATTGAGATTTACTTGGACTTACATTTGGAATAAAGAGGGGGCTTTCCTTATGCTAAACTGGAGCTACTCTTTCCAGAAGCTGGCAGAAGGCCACCCTCCCAGCCCATCAGGCCTGAATTGAGGTGGCTGGAGGAACTGGCTCTGGCAAGGGGACAGCAATGCCAGAACCTCAAGACAAGCCCCTGGGTATTGAACCTCCAGCTGAGAAGCCCAAGGATATTTGCTGCTCCTGAACATGGAAGGAGTGTGCACCCAGGGCATTTACTAGCCCCTCAGCAAGGCTCAAAGCCATACTGCTGGAGGACCTGCAGCTTCTGAACGAGCCTCTGGATTTGGCCATATATATGCCAGCAGTACTCATTCCATCCTTGCAGGATAAATGGGCCCAGACAAAAGAGGAAGCCTTTCCATCCTTCATGTCACCATGGGCAAGGGAGCCATGGAGATTGTCAGGGCTGCTGACCATGAACAAGTGGAGGGAAGGTGAAATGGTCATCTCTGGTTGAGATGGTTACTAGAAATTGGAATGGACTTAAGGGGTGGCGTGCACTCCATCCCACCTGACAGCATGGGAAAGACTCAACTACATTGGTAAGCCTCAGCATTAGAAGCTTCTGCTCGGAGTTATCATGATCTCATATCCCCCATAATTCTGACATGGAGACCATTTCCAGTACTGTGCCAAGTGCTGCTAAAGCAGAGCTTGGAGCATGCACCATCACATCTTACAAAGTGCACCCTCCACCAGCTCAGATACAGTCACCCAAGTTCTTACATGCATAGGTGGCACTGGATGAGCATGTGTGGAGGGAGGAGGGGTAGAGGCAGCTGTAGACAATGCCCCTTGGAGGTAAGACAGCCACAACCCTGCTCAGCTGGGCACAGATTCAAGGCCTCAGGAGTCACAGGCATGTTTGACAGTAAAGCAACAGCATTAGTCTGGGCTACATTAGTATCTAAAGTGTGCAAGAAAAGGCACATGTATATAATAGTGCAGAGTGGTGCAAAGTCTATTTATAAAGAAATCAGATTGCTTGGTTTGTTCAGGATGCATTTAAAAAAAAAAAAAAAAAAAAAACACATTTAGGATTTAAAATGGTCAAGTAAAGGCCTGCTCAGGTCTGCAAGTGAGACCTGACCCCAACAGAACCCCATCTAGAGTCCTTCCATTTTATCCCCCTGCACTTGACCAGTTAACCCACCTTCTGTTTTTCACTTTGTTCCTTACTTGCACAAGCTTTTAAAAAAAGCCAACTTTAAAGTCCAAAAAAGTAAATCAGAATCTCTTACCTGGGGGTAAGTGATAAAGCATGTCTGATCTGGCCCAACCTGACATCAGGTCCTGTCTAGTTCAGGTTGGGTAGCAGGCATTTACTGCCAAGTTCATAAACACTACAACCCTGACATTTCTTCACCCCCCACCAAAAAAAAAAAGCCATTTGTTCTGTCCTTCAACCATTCTCCTAATTCTTTAGGTTGGACTATAAGTAGACCTATTTTAGTCAGTAGAGCATGCCACTGATTACATGACACATTGCAACTTCCTCCCGCCCCTACTAAACCAATTCCTCCCAAACCAATTGGAAATTTTACTAATCATACAATGTGATGAGTCCAACATGACAGACTGTTTTAGTTGACTATAGATACTGGTAGTTTAGTTAGGATTATATTCCTCAAGCTTTAAAATGTCTTGCATGTCCCATGTAGGCTGGCATCATTCATGTAGTCCAAGGAAACTATGATGAGCACCTATTTCAATTTTTAATCAACTCCTATTCCCAATGAGGGAGGAGAATTTTCAACTGGCAGCATTTAACTATTGAAAGTCAGCAAGAATAATTGCAGTGCATAAAGTAAAGCTAGACAGTCCTCTAAATAAAAGCAAGCATTTTCTAAAATGTTGCTTTAGATTCATGCCAATTCTGTACAACCCACATCATTACTGCTCCAATTCATTGAAAGTTGGCAAATATTTGACATTAAGGATTTTTCCTTCACCACATGGTGCTTGATTAGGTGTATACTATTAAATCTGCCTGGAGAAATCTTTCATAGAAAAAGGATCTGCATTAGAGTAATTCCAATGAGGACAAAGTGTCTGCATTAGAACTTTCTGGTTCAAAGGTTTTTGAACAAATTGGAATTTTAAAGCCTGGTCTTAAAATGCATATATCTAAACTTTAGTTTAAGGCAAAAAAAAAAAAGTAGAGCATCTGTTCAAAAAAAATTGCTAGAGAAATTAACTCCCACTTGTTAGTTTAAAAGTAGATTTCTTGTTAGAAACAAGTAATGGGACATTGCACCCCCTAGTGTGCAAAGCTTACAACAGCCATTGGGGAATGAGAATTTAGTACCACAAGATTCAAGAACAATTTGCCTAACTGAAAGCTGTATAGTGAGCTATTCATTGAATAGCTAGTTAAAAAAAAGTAAATCTTTGTGGAAAAAAAAATCAAGACACTAAAGACAGACATGGTTAGTTTTGATTCCTCTAGGAATGTCAAGTTCCACATTTCAAAAGTGGAATTACTGGTGGCAAGTGACTTAATTTGGAAAAGACCATTTAGTTACAAGCCAGGAGGTATATTTAAAAATCCTTTCCATGTAATAGTGCACAAAAAACCCCAAAAGAATATATAGGTTCACTCAAGGGTTTAATTCTTTAGCTCCAGTTCCAACATGTATTATAACAAATTTTTTATATAAACCCCATTTCTGCAAGTACTGGACTTTAGAACATGAACACTGGTTAAACAGGAAGCAAATGAAGAATTATAAAAAGTCAACATTTACAAAATTTAGCTTGGAGCCAGATTATCCTGAAAGTCCTTGAAATAGCAATAGTACTTTGACTGTACAATGTTATTACTAAATAGAGAACTGGTTCAGTAAACAATGCAACTAGGATCACCATGGAACCCATTAGGTATCAGATTGTATGATAGTAATCCCACTGGAAGTGCTCCAAGCAATGAAAATTAGGGGTTTATGATAAGTACATTTGCATACATTAGAATACAATTGGGTGACTTTGGATTCATACATGAACAGATCAAGACATATGCATTTGTTTACAGTTCCAACATAGAACTAGTCCACAGATCAAGACCAATACAAGGGATGTCACAGCTGCTGCAAGGAGGACACCATCAGCTATATTTTCTGTAAAGAGATTAAAGTTTATAGTGAGGCTTTGATACTTCTCATTTTTTATGCTCCCCATTCCACCCAACATTCTAGGCAGCTCATACATTAAACTAGTGCCCAATGAATCTTTCAACCCATGTTCTACTCTGACCCATGCCTCAAAACTCCATCTGATGCCAAACTGTGGAATTGGGTGGGAAATCCCAATATGGTGAAAACATCCGTCCCAGCTTCTGATTGAACAAGTGACCACTAGATGGTTAGATTTAGTACCTTCTAGAAGTAGCTGGGTTAAGTTTTTGTACTTTATGCTCTTCAATATGAAGCCAAATATTTAAAATAGTTACATGACCTCATGTGAGGTCAGTCAAGGCATTAAAATCAGAGCCCTGTGAAACTTGCACTATAATTTGTTAGGATATGCTTTGTCTAAAGTGACAAAAGGCCCATTTACTACAGCTTTGAGGCAGATCCAGTTATGATCACATCAAAATATCAGCCTTAGCTTCAATTTGGGCTTGTGGTAAGCAAAAAAAAAAAAAGTTTAATTTATGTGGTGCAATGAGTTAATGAAACAAGCAAACACTAGTGCCAAGAATTGGTTTGCACCTTTTGCAGTGATTGAGTCAACCTACTGTTGAATTTATTCTACACATTAGTAGAATTGAATTAGTTGAGTACTGCAGTGACTCCAAAGCCCACTGCTGCACTAGTAGGCATCTTGTATGGATGAAGATTTCCAAGTGAGGGCAAAAAGGAAAGTTACATTTCAAAACTGTGGAAATAAATGTAGTTAAACCATTCCCCAAAAAATCTGTAGGATTGAGTCACAAGAATCAGTAGGAGGGCTGCAAGATTTGTTCAATCTAATCTTGCAAATTTTAAGTACCTTTCAAAAAAGTAGTTTACTGGTTTTAAAAACAAATTTGCTAGTTCAGTTTTGAACTTAGTATTGCTACACTTAATGAATAGGCAAGCAATAAACTTACATACCATTTGCCTGGGATGATTCAGCAACATTTTCTTCAGCAAGATTGAAAATTATGGGCCTTTTCAGTGTTACCAGTCCTTGGTGCAGAGTTTCAATTGAAGTGTTAAAGTCTGCATTTCTGGCTATTCCTGGCAAAAAAAAAAAAAAAAAAAAAAAAAAATTAGAATACATCTTAATCAGGTCAGTCAGTACAACCAAACATGAACAGTCAGCCTTCAAAATGCTATTAATGAAGGCTCACTGGCAGCCTGATGAAATGGACAGCATAATGCTGTCTGTTTCAGCAGCAAAGGCAACTCTTTCCTTCACACCCGCCCCCCAAAAAAACCTACATTGGAGATCAGCTGAATTAAAGCCACAATTACCACCATTCCTATAGTAACAAAGAGTGAGTGGTGAAAGTTGAAAGTGAATAATTAAAATGCTACAGCTGGAAGAGTCAAGTCTCAGATGTTCCTTACTTTTTCTAGCACCACAGGTTGTGGCACAATTATTCATTTCAGACAGCAGGCACACTGTTGCACTACAATGAAAGTAAACCTGAAAAAAAAAAACACATTTTAGCACCAAAAAAAAAAAGTTGATTTTATTACAATTTTTAAAAATGTGGTCTAACTTCTCCATTTAGTAGCATTTGAGTTTTCCGGCCCCAGAACGTAAAGGTTTTCACTTCAAATCGTTTGTGGTGTGTTGGAAACTGCAGGTTGGAAGATGCATTGACTGCATGCAGTTGGGTCAAGTAGTTGTCCCTGTAATATGGGCACCTAGAGAACAAAAATTAGAAGGCATTAATCCAGAGGGAAGATCAATCAAATCTTACTTGCCTTCCAACTTAGTGTTGATCTAAACCTATATTTAGTCATACCATATTGACACCTTTGTTCTTAGCTTTATGAGGGACAGGGAAATAAAGGTTAGCACCTTAGCAAGTTAGAGAACAACTGGTGACTATGCCCTTTACATTTTGCAACAGCACCTTGAAAAGCTAAATGCCAAGACAGAAAGGACTCTTAAATTTATTAGCACCATTCATCTCATCTGGAATGTGTGCAACATGTCACTGAAATGTCAGCCAAGAGAACACTTAGTCTGTTCTTGAATGGAGGCACAATAAAAATCAGATAGGAAATACTATTAACTGTTGGAGGGGGAAATGTTTAAGTTAACTGGATCTTTGCCTCAAATTTGATTTTGCAAATCCCCAAAAAATTGCATTATAGCAACCCTTGCAGGAAAGTGAAAATTTGGGGTGGAGGAAAGCCAAGCAACTTTCAATGCTGCAATCTTAAAGCCACAAACCTGACTACAAAAATAAGTCAGGTTATCTATTGGAAGCTTTGCTCTGGTCTTGTGCTTAGACTGAAGGGGTTTGAGAAACATTGCTGGTCTCAAAAAAGGGTAGAAAGTGTGGTTGCTTGTTTTTTTTTGTAAAGAGAAAGATAGAAGAGGGGAAAAGCAAATTTCAGATTTGTACAAATTGGTGATTTTTCATTGTAAAATTGAGCAGCAAACTAGAGTCATCCAGGGAGACTGCACAAGGGAGGATAGAGAATCAAACAAGTAAACATGCAATTATCTAATTACTGTTGGTTTAGTGTTATGCATTTCAGTTTATGGCAACTGAATACATACAGTAAAAAAGGTCAAACAACCTTAATTGCAACATGCAAGATTCTAAATAGCATGGCCAGACTTATCCAAGTTGGATAAAGTTAGCAAAGCATATTTTGCTCCTCTATTAAAAAAAAATATATTAAAAAAAGTGCACTTACCCATTTACAATTATGTGCCATTGTCTGCCATGATCAGGGTCCAGTGTTTGGGTTGCCCAGCAGTCATTCAGCACTAGTGCAATATTGGCATCTGCTCTGTTGAGAAGGCGCACTTCTACATATACTGGCTCCCTGAGAAATTTCACTATGGGGTAGTCTTCATCAGCATACCAAGTACTGAATGATGCCTCTGTGGAAGTAATTAGATCAGCAAAAACAAAAATTGTATATAGACTTGGTATTTCAGACCAAGTTAAGTTAGTATTACCTTTTGCAATCCTCATTTCCATTTTGAGGAAACCATCTTTCACAATGGAAGGCAAGGGCGATGGAGTATTCACCTCTACTCTCAAAGGGATGTCCTTATTGCCAGGGAAATGGCATATTACCTGCAATCTATGAGCAATAGCATTAAAGACGGTTTATGGAAATCATGCAGAATATCTCCATAACACTACCAAAAATAGTCAAGTCAAAGTGCTAATTAATGTGCAATACAGACTCTCCAATAAGTCATTAAATGGTCTGAATCAAGGCTGATGTTATTGGTGTGATGAGAAGTTAACTGATGCAAGAGTTAATATTTATCTATTACATGAAAATGGATAGAAGCTTAGAGCCCAAATAAGGGATGGTTATTATGACCAGTCACAAAATGTCTAAGGATATGCAAGTTGGAACTTGAAAATATGAATATTGAGTCACTTACAGGAAATAAAGTTAGAGACAAGTCCATTGAGTGGATAACAACTTTTGGACTAGCCTGATGGGTGAAAGCATTTCATTATTGCATTCACCCATTAAAAAAAAGGTATGGAGGGTGTGAGGAAGAAGCAGGGTGAGCAAAATTCACTTCCTTCCAGGAGAAGGATATTTTAGGCTTTAAAGTTGGCCATAGGCTTTGTCTCAAGATAGTCATTAAAAATCGTATACAAAAAGTTTACCATTTCATGGATAAAATCATAGACAAATCTGGTCTTCAACTCCTTAAGATAAGGAGCTGAATGAGTAAATCTCATCAAATGAAACCTCTTCTGGTCCAGAAGAAGCCACCATTACCCAGCTCAGTATACAAAAGCTCACCTGAAAGTACTGTCTCTGGTTATGGAGCCCCGAAGTCCAGTTTGGATTTTCCTTTTTGCCATTATATCTACTTTGTAAGTGATATTTAGTCCATTTATCTAGTTAGGAGAAAAAAAATGGTTAGGATTTCGCTGAATATTTTTTCTGAAGGTAGCAAAAATAAACTAACTTACCATTTGTGTGGTGCCACATGAATCAAGAGGAAAGCTGAAGACAACAAATTCAGTTGTCCTGACTGCAGGGGCACATTCAGAACTATTATTCACTAAATAGACAGAACCAAGATTGAGTGGGGGTACTGTTGCAACTCTGGGGACTACAATAGTGAATAGCCCATTGGTGGTGCAATCAATATAAGCTGGGGAAGGAAAAAAAAGTCATGCAATTAGCTAACTGCTCCAGATAAAGAGTTTGTGTAAAAATGAGTACTATCAATTTGAAATCCAGGTTCCCATAATTATTGAGTCTTAATTTAGAAAGTGCATTGGAATTTATATTATATCAAATTTAAACTTTAAACACAGGCACCAAGTTTTCTGCATGCACTTCAACCCTAATCAAAAGTTGACAGAGCATGTCCAAAGCACTTCAAACTAGCCACTTAGTAGCAAACAAGACCAAGGACTAGACATCTACAAGCACAAACATGGAGGTTGGAACCTGGGGCAAGTGGTATATTAACAAAACTTTTCCATTCATAGTCATTTTCTGTAGCATGAATTTAAAATCCAACCTGTTTTTCCATAAAAGCAAGGGGTCTGCTCATTGACTGGATCATAACAGCATCCTTTGGCATTACATGCAAGCTTGTCAATAGTGGCATTTCCACAGCCCACACGCTGCTTGGCATCAACATCACAAATCTGAGTTATGTCTGCAATAGGTAGAGATTGCAATGATCAAGTGGTGAAGTAATTAGAAGATATCTAGGTATTGTATTTGGATTAATCCTGCTTCAGGCACTGTCCAGAAATTCTATTGAGCATTTAAAAAAAAAAAAAAGCTTTATATACTGACTATTGGACATTTAGTGCTTTACAACCAAATACAGCAACTGTTGTAATGCAGTAAATGCAACAGCCAATTAAACCAGTGATAATGACCAAAATTGGTTTGATGTTGGTTGAGGGAATATTGGATCTTATGTTCAGATTAAAGATGTACTCAACATTGACATGGTATTAATTCATTCAAGTGCCTGGTCATAAACTATTTGCAAGCTCTAGATCAAGTTTGGAATCTCTAATCTTGTACACAACCCTCCAAGATTGTGGAGGAAGTTAGGATGGATATCTGGATTATCTGACCACATTTAAGCAGGTTTTGCATCAAAAGCAAGGGCACTAGTTAACATTTAAAAGTTAAAAATTTTACTAGCTACATTAGACAAACCAACATCTTTAAGCTAGTTGGCTGCCTGGAGAATTTGTTTCTCCAACTGCACTTATATTAAGCCTCAATCTGGCAGACTAGGTCAGGGTTGAGAAAAACTAAAATCATAACCAGAAAGTTCTGGGCACTTTTGGGCATACATTTAAGTCTGACATTTAGCACACTTGTCACATTGTTTAATGACATTTCTCCCTAGGTAATTTAGAGTTAAATCACTCAACTAAAAATTGTATATTAAACCTAATCTTGATTTTTGACTGTCAGGTCCACTATTGGTAACACAAGCTTTCTGAAGTTGCCCTACTAGCAAACAGGCAGTCTTTGTTGATATGCACATCATACCTCTGACTGGCTTCAGGTCCAATGGGATAGTGGTTGGTGTTGCATTAGCTGGCTTCAGGTCCAATGGGATAGTGGTTGGTGTTGCATTAGCTGGCTTCAGGTCCAATGGGATAGTGGTTGGTGTTGCATTAGCTGGCTTCTGACCCACTGGGATGGAGACAGGTGTGGTCGCATTAGCTGGCTTCTGACCCACTGGGATGGAGACAGGTGTGGTCGCATTAGCTGGCTTCTGACCCACTGGGATGGAGACAGGTGTGGTCGCATTAGCTGGCTTCTGACCCACTGGGATGGAGACAGGTGTGGTCACATTAGCTGGCATGGTTGCATTAGTTGGCTTCTGACCCACTGGAATGGAGACAGATGTGGTTGCATTAGATGGCATGGTTGCATTAGTTGGCTTCTGACCCACTGGGATGGAGACAGATGTGGTTGCATTAGCTGGCTTCTGATCCACTGGAATGGAGACAGATGTGGTTGCATTAGCTGGCTTCTGACCCACTGGGATGGAGACAGATGTGGTTGCATTAGCTGGCTTCTGATCCACTGGAATGGAGACAGATGTGGTTGCATTAGCTGGCTTCTGACCCACTGGAATGGAGACAGATGTGGTTGCATTAGCTGGCTTCTGACCCACTGGAATGGAGACAGATGTGGTTGCATTAGCTGGCTTCTGACCCACTGGAATGGAGACAGATGTGGTTGCATTAGCTGGCTTCTGACCCACTGGAATGGAGACAGATGTGGTTGCATTAGCTGGCTTCTGACCCACTGGAATGGAGACAGATGTGGTTGCATTAGCTGGCTTCTGACCCACTGGGATGGAGACAGATGTGGTTGCATTAGCTGGCTTCTGACCCACTGGAATGGAGACAGGTGTGGTTGCATTAGCTGGCATGGTTGCATTAGTTGGCTTCTGACCCACTGGAATGGAGACAGATGTGGTTGCATTAGCTGGCATGGTTGCATTAGTTGGCTTCTGGCCCACTGGGATGGAGACAGGTGTGGTTGCATTAGTTGGTTTCTGATCAAAGTGAATGCTTCCTATTGTGGGGCTCACTGTTAAAGGTAGAACTGTTGAAATGAAAGTAAAAAAAAATGTCAGTGGATACTTTATTCATAATGCAGCAAAGTAGCAGAAACGGAGGGTGGGTAGTGACAGCAGCATAAAGAGTTGGATGCTTTCAAATGCTTGTTAGTTTTAAAAAAAGGTAGTTATGAGCTAAATTTCAGTAATCTTTGATATCATCTCATTGCAGAAGAGTGGAGGAGGGAAAGAGGATGGTTCTCAGCTCAAGATTTAATGGTATAGGAAATGGAGCAGCAGCATTTACAAAGAAAGGCATCAAGACTCCATAAACATTGACTAAGTGGGTTAATGTTGTAGTCACATGCACAACTTGCCAGCCAAGCAGCTACAGTTACCAAACATGTGATGCCCTTGATTAAGAATGTTGGCCAAGATCTAGAGAACTCAATGTATTAAGTAGGGCAGATGAAACAACTTGGATTTATAAAAAAGTACGCCAACTGGACCAAGATGGAACCAATCCACGATGGATTATATGAAATTGCAGAACAGGATTTGATCGCTGCAGGGTAACAGACAGTGAGCTTCTACAATGGAAGGAGGGCTTTTACTTTGCAAAAGAAACTAAGTGTTAGACATACCAGTCACCAAAGCCAATGATGGCAGTGTACAGTTTACAGGAATGCGTTCGATAACAATGATCCTTTTAGATTCATCAATTCCATCGATCCTCAATTCCATGCTTACTGTGTTATTCTAGGAGGAGAGAAACAGCATCCAATAAAGTAGATAGAAAGCAACCGTGAAAGATAAACTACCCTCATCCTTTTGAGGTGTCTGCAGCCTTTGTACTGTTCACTATACCATCCAGCTAGGTGGGATGGCTATTTCCTGGCTCCTTTCTTGTTACTGACTACAATTGGACATTTGCAATGGCTTGTCATCACATGGCTGCAGTTACCCCTGATGTGCAAGAATCTATCCTTGGCCCCCCCCCCATTTTATTTATATTAGGGCCATTCAATATCATCCAAAAGCAGTATTAGTTTTCACATGTATATTGAAAACCATCTCAACCCCTCCACTGAGGCCAATCAGACTACCCAAGACATCCAGTATCAGATGGGTAGATATTTCCTCCAATTAAACAATGGCTTCAGTCCCTACTCAAAAAAAAAAAAAAAAAAAAACTTGCCTAGCTACTGACTTCATACCTCTCCCTTGCAACAATTATTGCAAACTGATTTTAATCTAGTCATATTTGCCAGATGAACTGCTGACCATATTCATGCCATCACTACACCCACCTATTTCTACCTAATATTGCCCAACTCATCTGCTGCTGAAACCCTCATTCATGCCTGATTACATAGACTAATATTCCAACACACTCCTGGCTGGTATCCCACATTCTACCCCCCCCCCCCCCCCCCCCCCCACCCACACACACACACATTTGATCCTCCAAAAGCTCTGCTGCCTGTATCTTATCTGGCATCAAGTCCCATCTATTACTCCTGGGGTTGCATTGGCTCCCAGTCAATAACTCAGTTTTCAAATTCCCCATAACCTTTGCCCCTCCCCATCTCCAATTTCCTCCAGCCCCACCAACCCTCATTTGAGGGCGAATTTTGACCTCTTCAGCATCCCCGATTTTAAAATTGCACCAACATTAGTGGTCATGCCTTCAGTTGTTTAGGACTCAAGATTGGGAATTCTCCCTACATTGCTTTCCTTAAGACCTACCCTTTGGCCATCTAACCCATGTGGCTGTCATATTTGGTTTTATAATGTTCTTGAAGTATCTTCAGATTTGTGTGTTAAAAGGTACTATATAAAAACAAGTTGAGAAAGTCCAATTTAAAAAAAATACAAAAACTGCAATATCAAATATTTGACTCTTGCCAACCCATACAGACAGTGGACAAGTAGTATTACTGACAAACAGTCCACTTACCATTACATGAACATAGCATCCATTGTATGGAGTATTGAAAATCAGGGATCCATCTGCCTTTGGAGTGGTTGTATATGGACAGTGCCTGGGCAATGAACGCAAGTCTCTTGGTATACCATAGTTATCTGTTTAACAACAAAGAGCAATTCATTGCTTTGTCACTTACTACCACTGTAGTTGTTTGAGAACTCAATGGCAAGATAAAAGCAAGGGGCTTTGAATGGGGGGAAAAATTTTTTTTAAACTACTTGGTAGAAGTGGTTCAGACAAGTCAGCCATCTCCCAATTTGAATCTTGAGCCATTTACAGAAAAACACATCAACTATACATGCAACAACCAGGTATGGTAGCTCACAAAAAGAGCTGCAAACAATGCCCAACAGAAGTTAGAAGAGAACTTTAAAATTTAGAAATTTTGCTTTGCATGTCTATTAAACTATTCCTCATGTCCACTAGTCATGGAAGGCCCCAAGTATAGCAGTGGACATCACATTCTGTTCAGTCATTGTGTGTGGGGGGGGGGGGGGGGGGGGGGAGGGAAAGAGGGGGAGAAAAGGGGAAGAAGGGGAAAGAGAGAGAAAAAAAAAAAAGTGTCAGAGAGCCAGCAACCTTCCCAGTTAGTCCCACATGCATCCTGGAGTGGAATTCCAGTTAGAGTCTTAACTGATCTAAAATCAGTATCTATCCTATTGGGCCTTGACTCCCTACAGTAATATTTGCTGACGAAATTAGACAAGATCACAACTTAATTCCAACCTTGCACAAGTTGGCGATGCCATTTGCCTTAAGCATTTTAGAAGCAATCCACAGAAGTGCTTTGGCACATCAACATGAAGACACTATTGAGGTCAGCACTTGCCATTTGAAGCAGCTCTAGATTTAGGGTGCCTTTGATCATCTGACAAGATGCTGCCATCCACATACAACACCTGCATTACAGTGTATGAACAATTTGTTTGTGGCTGAGCTAATGATCATTGCAAGTGGCTTGCAATCTTTGCCACCCATCTGCCTTCAGAAGATTCAATTTGGTTAGATATACACAACTAACTACAGGGTCATTAAGTCTCCTAGCTAGACAACTAATATAAACTCGCAATTTTATTACTTCAGACAGGTGGTTATATTTAACCAAGTATTTTTCACAAGGTGTCAAATCCATTTAAAATTAATCATATTTAAATGGAGGCTTAGAGAATGTAAATTCCCTATAGTACATATCGTTTAGTTTAGCCTAGAACAAATGCGTTTCGTTTTATAAAAGCACTTCTGTCCGGGTCATGCCATCTCACTTAACTATCCAAAAAAAAAAGTTAATCCATTGTTTGAAAGACCACAGTGCTCACTATTAGTGAGTATATTCAAACAAAATTAGCTGTGAAACCAATTGTTAAATATGTACTTTGTTACTTAATAGGGAGAAATAAAAAGTGATGAGTATGGCCAAGGTTGATTGAGACTGCTGAACATTGGTAAATTAGAAATCTATGGTAAGCAACAGGCCAAAACAGTTGAAGGTTAAGACAGTGAAAGGAGGAACTAAAAAAAAAACGCTTGGTTTCAATGAGAAATATCGATACCATTGTTACAGAAATTACCCTTGGACAGCTAAAGATAGAGGAGTAGCGATCACAAGAATACTATTGGACCAACATCGATTATGATTCGAAAGTTTCCCCACCCCCACCCACCCATGATGGTAAGAAAATTGAAAAAAGTGAACGTGACTTTTTCTCCCCGTCATTGAAATAAAACCATCCCCGATGCATTTAACATCCTTGTTCAAACAAAAAAGGACGAACCCAGGCATAGTTAAAGGGAAATTTAACTAGGTGGAAGCGTTAGCAGTTTAGACCGCTTACAAGAGATGATATCACCAAAGTTTCAAAAAAGACTGCCACCAACTTCCCTGATTATTTGAAGCCTTCATTATTCATGACTCACCTACAACTGAAAGTCTAATGAACATTCCCTGAAACGAGTCATTACGAATTCGCACCATAACGCCCAGAGGCGTACAAGTGATCTCCTCAGGATAGTCAAAGTATTGCACCGATACATTGCTGAGAAACCGGTGGGATGAGTCCAGCGCGTCAATCCTCAAGAAGTTACTCCAGAGAAGCAAAAATAGTATCAAAGACCCCATCTCGACAGCTGACATACCCTTCAGCATCACCAGCAGGCTTTTCAAGGGAGCTTCCTCTGCCCTGTTAACGATGCTTCAACTGCGAATTAAGCCTCCCTGCATCCGATTGGAGGCAGTTAACTAGCAAACCAAATAAACATACACTTACTGGCCATTTGTTTGTATTGAATGATTAACTAATCCGCAGGAAAATCTCATGATGTGTGCTTATTCGATGCTGCCTAGTTAAACTGATTATCAATATATTGTGGACAGTTCTCAATGAAATGATGGAGGGAAAGAGGCTAGAGGGAGGGGTCCAGGAAGAGGGAGAATATTGGAGATGAGTAAAAGGGTCTGCTGAATGGGGGGGATGACTCCTGGCCGAAGAAATGGGCGCAGAGGCAGAGGTGACGGAAGAAGAGCTCAGTGTCATGCCAAGCTCAAAATTCATTGAGCTGGGTGCGTCTGGGGATGAAGCTGAGGTACAAACATGAAATGCTGGAACCACTCAGCAGGTCTGGCAGCATCTGTGGAAAGAGAAGCAGAGTTAACGTTTCGGGTCAGTGACCCTTCTTCGGAACTGGATGAAGCTGAGGCCTTTGCTGAGGTCAGATCATTCAGAGTCAGAGAGGGGAAGGTCAGATGGTATCATGAATGCATGGCAAGGGGTGAGATTCGGTGAAGAGATGGGGTCAGAGGGAAGGGAGGAAGACAAATCCAGCTGGTGTTGGTGTTGAAGCTTGCGATCCTTAACGTCTGAAAGGAAGATGAAAAGCTTTTTGCTAAAGCGCTGGATCAGGCAAAGGATGAAATGAAACTGTGGACCAGAACAGCTTTGCGACAGTGAGTCGGTGCTGCAGAAGAGAGAGGTCGAGCGTGTACATGTGGCGGCACATGGCATGGAGAGTGGATCCTACGATGCGGCAAGAAATGGTTCGAGGAATGCTGAATGTCTGTGCTGCCTGAGCTGCTGAGTTTTTCCAACATTTTCTGTTTTTGTTTCTGATTTCCAGTATCTACGGCATTTTGCTTTTATACCAGTATATTGTAATTTTTTATCTATAGACATCCTGGAGTTATGGAGTGACTTTCTGATGGGCAGGTCATTATAACAAGTAGATTCTTCCACTTTAAGTGGTATGTTAACTGTGGAAGTTGCATTTAACCTTATGCTAGCTGATGGGATCAGGGCCTATACTTCCAGACAGTCAAGATGTTAGTTTTTTGGCATTGCTATCTATTGTGAAATTGCCTAAATCATAATCCTCTCATCTGTCTGTTCCTCAAATGTATCACATTTGGGCAGTAGACATTCAGAAGGTTTTCACAGAATCATACATTAATATAACATTTGGAAGATATTGACCTGAAACAGAATTCAATATCCAGCTTCTAATAAAACAATAATGAATGATCCTGGGCATCTGATGCTGAAATAAGATGCCTCCAAAGAAAACATGCATCTTTCACAACCTCAGGACATAGAATCATCGAATGGTTACAGCATAGAAGGAGGCCATTCTGCCCATTGTGTCCATGCTGGCTCTCTGCAAGCACAAGTCACCTAGTCCCACACTCCCGCTTTTATCTGTAGCCCTGTACATTTTTCCCTTCAGATAATTATCCAGTTCTCTTTTGAAGGCCTCAACTGAATCAGCCTCCAACACACTCTCAGGCAGTGCATTCCTGATCCTAACCACTCACTGTGTGAAAATGTTTTACTTCATGTCGCTGTTGCTTCTTTTGCTAATCTCCTTAAATCAGTATCCTCTGGTTTTGGATCCTTCAGCCAATGGAAACAATTTCTCCTCATCTACTCTCTCCAGACCCCTCATGATTTTGAACACCTCTGTCAAAACTCCTCTCAACCTTCTCTTCTCCAAGAAGATCCCCAGCTTCTCCAATCTATCCACATAATTGAAGTTCCTCATCCCTGGAACCATTCTCATGAATCTTTTCTGCACCCTCTCTAATGCCTTCACATCCTTCTGAAAGTGTGGTGACCAGAACTGGACCCAATACTCCAGTTGAGGCCAAACCAGTGTTTTATACAGGTTTATCATAACTTCCTTGCTTTTGTACTCTATGCCCCTATTTATAAAGCTCAAGATCCCGTATGCTTTATTAACCGGTTTCTCAATCTGCCCTGCAACCTTCAATGATTTGTGCACATATGCCCACAGGTCTTCCTGCTCCTGCACCCACTTTAGAATTGTCCCCCATAATTTATATTGCCTCTCCTCATTCTTCCTACCAAAATGGATGACTTCACGCTTTTTTGCATTATATTTCATCTGCCACTCGTCTGCCCATTCCACCAACCTGTCTGTGTCCTCTTGAAGTTTATAACCATCCTCCTCACAGTTCCCAAAAATTCCAAGTTTTGTGTCATCTGCAAATTTTGAAATTGTGCCCTGTACGCCCAAGTCTAGGTCATTAATATATATCAAGAAAAGCAGAGGTTCCAACACCAACACCAAAGCCTGGGGAACCCCACTATATACCTTCCTCCAGTCTGAAAAACAACCATTCACAAGTACGCTCTGTTTTGTATCCATGCTGCTACTGTCCCTTTTATACCATTGCTGAAAAGCCTGTTATATGGCACTTTATCAAATGCCTTTTGGAAGTCCATGTACTGCACATCAACTGAATTACCCTCATCAACCCTCACTGTTACCTCATCAAAAAACTCAAGCAAGTTAGTTAAACATGATTTTCCCTTAACAAATCCATGCTGGCTTTCCTTAATTAATCCACATTTTGTATATGTCTATTTATTTTGTCCCGGATTATTGTTTCTAAAAGCTTTCCCATCACCACGGTTAAACTGACTGGCCTGTAGTTGCTGGGCTTGTCCTTACACCCTTTTTTGGAGTAGGGTGTAATATTTGCCACCATGCCAAAGCAATGTTAATGAAATACTTTTGAACTGTGGTCACTATTGCACTGTAGGAAATATGACTGGCAATTTGTACACAGCAAACTCCCACAAGCAGCAATGTGATAATGACCAAATAATCTGTCGCTGTGATATCACTTGAGGGATAAACATTGACCAGGACACCATTGGATAACTCCCCCACTCTTCTTTGAAATATTGGGGTCTTTTTACACACACCCAAGAGAGCACAGGTGCTTCAGCTAATCATCCCATCTGAAAGATGACATTATTGCCAGTGCAGGACCCTCTCAACATTGTACCAGAAATGTTAGTCTAGACTTTGTACTGAAGTGTCTAGTGTGGGACTTGAACCCACAACCTTCTGACTTAAAAAGCAAGTATACTACCAACTGAGCTAGTGCTACTGCACAGGAGATGAATTGCCTCCTGCTTTAATTAGCTCAAGCCCTTATTCTGCACTTCAATCCCCAGGATTACTATTTTTGGCAGATGTGAAAATAAAGATCATTAGAGTTAGGTACCTAACATCATCACTTCCCCTTGATGAAGGTGAAGAATGAAAGCCTCAACAGAGAACGAGAGGGATGTGGTGCTGGATTGTCTATAAGAATCAGCCCCTTTTATGCTATTCTTTGTGATCGCAACTCTTCTCTGTGCTGACTGAGCACAGTTTTGTTCTCTGGATGACTTCTGTGATATGAGTTCCATTCTCTCAACCAACATCACCAGAACAGGTAAACTAGAGAATCGTCTCATTGCTGTTTGTGGGAGTTTGCTGCGTGCAAACTGGCTGCCACGTTTCCTACATTACAACAGTGACTTCAAAATAGTAATTCATTCGCAGAGAGGCATTTTGGAATGTGCTGAAGATGTGAAAAGCACTGTATAAATAAAATAAAATGTCTTTCTTTCCTTCTTACACAAGTATGACTTTGCACACGTTGGGTTCATACTGAAGCTTGCATTGCCAAGGGTCTTGGACATATTCGCTTTATCAGCACAAGGTCTGCTGGTGTCATTGGTAGCACTCTCTCGTTCTTGTGACTGATGTAGATGTAGAGCATAAGAACATATGAAATAGCAGCAGGAGTTGGCCATTTGATCCTTTGAGCCTGCTCCGCCATTCAGAATGATCATGGCTGATCTTCTACCTCAATTCCACCTTCCAGCACGATCTCCGTATCCCTTAATTCCCTTAGTATTCAAAAATCTATCAATCTCTGTCTTGAATTCAATGGCTGAGTATTCACAGCCCTCTAGGATCGAGAATTCCAAACATCCACAACCCTGTGAGTGAAGAAATTTCTCTCATCTCAGTCCTAAATGGCTGACCCCTTATTCTGAGATTGCGACTTCTAGTTATAGATTCCCCAACCAGGAGAAACATCCTCCCAGCATCCACCTTGTAAAACCCCTTAAGAATGTTATATGTTTTAAAGAGATCACCTCTCTTTCTTCTAAATTCCAGGGAATATTCTGCCATGTCTACTCAATCTCTCTTCATAGGACAATCCCCTCATCTCAAGAATTAGTCTAGTGAACCTTCATTGCACTCTCTCCAAGGCTAGTATATCTGAAGACCCAACCAGTGTCCATCCACCACCACCCTCCTCTGCCTGGCTGAACATGTTCTCACATTGAACAACTTCTCCTCCAACTCCACTCACTTCCTCAAAATGAAAGATATCCACATGGGTCCTAGCTATGCCTAAATTTTTATGGGATATGTAGAATATTCCTTGTTCCAGTCCTATTTGGACCCCTTCCCTCATTTCTTTTTCTGATGCATTGATGACTTCTGCTTCCTGCTCTCACCCCGAACTGAAAGATTTCATCAACTTTGCTTCCAATTTCCACCCTTTCACCCTCCCATGGTCTATCTCTGGCTCTTCTCCCCTTCCGTGACTTCTCTGTCGCTATTTATGGGGATAGGCTATCAGCCAATATTCACTATCAGCCCACTGACTCCCACAGCTACCTCAAATACACTTCCTCCCACCCGATTCCTGTAAAGACTCCATTCTATTCTCCCAGTTCCTCTATCTCTGTCGCATCTGTTCTGATGATGTAACCTTTCAAACCAGAGCTTCTGATATGTCTTCCTTTTTCCACAACTGAGGATTCCCACTGATTTCCCCCCCACCAACTCCCCCCCACCACCTTGGTTGACAGGGACTCGACCATCCCATTTCCTGCAACTCTCCTCTTACCCCTTTCCCTCTCTCCCAGAACCATGATAGGCCTCCCCTTGTCCTCACCTTCCACTCCGCCAGCTTCTGTATTCAACAGATCATCCTCCGCCATTCTTATCACCTCCAGCATGACATCGCCACCAAACACATCTTCGCCTCCCCTTTCAGCACACTGAAAGGACCATTCCCTCTGTAACACTCTGGTAGGAAGGGGAAGGAACTCCCACGACCCTGCTAGAAGGCACAGTGGCGCAGTGGTTAGCACCGCAGCCTCACAGCTCCGGGGACTCAGGTTCGATTCTGGGTACTGCCTGTGCGGAGTTTGCAAGTTCTCCCTGTGACCGTGTGAGTTTTCGCCAGGTGCTCCGGTTTCCTCCCACAGCCAAAGACTTGCAGGTTGATAGGTAAATTGGCCATTATAAATTGCCCCTAGTATAGGTAGGTGGTAGGGAATATGGGATTACTGTAGGGTTAGTATAAATGGGTGGTTGTTGGTCGGCACAGACTCGGTGGGCCGAAGGGCCTGTTTCAGTGCTGTATCTCTAAATAAATAAAAATAATAAATAAGGCCGCCAGGTTTTGCTTGGTAGTATCTCCACATGGCGGTGGGCCGCTTTGCCTTCCATTAAATTGAGGCGCAGGCAGGAAGAGGTTAAATTGGAAGGTGTTGGGAAGGCAGTGGGCATTCCCATTCCCACCTTCCCATGCAATTTTATGGCCCCCCCAACCTCTGTTCCTGTCCCGAGGGGGATCATAAAATTCAGCCCAATCTATCTTCTGGCATTTATCTGTGGAATCTTGATTGTGAGGAAGCAGTGATAGACTAAGTACTTTTCTGATTGATTGCTGATCACACACCTGTATTAATGTCGTTGTAATGCACGACAGTCTTAAAGCGAAAAGCAAGTATTTTATTAAATAGTAAAACTGATGATGTGGGTATTTTGACGTGAATACTGTACCCTGCATCTGAGGGATGGTAAAAAGAGGTGATATTGAACAATATTATGCACACTTTTTATAATTTAATCAGTAAGGATACACTGTGTGGCCCCAGTGATGTCAACAAAAAGAAACAAATAATAAATGTGACCCCATTTTTGCACAACTAATAACAAAATGAAAAGGAAAATGGAAGCTTATCAAACTAGAAAGTAAAATAATACTCAGTGTCCACCAAACAATCCAGTCTTTGCAGTGCCTACTCAGAAGGTTGAAAGTAAAGATGTATTAGTAAGTCCCTTGGTTTGCTTCGTTTAAAAGATCCTAAGGGAGTTACTGTTGCGAAGCATCATTCAATCCACTCAATGTCGATCACCCATCGCACATATTTCTTAATGATTCAACTACCCTACCTAGCTGCTTCATATCTAGCCAAGCTAATGAGTGGAAATATTTATCATGTCTCACTCTGCCCACAGCCTGCTTTATTTACAACATGAAATACATTTTTAACTGCATAAAATTGATTTTTAGTAATTTTGTCATTTTTGTTTCGGCACAAGAAAATCAGCTGAAAATGTCATTTTTTCACTTGATTGTATTCTATTACCTGAATTGTGATATTTATTTCTAAATCTCTTTAAGGAGCATTATAATAGAAATTCTAAATATATAACAATTAATTCATGAAAATAATAAAGACTAAAAAAATTAAGTTACACCTTCATAAATCAGAGATCATGTTGAGATTCATGATGGCCAGATCTATGTGCATTTTAGAAAGTTGGTGCTGCTCTGTGGAGGTTCAGTGGGCTCCTGTTCTTTGGGGTATGTCCTGACTTGCGGTCATGATCTTTATTGCGAGAGATTAGATAGAATCTATTCTCTTTATGAGACTATTATTGTATTATTATTCATTTTACTTGCTGATTGTGGGTCATTGCTGGCATAGAGTGGAAATGCTATTTGCCTGCATTCACAACAGGCAATGCATTTCAATGGAAATCCATCACATAAATGGTACAATTGTAATGGGGTACAGGAGCAGAGAGACCTAGGGATGTAGGCTCACAAGCCTTTGAAGGTGGCAGGGCAAATTGAGGAGTCTTTTAAAATGGGATCTTTGGCTTTATAAATAGAGGCATAGAGTACAATAACAAGGAAGTTATGCTAACCCTTTATAAATCACTGGTTAGGTCCCAGCTGGAGTATTGTGGCCAATTCTGGACACCACACTTGAGGAAGGATGTCAAGAGCTTAGAAAGGATGCAGAGGAGATTGATTAGAATGGTACCAGGAATGAAAGACTTCAATTAGGTGGTGGGATTGGAGAAACTAGAATTGTTCTTCTTGGAGCAGAGAAGGTTAAGGGGAGATTTGATAGAGGTGTTCAAAATAATGATCAGTTTTGATTGAGCAAATAAGGTAAAATCGTTTCCAGTGGCAGAAGGGTCAGTAACCAAAAGATACAGATTTAAAGTAATTGACAAAAGAACCAGAGGCGACATAAGGAGAATTTCTTTTAGCGCAGTGATTTATTGTGATCTGGAATGCAATACAGAATGGAATACAGCCAACCAAATCGGAACTCAGTGATGCCATTGATTCTCTAGCCAGCGGAAAAGCCCCTGGGAAGGACAGCATTACCCCTGAAATAATCAAGAGTGCCAAGCCTGCTATACTCTCAGCACTACATGAACTGCTTTGCCTGTGCTGGGACAAGGGAGCAGTACCACAGGATATGCGTGATGCCAATATCATCACCCTCTATAAAAACAAAGGTGACCGCGGTGACTGCAACAACTACCGTGGAATCTCCCTGCTCAGCATAGTGGGGAAAGTCTTTGCTCGAGTCGCTCTGAACAGGCTCCAGAAGCTGGCCGAGCGCGTCTACCCTGAGGCACAGTGTGGCTTTCGTGCAGAGAGATCGACCGTTGACATGCTGTTCTCCCTTCGTCAGATACAGGAGAAATGCCGTGAACAACAGATGCCCCTCTACATTGCTTTCATTGATCTCACCAAAGCCTTTGACCTCGTCAGCAGACGTGGTCTCTTCAGACTACTAGAAAAGATCGGATGTCCACCAAAGCTACTAAGTATCATCACCTCATTCCATGACAATATGAAAGGCACAATTCAACATGGTGGCTCCTCATCAGAGCCCTTTCCTATCCTGAGTGGCGTGAAACAGAGCTGTGTTCTCGCACCCACACTTTTTGGGATTTTCTTCTCCCTGCTGCTTTCACATGCGTTCAAGTCCTCTGAAGAAGGAATTTTCCTCCACACAAGATCAGGGGGCAGGTTGTTCAACCTTGCCCATCTAAGAGCGAAGTCCAAAGTACGGAAAGTCCTCATCAGGGAACTCCTCTTTGCTGACGATGCTGCTTTAACATCTCACACTGAAGAGTGCCTGCAGAGTCTCATCGACAGGTTTGCGGCTGCCTGCAATGAATTTGGCCTAACCATCAGCCTCAAGAAAACGAACATCATGGGACAGGACGTCAGAAATTCTCCATCCATCAATATTGGCGACCACGCTCTGGAAGTGGTTGAAGAGTTCACCTACCTAGGCTCAACTATCACCAGTAACCTGTCTCTAGATGCAGAAATCAACAAGCGCATGGGAAAGGCTTCCACTGCTATGTCCAGACTGGCCAAGAGAGTGTGGGAAAATGGCGCACTGACACGGAACACAAAAGTCCGAGTGTATCAAGCCTGTGTCCTCAGTACCTTGCTCGATGGCAGCGAGGCCTGGACAACGTATGCCAGCCAAGAGCGACGTCTCAATTCATTCCATCTTCGCTGCCTCCGGAGAATACTTGGCATCAGGTGGCAGGACCGTATCTCCAACACAGAAGTCCTCGAGGCGGCCAACATCTCCAGCTTGTACACACTACTGAGTCAGCAGCGCTTGAGATGGCTTGGCCATGTGAGCCGCATGGAAGATGGCAGGATCCCCAAAGACACATTGTACAGCGAGCTCGCCACTGGTATCAGACCCACCGGCCGTCCACGTCTCCGCTTTAAAGATGTCTGCAAACGCGACATGAAATCCTGTGACATTGATCACAAGTCGTGGGAGTCAGTTGCCAGCGTTCGCCAGAGCTGGTGGGCAGCCATAAAGACGGAGCTAAAATGTGGCGAGTCGAAGAGACTTAGTAGTCGGCAGGAAAAAAGACAGAGGCGCAAGGGGAGAGCCAACTGTGCAATAGCCCCGACAAACAAATTTCTCTGCAGCACCTGTGGAAGAGCCTGTCACTCTAGAATTGGCCTTTATAGCCACTCCAGGCGCTGCTTCACAAACCACTGACCATCTCCAGGCGCGTATCCATTGTCTCTCGAGATAAGGAGGCCCAAAAGAAAAAGGAATACGCTGCCTGAAAGGGTGGAAGAAGCAGGTTCAATAATAAGTTTCAAAAGGCAATTGAATGAATACTTGAAGTGGGAAAATTTGCAGGCTATGGGGAAAGAACAGGAGAGTGGGACTAATTGGATAGCTCTACTAAAGTGCCAGCACAGGCATGATGGGCCAAATAGACTTATTCTGTTCTGCATCATTCTATGATTATAAAGGATTTAATGTAAGTGGTATATAGATTAAGTATGAGTCCCTCGATATCTCATGATGTTGTACAGCTCTCCTTTAACTAGTAGCAGGAAAGATACATTCCCATTGTCTCCATAGAACCATAGAAAACTTACAGCACAGAAGGAGGCCATTCAGCAAGTCTTATCTGCACTGGCTGAAAAATCTAGCCGCCCAATCTAATCCCACCTTTCAGCACCTGGTCTGTAGCCTTGCAGGTTACAGCTATTCAGGTGCAGGTCCAGGGACCTTTTAAAAGAATTGAGGGTTTCTGCCTCCACCACCATTCCTGGCAGTGAATTCCAGATACCCACCACCCTCTGGGTGAAAAGGTTTTTCCTCATGTCACCTCTAATCCTTCTACTAATCACCTTAAATCTGTGTCCCCTGGTAACTGACCTCTCCACCAGGGGGAAACAGGTCCTTCCTGGCTACTCTATATAGGCCCCTCATAATTTTGTACACCTCAATTAAGTCACTCCTCAGCCTTCTCTGTTCTAAGGAAAACAACCCTAGCCTATCCAATCTTTCGTCATAGTTGCTACTTTCAAGCCCTGGCAACATTCTCGTAAATCTCCTCTGTACTCCCGCCAGAGCAATTACGTCCATCCTGTAATGTGGAGACTAGAACTGTACGCAATACTCCAGCTGTGGCCTATCCAGCCTTTTATACAGTTCCAGCATTACATCCCTGCTTTTGTATTCTATACCTCAGCATTCCATATGCCTTCTTCACCAATCTATCTACCTGCCTTTTCACCTTCAGGGACCTGTGGAAATGCACTCCAAGGTCTCTCACTTCTACCCCTCTCAATATCCTCCCATTTATTGTGTATTCCCTCGTTTTGTTTGCCCTCCCCAAATGCATTACCTCACACTTCTCTGGATTGAATTCCATTTGCCACTTTTCCGCCCACTCAACCAAACCATTGATATCTTTCTGGAGTCTACAGCTATCCTCTTCACTATCAACTACACGGCTAATTTTTGTGACATCAGCAAATTTTCCAATCATGCCTCCCACATTTAAGTCCAACTCATTAATATATACCACAAACAACAAGGGACCCAACACTGAGCCCTGTGGAACACCACTGGAAACCGCTTTCCATTCGCAAAAACATCCGTCGACTACTACCCTTTGTTTCCTGTCACTGAGTCAATTTTGGATCCATCCTGCAACATTCCCCTGTATCGCATGGGCTTTCATTTTTCTGACCAGTTTACCATGCGGGACCTTGTCAAATGCCTTACTAAAATCAACGTAGAGCACATCCACTACATTACCCTCATCAATCTTCCTTGTTACTTCCTTAAAAAACTCATTCAAGTTAGTAAAACATGACCTTCCCTCAACAAATCCATGTTGACTATCCCTGATTAATCCATGCCATTCTAAGTGGCATTTTATCCTATCCCTCAGAATAGATTTTAACAACTTACCCACCACCGAGGTCAGACTGACTGGTCTATAATTATTTGGCCTATCCCTTGCACATTTTTTAAGCAATGGTATAACGTTCGCAGACCTCCAATCCTCCAGCACCTCGCCCATATCCAATGAGGATCTGAAGATGATCCTCAGAGCATCTGTTATTTCCTCCCTGACTCCCTTTAACAACCTTGGATGCAATCCATCTGGACCTGGCGATTTATCCACTTTCAAGGATGTCAGACCCTCTAGTACCTTCCCTCTCATTATGCTAATCGTATCTAATATTTCACACTCCTCTTTTACTACAATGTTTGCATCATCCCTCTCCTTTGTGAAGACAGAGACAAAAAACTCATTAAGAACCCTGCCCACCTCTTCTGCATCCACGTGTACGTTCCCTTGTACATCTCTGATAGGCCCTACCCTTTCCTTAGTTATCGTCTTACTCTTAATGTACTTATAAAACATCTTTGGGTTTTCCTTGATTTTACCTGCCAATAATTTTTTGTGTCCTCTCTTTCTTTTCTAATTTCCTTTTTTGCTTTACCCCTGCACTTTCTATACTCCTCTAGGCTTTCTAAACTATTAAGTTTTTTGTGATCGTCATAAGCTTTCTTTTTCTGCTTTAACTTACCCTATAAGGTTCTAGATAGCCAGAGAGCTTTAGATTTGGCAGTACCACTCTTTATCTTTGTGGGGACATGCCTACACTGTGCTTGTAGAATCTCGCTTTTGAATGCCTCCCACTGGTTTGCCACTGATTTTCCTTCAAGTAGCTGTATCCAGTCTACTTTGGCCAGATTACCTCTCAGTTTTGTAAAATTTGCCTTCCCTCAATTTATAACTTTTAGTCCAGCTTTATCTTTGTCCTTTTCCATGATTATGCTAAAACTAACTATATTATGGTCACTATTTCCAAAATGGTCACCCACTGCTACTTAATCTACTTGCCCAGCTTCATTACCGAAGACTAAATCTAGAATTGTGCCCTCTCTCATTGGGCTTGTTACGTGCTGGCTAAAAAAGTTCTTTTGAATGCAGTTCAAGAATTTTGTGCCCTCTGAGACCTTCACACTGTTTGTATCCCAGTTGATATTAGGATAGTTGAAATCCCCCTGTCTCCTGTTGCCTAAACTAATTATGGGAAAAATACTCTTCGTAAAGTTCCTTTATGACATGCCGATACAGCAAGAAATTAGGAAAGCGAGTGGTACTTTAGCCTTTATTACAAAGGGATTGGACTAAAAGAGTAAAGTCTTATTGCAATGGTACAGAGCCTTGGTGAGACCACACCTGGAGTATTGTGTACAGTTTTGGTCACCTTATCTAAGGAAGGATATATTTGCCTTAGAAGGAGTGCAATGAAGGTTCGTTAGCCTGGTTCCTGGGATGAGGGGATTGTCCTATGAGGAGAGATTGAGGAGATTTGGCCTATATTCCCTAGAATTTAGTAGAATGAGAGGTGATATCATTGAAGCATATAAAATTCTTGAAGGGCTTGGCAGGGTAGATGCTGGAAGGTGATTCCTTGGCTGCGAAGTCTAGAACTTGAGGTCACAATTTCAGAATCAGAGGTCGGCCATTTATGACTGAAATGAGGAGAAATTTCTTCATTCAAATGGTTGTGAATCTTTGGATTTCGCTACCCCAGAGAGCTGTAGATACTTAGTCATTGAGCATATTCAATGATTGACATCAATATATTTTTGGATACTAATGGAACCAAGGGATTGTGCAGGGAGGTGAAGTTGAGATAAAAGATTAACCATGATCTAAGTGAAAGGCAGAGCCGGCTTGAAGGGCCAAATGGTCTTTTCCTGCTCCTAAATCTTTTGTTCTGATGAATATCTGAATACAGTATTAAAAATCCTGCACACATCCTGTCCTGTGGGGACTTATCAACATCACAGAACCAGCTTAACTGGTCATTATCACATTGCTGTTTGTGGGATCTTGTTGTGCACAAATTGGCTGCTGTGTTTCCTACATTAGAACTGCTGATTGATAGTGGCTAATTTGACGTGGTTAAATGTCATATTTTTCTCATCTGTTTGTGATACAAGACTCAAGGAATTTAATTTTCATTCTACATTACCAGGCTATTGTAGATTGTGAATGACAGAATCATTTTCTCTCCCCTGTAGACTGTAATTGAAAACAGTAATTCAATCAAGGAGTTACTGTTCAGGCAACAAGCAGAAACTGCTTTGGATTCACTCTTAATAGTTTGTCTTCCTTGTCATTCGATATCTCATTCTCAAATATAATTATATGAATCAAATACTGTGGTATTTGTAAAGCAGCAGTTAGTATGTGTTAATAATGAAGAAGAATTTGATACCTCAGTTCTTGTATTATTAAAAATTCCATTTGTGCCACAATGCAATTTGGAACTTTGATTAAAGTCTCTGTGGACAAACAGAATATGACCACATGAGGGCACTCATAGCACAGTATCTCTGTATTCTGAATTACTTCACTGAACTGTCATTTGGAAATCTTGTCAAGTGTTTTATTTAGGTTTTGCACCTGGAGGTAATTGTAATCATGATCAGTGACATGACTTGTTTACTTGTCTTATTACCCTCCAATTTTCTCCAGAATGGCAAGTGTAAACTAGGGTACAGTTCCATGAGCGATATCTTCTCTCTCATCCCTGCCCAAGTGCTCATTTTTAATGTGTGGCAGGCAGCAGTGGATCACCCCATGCCCTCATTGGAAATGAAAATCAGGCAAGGTGTAAAACAGGTGGCTTATCCTCTCTTGCCATTTTTCTCCTGAATTGCTGTATCATGGTTTCTAACAACTGAACGGCTTGCTAGGCCATTTAGAGGGCAACTAGTCACATATGGGCCAGACCAGGTAGGGACTGCAGGTTTCCTTCTTGAAAGGGCATCAGGGAATCAATTGGGCTTTTACAACAATCCGACTTTATGGTCACTTTTACTGGTAAAGGCTTTTTTATTCCAATGGTCTCCTGGTTCGCCTTCCCTCTTTTATCCTTCATAAGTATCAGCTCGTCCAAAACTCGGCATCATGTCGCACTCACCTATCATTTCTGTCTTCCCTACATGGGATCCTGATCTCCAAAGCAATTGATGGCTGTGCTTTTGGGCACCTAGTGCCTACAATCTGGAATTCTCCTAAACTCTCCTGCCTCTGTACCTCCCATTCTTTCTTGAAGACCTCCTTAAAACTCACCAATTTGACTGTTTTGGGTCAGCCTGCCAAATATCTCCTCATGTGGCTTGACATCCATTTATTTTGATTACATCTCTGTGAAGTGTTTTAGAACTTAACCTCTACATTAAAGGCACAGTGAGCAAATAGTTGCAATTGTAAATTTAAAATGAGCATAATTTTCTGAACTTCCTTTCACAGGCAATTGTGAATATCAATCCCAAGGAACTGATGGAGATATTCCTCACTGTAAGAACATCAAAGTGCATAACATTAAACAAAGAGAATTTTTTTATTCATTCATGAGATATGGGCATTACTGGCTAGGCCAGCATTTATTGGCCATCGTTAATTGCCCTTGAGAAGGTGGTGGTGAGTTGCCTTCTTGAACTGTTGCAGTCCATGTGAGGTAGGTACACCCACAGTGGTGTTAGGAAGGGAGTTCTAGGATTTTGACCCAGTGACAGTGAAGGAACAGTGAATGCCAATGTGATTATCTGAAGGAAATACGATATAGAGTGGCAAAATGGGATAGTATATCCAATGGGTCTAACAATCTTTTCCATGTGATCTGAATTTAGTATCATTATGGTCTTTTCTTTGCTGGTGCACCCATTATACCTCGCCAATATCTTCTGTTAAAATTTTAAACCTGATTTCCAAGTTTTCCACATTTTCCAACTCTCCCATTTTCTTTCAGCCTCTTACTATATTAAGTAATTTCTGTTACTTGACTGAGATGGTCTCTCTCATCATCCAGCAATCGTTCTGTTGGTGCTCTCTTTTAAAAGTATTTTCCCCTTTCTCTGATCCCCATTAACCGTTCACTTGTTTTCAGTTCTGAAGGGTACAAACTCATACATTAACCATTCATTCTCTCCACAGATGTCAATTGTCCTGGTGTGTGTGTCTATCATTATTCAGTATTTTTCTTTGCAATCAGAAAATAAATACTTCTGTTTGAAACATCTGTTCTATGCAGTATGTTACTTTGGAATGCAGCAATTAATTAGACAAATGCAGCACTGTATTCATTCTGCATTTGAAACAGCTCAGAAAAGGCGATGATATAAATGGATGGCCAATCTATCTGTTGCTGCTCTTTGTTAAGGCAAACAT
This sequence comes from Heterodontus francisci, assembly GCF_036365525.1. NCBI lineage: Eukaryota > Metazoa > Chordata > Chondrichthyes > Heterodontiformes > Heterodontidae > Heterodontus > Heterodontus francisci. Next base: position 48,030,074 of record NC_090400.1, read on the forward strand.
TTTGTCCATGAGTCCAGCAGAACCCCATATACTTCTTTGAATATCATGAGATCTTCACCATCCATGTGAACCTAGACAAGAACTCATTAACATCTCAACATTTGAAAATACAGCATTCCTTACACAGTACTACCTCAGTACAACATTCTAGCGTCAATCTAGTTGATGTTCTCAAGTGGGCGTGAAACAACTTTCTGATTCAGAAGCCACACTACTATCAGCTGAGCTATGCTGACAAATAACAGACACAGCAGAAACTAATGCTTCTCCACGGCAAGAGGGGGAACATTAAGCAGACCGCATCCTTAGGCTACACTGTGGATTTGGCAGTGGTGAATTTCAGCTCAACATTAATGGGAGACTGGGAAGCACATCATGCACCCAAAATCTGAGGTAAGGATGACATGCATGGCATAAGAATACACTGGGAGAGAGGGAAAGGATAGGAACATGAACATAAGAACAAGGTGCAGCAGTAGACTATACAGCTCCTCAAGCCTGCTCTGCCATTCAATAAGATCATGGCTGATCTTTTGCCTCAACTCCTTTCCTGCCACTCCCCACATTCCTTGATTCCGCGATAAACCAAAAATCTGTCAATCTCAGCCCTAAATATACTTAATGATGGATCCACATCCCTCTGCGGTAGACAATTCCTAAGATTCATAACTCTTTGAATGAATAAGTTTCTCCTCATCTCAGTCCTGAGACTGTGCCCATGTTCTAGATTCCATAGCCAGGGGAAATAACCTTTGTGTCTACTCTGTCAAGCCCCTTCAGAATCTTTTTGTTTCAATGAGATCACCTCTCATTCTTCTAACTTCCAGTATACAGACCCAATTTACACAGCCCCCTCATCCCAAGAACCAATTACAAATTATATAAACACCAATTGAAAAAAAAACAAAGATCCAATGGTAGCTTATCCTTTGGTTATCCTTTTCAGCTTGTGCAACCATCGTCCTCCTTGTATATCCTTCATTGGCTCGGTATCCAGTTGTGTCTGATTGCACCTGTGCGATGCCCCCTTGGGGCGTTTTTCCACATTAAAGGCACTACATAACTGAAAACTGTTTAGGACTAAGCGCAGGACTAATTTGCATGTTTACTTGTAGTGGTGCTTGTTGCTGTCACCTTGGTACACAGCTTTTTATTCTCAAGTATAAGGCTTATGAATGAAGCAGCAAACTGCTTTTTGTCTGTAAGTCTGGCTTGAGAACTTCATATTCTGACTACTGCAGCGGTAACTATTCTTGTTCTGCGCTCAGTGTTAATGTTCTTGCATTACCGTAACAAAATGTGGGCAGATTCCTCCATTCAATTTATCACATGCGCTTCTTCATCCCTTCTAGTGACAAAAACAAATTTACCTAGAATCATAGTACCCCCACCACGGACAATTATTTCACCATATTCAAATTTTATTTTTTAAAAACCATGTTAGTTTGAGTACTGCAGACAGCCAAAGTCCTTCTACATTAATTATGCTTCCTGATGCTAATAAATCTGCAATATTAGGCTTTCCAAAGTGTACCAAGTCTGAAATATTGTTTTCCAAGGACTCTGCAATACACCTGCCCATCAGATGGATTTCCCAGTGTGATATGATTCTTCAGAACATCTTAATCTCCCACAATCCATAGAGAGTTGTAGCCAATCCAGCTCCTATTGAGGCTCTCCAGAAGCTGGCTGAGAGCTCTTGGGACTGTTGCTCTGGCTTCCAGGATGCAGAAAAACACATGCAAACCAGTACAACCAACAACACTGCTAGCATGAGGTTCTCTCAAGACAGGATTGCATCATTCTGTATTAGATAAATTCAAATAGAATCTATGTAATTGTGAAACTTTTCTAGGATAATTCAGAATGTGCTGCAAAATGAAACTCTGGCAACAATTGAAAACTGTTGATATGGGGGCCATTTACACAGCAATAAAGTACTGTTTGCGTAGGGACATGAACAGATTGAATTCCCATGACGCTCACAAAAGCATTGTTTGTCTCTCCCTGCAACTTTCTGATCCTCCCACACACTACATCTGTATGTCTCTCTGTCAGTGTCACCATATGGCTGGTTTTTCCACAGTTGCTCTTTCTTCTGTAACACACTTCTTCCCTCGTTTTCCCACGTTTATTTCCTTTTGTATGTGCCATTGGCTGCGTCTCAGTTAATTGTTTCACATGTACTTTACACTCAAAATCCCATATTTGGTCATTGCATAGTTAACAAATTATTCTGAATGTTAGTTGGCCTTTTCTCTTTCCATTACTATCTCACTGAAGGGTGCAGGCCATACCTGCCCCAAAATGTAAAGTCCAGGCTTGGTGGAGAGGGGAACTAGGTCACAAAAGCATTATTATTTATCACATTATTGACAAAAAACTAATTTATTTTGTAAGCCTTACAAAGCCAGGAGTCAACTTGAGAGTTATCAATCTAAACTTTTCCTCTTTTTCTGAACACTTCCCTCCCCATTTCATACTTTCTCTTGTAGCATAGGGAAAGCAAAAGATGGGACAAAAAATCTGTGTTCACAGACTGACCCCTGGGTTTGTGAAGTTTGAATAGCATATTTATTTTATCAGTTTTTAAAAATTCTAATTAGACCTGATTTGTATATGTAAATTAAACAGAATACAAAACACATCTCAGCAGCCTTTACAAAGCCACATTCTGCCATTTTGAAACTTTAGTACTGTAGAATTATGGAACAGCAATTAATCTAAGTTAAATCCAATTTACATGTGCAGAACTAATAGGGCTGTAAAGTCAATAGGATCTTCAGATGTTAACTGTAATCGTTAATGGGAGTCTCAGGATTTCCTCAAAATCCTTCCATTGTGATGGACCACAATTCCTTGTAGAGTACCTTGAATGCAGTAGACCGCACAAGTACTCCACAGAGGAGAAACATGAGAGATGACTGAAATCATGGATAAAAAGAACATTTTTGGAAGCTTTAAAAGTCAAGGAGAGCTGCAGAAAGGTGAAGGAGCTTAAGGGTAGGCTGAAGGATCTGATACCAATAGCAGAGCAAGAGATCAGTGTTGGGAGGATGAAGGGCACAGTTGCCAAATGGGGCTGGAGGAGTTTGTGGAAGGGTGAGGCAAGACCATTTAGAGATTTGTATACTAAGGGGAGGATTCCTTTCCTTAGGTTACTGGGAGTTGGGAGTTTGATTAGGGTGCAGCTTGGAAGTTGGCAAGGAAGATTTTGGAGAGGTCAAATCTAGAGGTAATGAAATCATGAATAATGGTTTCAATACTAGTGGGGGTGAGGCAAGTGCAAAGGTGGATGATGTGTGGCCGTCAAAGTAAGTAGTTTTGAGTGACGGATATGGATATGGAGTTTGAAGCTCAGTTCAGGACCCAGCAAGGCATTGAGGCTGTGAACCGTTGGATAGGAGCATGAGTTCGGCTGCTACTGATCTATGCTTAAACTTACTCAGGATGAGAAAAATAACTGACAAAAACTTATATCTAAATCAAGAGCAAGCGAGAGGGGACAGGCCTGAGAGCAAGTGAGAAAGAGGGTGGGCCTGGGAGCAAAGGAGAAAGAGGGCAAATGAGATTGAGTGAGCACACGAGAGAGAGTGCACAACAGAGAGGTAAGATTTGTTTAAAATAACAAAGCACATTTGAAAGAAAAGGTGTGAAAGAAATGGAGAACATTAGCAGTGGTCACTGGGTTTATAACTATTGCTACCAAGAAGAAAATCTGGTATCTCAGCATACACCTTGAAGCTTTTCAACAAGTTGGAGTCAACACTGTACAAAAAGTTCACCAGCCCACCATTAACTTGACTGAAATCATAGTGCCCACACAGATTAGAATCTCTCCCCTCCCACATGTACTCAAAAATGGAAGAAAAACACAAATCACACCATTCTCAATAATATATGTATTTTAAATCAAACACAATTAAATAGGTATGATTTTAGATTAAGTACATGAATACTTATGCATCCGAAAAACATAGAAATTGGTACATAGTACCAAAAACCTAGACACAGCCTTTGTTTGCTTGTTTCTTTGATAATACTCAATCTCAATACAATTAGGTAGCATCTGAGTAAATACCTCCATTTATCAGATATCAGCTAGAAACACGAGAGATTTTCCAAAACTTTTACAAAAAAATTGTACATATTTTCCCCACTCTGTGCTGATTTTCTTTTTGAACAAAAGTCCTGAAGGTATCATCTAAGGGCTGACAATAAAACAGACTGCAACAAATCAATGGAGTGGCATTTAGAACACAGCAAAGCTCTATTATAATAGTCACTTCAAATGTTCTCAAACCATACACCCAGAACCCAGATTTAAAGAGCGCTTTATAATCCTTTGATTTGCACCTCGATGCAGCAACTTCATGAGAAAACCCTTCACAGTGCTCTGACTGGTATTAAAGTTGTTGAAACGTGTGCGCAACTTGAGGCTGGAGATCCTGGAATGCATAGTTTTCTTCATACAAACAATGGAGTAATATCAGACTGTGTAAAGTACAGTGTTGTTCATGGCTGTGTTAACAGAAAGGAGGAGGCCTCTGCTGGACGTGAAGTGAAGCTGCTCGAACAGGAGGGTATAGGAACCGATTCTTCTTCCTTTTAGTCATAGCTATAATCGGGACAAAGAAAACACACACAACAATCAACATTGATGTTTTCAAAAGGCTAAGTTGGCCTCAGGGAACAAAGGAAAAATGTTTGATAACTTTCATTGTAACTGTGATCTAACATATACAGGATATAGAGGAACAGCTGTTCAGTGCTACACGTGCTTTCACAACAGCTATACATCTAGTCCATCTGAGTTTTATCCGTCCAGCAGTCTGAACTCTCACTGCAGGTCAAATCAAGTGATAAAAGACAAAACAGATCGCAACAAACCAATGGAGTGGCATTTAGAATGCAGCAAAACTTTATTGTAATATATCACTTCAAAATGTTCTCAAACCATACATGCAGAACAAAAAAGGCACTTTCTTAAACACTCTTCTCTCTCTTCTTCCTGTTCTTTGTCCATCAATCTGGAAAATGCTCCAAGACATGTTTTTATTGAGATGTAAGCAGTTGCATTCCGTTTGCTATTCCATACACTATATAGTACAAATATTAATCAATAAACAACAAAACCATTCCTGTATTTTGAGCTCTTCCTAACAGGTAATGTAATGCACTCAAGGTCCTTCGATATAACTTGTTGTACCCACTGATCTAGTCACATGATGCAACAAAGAAGACTGCCAGGATTGAGAGATAGTTATGGTAGATAACACCACAGTACTGCAACAACAACAAAAAATATTCGTGCCAGATCTTTTGGCTGCATGATGATCTCTGCACCCTGGGTAACTCTTGTGATTGCTCAAGCTTCACTCTTTCTGTTTCAGAAGTCACATGAAATCCTCGAGATCTACTGCAGCCATTGAGCTCAAGCTGTGCTGTTTGCATTGCTGTTATCAAAGCAGGTGTAGCATTTAATAGCTGAAGTGTGGTATTAAAACAACAGCTGTATGAAGAATCTTAACTTGTTATAATCAACAGCCACAGAAAGAGAGATCAAGAATTGTCTAGCACGATCTTTTCTGCCTGTTTCATGCTTCTCATTTTACACAGCTTATGAGATGAAGCAATAAGCAGACAATACATCCCCTTATTCATCGACACAGCCTACATTTAAAACAATCACAAGCTGTCCAATATAACCCAGTGTCATCATAATATCAAATTCTAAATTCATTTACAAAAATGGACAGACCACCTTAGTATCGAATCGCTCTTAGGTACTTTGTATATAATTAATGCAAATTTAACAAGTGCAAAATTGTATGTTGCATGTTCATCCAATGTGGAAATACTGGACACAAAGAAAACACAAGTTTAAAACAGAGTAAAAATAAATCAAGCCCTTTAAAACAACATTGGTATGGTTTTCAGTTGGTTTGAAGAAGAAACTTCATTAATATAGGACATAAAGATTATAGTCAATATAGACATATTGTACAAAAGCAACAGCTTAATTCAGTTTGACAGGTCGTGCCATCTCTTCAGAATGAGCTAATTAATCCACTAAATTCTCAAAAATTATATATGAATTGGGAAAAACTGTTCCATTGAGATATTACATACATAGTCAACTATTCATAAACCTAAAGCAAATGTCTACTAGTCTGCTTGAGATATTGAGATCATTGATCTTGCATATTAATAATTCATTACTACTGAATGCTGGCCAATAATTCGATAAGTAGTTCATATAAAACAAAGCTCCCTTGTAAGAAAATACAAAATAACATTAGAGGGGATTTGAATGACTGAAGTCAGCTGCTGTACAATTCTTTTTTATTCTTTTTTTGTGGGATGTGGGCGTCACTGGGCTGGCCAGCATTTACTGCCCATCCCTAGTTGCCCTTAAACTGAGTGGCTTGCTAGGCCATTTCAGAGGGCATTTTAAGAGTCAACCACATTGAATGTGGGTCTGGAGTCACATGCAGATCAGATCATGTAAGGAATAAGGACAGCAGATTTCTTTCCCTAAAGAAAAGAACATTACTGAACCAGATGAGGTTTTTTTTTTAAAAACAACAATTGAAAATGGTTTCATGGTCATCATTAGATTAGCTTTTAATTCTAGATTTATTAATTGAATTCAAATTTCACCATCTGCCATGGTGGGATTCAAACCCAGGTCCCCAGAGCATTAGCCTGGGTTCTGGCTTACTAGTCCAGTGACATTACCACTACACCACCACCTCCCTTCTCTCTTGGCCTGTATATCTGCTGCAGTTTTCAATTTGTAATTATTTGCTGTGCAGAATGGAGACAAATTGGAAACGATGTTCCAGTCCCTTTCAGGCCTCCTCACCACTTTTTCCAGTATATTGATGACTATTTTTTGCCATTTCCTGCTCTCCCCCTAAACTGGAAAATTTCATCAAGTTAGCTTCCAATTTCCACCTTTCCCTCATGTTCACATGGACCATCTCTGACTCTTCCCTTCCATCACTTCTCTATCTCCATTGCTGGGGGCAAGCTATCGATCAATATTCACTATATGCCCAATTACTCCCACACCTACCTCGACTACACTCCCTCTCACTCTGCTTCTTCTAAGGACTCTATTCCATTCTCCCAGTTTCTCCATCTCTGTTGCACCTGTTCTCATGATGCCACTTTTTATATATCAGTACTTTCTATATATTTTTCTTTTTCCTCAACTGAGGGTTCCCTTTAACCGTGGTTAACCGGGCCCTCGACTGTGTCTGTTCCATTTCCCACACTTCTGCTCTCACCCCTTCCCCACTATCAGCACCATGATAGGGTATCCCTGGCCTCATCTTCCATCCACAAGTTTCCACATTCAACAGATCAGCCTCTGTCAGTTCTACCACTTTCAGCACAATACCAAGTCAGGATGGTGTGTGACTTGGAGGGGAATTAGCAGATGGTGGGATACTCGCCGTAGAATTCCCAGCCTTTGACCTGTTCTTGTTGTCACAATATTTATGTGGCTGCTCCAGTTCAGTTTCTGGTCAATGATAACCTCCAGGATGTTGACTGTAGGGGTTTCAGAGGGATTTGAGTGTTATATACAAAATGCCTGGAGTATTGTGTACATTTTGGTCTCCTTACACAAGAAAGAATATACTTGCCTTAGAGGGGGTAGAGTCATAGAATTATACAGCACAGAAACAGGCTCTTCAGCCCATCGTGTCTGTGCTGGCCATCAAGCACCTAACTATTCTAGTCCCATTTTCCAGCACTTGGCCCGTAGCCTTGTATGCTATGGCGTTTCAAGTGCTCATCTAAATACTACTTAAATGTTGTGAGGGTTCCTGCCTCTACCACCACTTCAGGCAGTGCGTTCCAGATTCCAACCACCCTCTGGGTGAAAAAATATTTCCTCAAATCCCCTCTAAAACTCCTTACCTTAAATCTATGCCCGCTGGTTATTGACCCCTCCGCTAAGGGGAAAAAGTCTCTTCCTATCTAACTTATCAATGCCCCTCATAATTTTGTATACCTCAATCACGTCCCCGCTCATCCTTCTCTGCTCTAAGGAAAACAACCCTAGCCTTTTCAGTCTCTCTTCATAGCTGAAATGCTCCAGCCCAGGTAACATCCTGGTGGATCTCCTCTGCACCCTCTCCAGTGCAATCACATCTTTCCTATAGTGTGGTGCTCAGAACTGTACACAATACTCCAGCTGTGGCCTAACTAGCGTTTTATACAGCTCCATCATAACCTCCCTGCTATTATTCTATGCCTCGGCTAATAAAGGCAAGTATCCCATATGCCTTCCTAACCACCTTATCTACCTGTGCTGTTGCCTTCAGTGATCTATGGACAAGTACACCAAGGTCCCTCAGACCCTCTGTACTTCCTAGGGTCCTACCATCCATTGTATATTCCCTAGTCTTGTTAGCCCTCCCAAAATGCATCACCTCACACTTCTCAGGATTAAATTCCATTTGCCACAGCTCCGCCCATCTTACCAGCCCATCTATATCATCCTGTAATCTAAGGCTTTCCTCCTCACTATTTACGACACCAATTTTCGTGTCATCTGCGAACTTACCGATCATACCTCCTATATTCATGTCTAAATCATTAATGTACACTACAAACAGCAAGGGCCCCAGCACCGATCCCTGTGGTACACCACAGGTCACAGACTTCCACTCGCAAAAACAACCCTCGACCATTACCCTCTGTTTCCTGCCACCAAGCCAATTTTGAATCCAATTTGCCAAATTTCCCTGGATCCCATGGGTTCTTACCTTCTTAACCAATATCCCATGCGGGACCTTATCAAAAGCCTTGCTGAAGTCCATGTAGACTACATCAACTGCTTTACCCTCATCTACACATCTAGTCACCACCGCGAAAAATTCAATCAAGTTAGTTAGACACTATCTCCCCCTGACAAAGCCGTGCTGACTATCCCTGATTATTCCGTGCCTCTCCAAGTGGAGATTAATCCTGTCCCTCAGAATTTTTTCCAATAGTTTCCCAACCACTGATGTTAGACTCACTGGCCTGTAATTACCTGGTCTATTCCTGCTATCTTTCTTGAATAATGGTACCACATTCGCTGTCCTCCAGTCCTCTGGCACCTCTCCCATGGCCAGAGAGGATCTGAAAATTTGTGTCAGAGCCCCTATCACCTCCCTTGCCTCACACAACAGCCTGGGACACATCTCATCTGGGCCTGGGGATTTATCCACTTTTAAGCCCGCTAAAGCATCTAATGCTTCCTGCCTTTCAATGTTAATATGTTCAAGGGTACAATAAAGGTTCACTAGATTGATTCATGGGATAAGAGGATTGTCCTGTGAGGAAAAATTGATGGAATTGGCTTATAATCTGGTGTTAAGAATAAGAGGTGATGTCATTGAAACATAAAAGATTCTGAGAAGGCTTGACATGGTAGATGCAGAGAGGTTGTTTCCCCTAACTGCAATCTAGAACAAGGGGTAGGCCATTTAGGACTGAGATGAGGAGATATTTCTTCATCGAGAGAGCTTTGAATCCAGAATTTTCTATCCAGAGGGCTGCAGATGTTCGGCACTTGAGTATATTCAAGGCAGAGATCAATAGATTTTTGGATTCTAAAGGAATCAAGGAATATATGGATTGGGCTGGGAAGTGCAGTTGAGGTTGAAGATTAGCCTTGATCCTACTGAATGGCGGAGCTAGCTCCAGGGGCTTTATGGCACACTTCTAACTCCTATTTCTTAGTTTCTTATTTAATCTCTCCTGCCTTCTACCCGGTCACAGACCTTCCCCTTTTGTTCTTTCCCCTCGCCCTCTTTTCTCTGCCTCTGTACTTGTTTAAAATCGTTAAATTTTTATCATTTTCTGGTTCTGATGAAAGGTCACTGACCTGAAAGGTTAACTCTTTCTCTCTCCACAGATGCTTGCTCTCCTGTTTATTATTTCAAGTATTTTTCTGTTTTTATTTTAGAGTTCCAGCATCCACAGTATTTTGCTTTTGTATGGGGGGAAAATGGAGAGAATTGGAGATAGGGAAGTAAAAAACAGGGAGCAGGTGAGCATGCAGAGTGTGTGTGAAAGCCAGCGAGACAGAGCGAAAGCAAGAAAAAGAAAAGAAAAAAGAAAAAGATCGAGAGAAGTGACCTTCCCATGGGACAATGTCCCAGTGCTTTCTTGAAGGACCAGTCCACCACTGCCATGTAGCTTTCACCTACTCCTGCTCCTATTTTCTATGTTTCTATTACCCTAACTGCCTAAAATTTACAAACCATTTAATGTTTGTTATTTGTTGTCATTTCAAATTCTCTTATACAGGTGAAAAATAACCACTTACCTAAGAGACACAAATGTTTCCTTTACATTCTGGTCCACTGTGAACAACACAACACATTATTTCAGGAGTTCTTAATGGTAACACTGTTAAAGATGCACTGTTTCAGCAGCACCAATTTATTACCTTTGTGGACTTCACAATGAGTGGCTCACTTTGTGCTTGTTGTATTACGTCATTGACAATCATCTTGGCGATCTTCCATGCCATCTCCTCCTGGGCCTAAAACAGAAACAATTTCACAGTCCCACATTGTTGTGTGACTAGATGAGTAGAAAAACTACTGTTCAGGATAACCCAATTATTTCTCTACTTTCTTCCTTTGTGACATACTCCTCATGGCCACCTGGATCTGAAACATTGCACAATTGAGGGGAATTAGATACCGTTGCCCTGCAGCATTAAAATGGGCCAGAATAGAGGGCGTATCCATATCTAACACATGTTGTTGCTGACCTGGGAATGCTGGTAAGGGAGCTTTACTCTGCCCTGAACACATGCTGTATTGTATGAGGGGCTGGAGTGTAAACTAACTTACTCTAGACTACGAGATAACACAAAGGAGGAACCTTGGGGGTTGTGGTGGGGGCGGAGAGTTGGGACAAGCCACTAACATTGCACACAGTGCAGATAAGGAAATCTAACTGGATCTTGAGATGTATAATCAAAATGACAAAGCACATAGCCTAGGAGGTCTGACTGGGTCTGTAAAAGTCACTGATACAAAGCTACATCTTTAGTACAATGTACAGTTCTGATCACCATACAAATCAAGATATCTGAGCAATGAGGAGAGTTTAATAAATCTGGGATTGTTTGCTTTGTAAATCAGAAGGTTGGGAGAAGATATTGACTACGTAGTCAAGATTCTGAAGGGAAAGATAAATTGAACCCTGATAATATATTTAAGATTGATACACTTTAGAATCAGGAAGCACTGAAAAAGTTTAGATAAGTGGAAGGTTCAGGGACAGTTCACATTTAATTACTTTGTAAAAAGGGTGGAGAATGTATGGAATGGGCTGTCCAGGGAATAGTTGGTGTGAAAAGAAATTGGATCACTATTAGAGAGCTCGGGTGATTAAAAGCTATTAGATTCTGGGAACAGCCTATTGGATTGCAAAGACTTGCCCGGTCCTATACCTTCCTATTTTCTAAAACCCTATTTATTCAGAACAGGATAAACAGCGATTGAATGCATGTATGGCCACTACAACAAACGAGAATGCATCAACAGAATCTCTCTCCCACCCACACAATGGAATATCACCTCACCTCCCACATCAGTTTGTCCACAAAGACATCGGTTCCTTTAAAGTGTCCCACTTGGCACAATTGGTAGCACTCAACTCAAGAGTCAGAAATTTGGGTGTTCTAGCCCCACTCCAGCACAATCTAGATTAATACTTCAGTGCAGTATTGGGGGAATTCTATATCAGAAGTGTCACCCTTTGAATGAGACATTAAACTAAGGCCTTGTCAGTTCAACTGTTCAAAGAACAAAAGAACAGTACAGCACAGGAACAGGCCATTCGGCCCTCCAAGCCTGCGCCGATCTTGATGCCTGTCTAAACTAAAACCTTCTGCACTTCCGGGGACCGTATCCCTCTATTCCCATCCTATTCATGTATTTGTCAAGATGCCTCTTAAAACGTCGCTATCGTACCTGCTTCCACCACCTCCCAAGGCAGCAAGTTCCAGGCACTCACCACCCTCTGTGTAAAGAACGTGCCTCGCACATCCCCTCTAAACTTTGCTCTTCGCACCTTAAACCTATGTCCCCTGGTAACTGACTCTTCCACCCTGGGAAAAAGCTTCTGACTATCCACTCTGTCCATGCCACTCATAACTTTGTAAACCTCTATCATGTTGCCCCTCCACCTCCGTCGTTCCAGTGAAAACAATCCGAATTTATCCAACCTCTCCTCATAGCTAATGCCCTCCAGACCAGGCAACATCCTGGTAAACCTCTTCTGTACCCTCTCCAAAGCCTCCACGTCCTTCTGGTAGCGTGGTGACCAGAATTGCATGCAATATTCTAAGTGTGGCCTAACTAAGGTTCTGTACAGCTGCAACATGACTTGCCAATTTTTATACTCTATGCCCCGACCGATGAAGGCAAGCATGCCGAATGCCTTCTTGACTACCTTATCCACATGCGTTGCCACTTTCAGTGACCTGTGGACCTGTACGCCCAGATCTCTCTGCCTGTCAATACTCCTAAGGGTTCTGCCATTTTCTGTATACTTCCCAGCTGTATTAGATCTTCCAAAATGCATTACCTCACATTTGTCCGGATTAAACTCCATCTGCCATTTCTCCAACCGACCTATATCCTGCTGTATCCTCTGACAATCCTCATCACTATCCGCAACTCAACCAGCCTTTGTGTTGTCCGCAAACTTACTAATCAGACCAGCTACATTTTCCTCCAAATCATTTATATATACTACAAACAGCAAAGGTCCCAGCACTGATCCCTGCGGAACACCACTAGTCACAGCCCTCCATTCAGAAAAGCACCCTTCCACTGCTACCCTCTGTCTTCTATGACCGAGACAGTTCTGCACCCAACTTGCCAGCTCACCTCTGATCCCGTGTGCCTTCACCTTTTGTACCAGTCTGCCATGAGGGACCTAGTCAAAGGCTTTACTGATGTCCATATAGACAACATCCACTGCCCTTCCTTCATCAATCATCTTCGTTACTTCCTCAAAAAACTCAATCAAGTTAGAGAGACATGACCTCCCCTTCACAAAACCATGCTGCCTCTCGCTAATAAGTTCATTTGTTTCCAAATGGGAGTAAATCCTGTCCCGAAGAATCCTCTCTAATAATTTCCCTTCCACAGACGTAAGGCTCACCGGCCTATAATTTCCTGGATTATCCTTGCTACCCTTCTTAAACAAAGGAACAACATTGGCTATTCTCCAGTCCTCCGAGACCTCACCTGTAGCCAATGAGGATACAAAGATTTCTGTCTAGGCCCCAGCAATTTCCTCCCTTGCCTCCCACAGTATTCTGGGGTAGATCCCATCAGGCCCTGGGGACTTATCTACCTTAATGCTGTGCAAGACGCCCAACACCTCCTCCTTTTTGACAACGACATGACCCAGACTATTTACACTCCCTTCCCTCGACTCATCATCCACCAAGTCCTTCTCTTTGGTGAATACTGATGCAAAGTACTCATTTAGTACCTCGCCCATTTCCTCTGGCTCCAAGTACCTCGCCCATTTCCTCTGTTCATGTGATTCAGGTTGATGGCAAAAGATCCCACAACAAGGAGTTCTCCCAGCATCCTGGCCAACATTTCTCCCTCAACCAACAGCACAAAAACAGGTTTAACGATCATTCATCTAATTGCTGTTTGAGGGATGTTGCTGTGCACATAATAGCTTCTGTGTTTACCCACATAATAACAGCAACTACACAAAGTAATTCATTGGATGCAAAGTGCTTTGGGAAACATAAGATACCTCAAGCGCAAATTCTTTCTTTTCTCCACATAGAAAATGCTATTTATTCTATCTAGAGAAAGTTACCCACCATGATTCCTATCCAAGCATCCACCGAGATGGCAGTCCTCTGCACATGCGCAGGTTGAGCAGGGTAGAGTTGCGTCTCCAAGTACAAGTGTAGAGGACATCATATTTTTTGGTGGATGTGGAGTACAGAGGCAGAATAAAGATCCTAATTCATTTCTTCTCTAAATGATCCAAATTTTATTTTTGTAATAACCAGCATTGGACATTTACAGAGAGATTTTTTCAGCTATTAGTTCACAGTTGGGAAGAGGAAATTCATTAAATCAGAGTTAAAGAAGCGACTAGGGCACAATTTGCAAAAAAAAAATCATAACTTAATACAAAAACATTGCATTTAGACGACATCTTTCATATACATCGTCTCAAAGCACCTCAGGGGTGGGAGAGGAGGGCAATGCAAGGCAGGAGAAGTGAAATATTGAGGGGGGGTAGATGCAAAACACAGAATAAAGGTGAGATTTTATGAAAACGTGGAAAACATATAACCCTGATATTAAATGTGAATAGCAGATCGAGATCATGGCTGTTCTGTGTTAAATGTGGTCCTAAATAAATATGGTACTGGTTAATTCTGGCATTGTTCATAAAAATACAGGAAATACCAATCACGTTTGAAAATCCTCTCAATTTTCTCCTGCTAGATACTTCTTCTTTGGCCTCCTTGTCTCGAGAGACAATGGGTAAGCGCCTGGAGGTGGTCAGTGGTTTGTGAAGCAGCGCCTGGAGTGGCTATAAAGGCCAATTCTAGAGTGACAGGCTCTTCCACAGGTGCTGCAGATAAAATTGGTTGTCGGGGCTGTTACACAGTTGGCTCTCTCCTTGCGCTTCTGACTTTTTTCCTACCAACTGCCAAGTCTCTTCGACGCGCCACACTTTAGCCCCGCCTTTATGGCTGCCCGCCAGCTCTGGCGATCGCTGGCAACTGACTCCCACGACTTGTGATCAATGTCACAGGACTTCATGTCGCGGTTGCAGACGTTTTAAAGCGGAGACATGGACGGCCGGTGGGTCTGATACCTGTGACGAGCTCGCTGTACAATGTGCCCTTGGGGATCCTGCCATCTGCCATGCGGCTCACAAGTTCAAGCCATCTCAAGTGCCGCTGGCTCAGTAGAGTGTATATGCTGGGGATGTTGGCCGCCTCGAGGACTTCTGTGTTGGAGATACGGTCCTGCCATCTGATGCCAAGGATTCTCTGGAGGCAGCGAAGATGGAATGAATTGAGATGTCGATCTTGGCCGACATACATTCTCCAGGCATCGCTGCCATAGAGCAAGGTACTGAGGACACAGGTTTGATACACTCGGACTTTTGTGTTCCGTGTCAGTGCGCAATTTTCCCACTCTCTTGGCCAGTCTGGACATAGCAGCGGACGCCTTTACCATGCGCTTGTTGATTTCTGCATCGAGACACAGCTTTCTGGTATTAGTTGAGCCTAGGTAGGTGAACTCTTCAACCACTTCCAGAGCGTGGAAGTTGATGGATGGAGCATTTCTGACGTCCTGTCCCATGATGTTCGTTTTCTTGAGGCTGATGGTTAGGCCCAATTCGTTGCAGGCAGACGCAAACCTGTCGATGAGTCTCTGCAGACACTCTTCTGTGTGGGATGTTAATGCAGCATCGTCAGCAAAGAGGAGTTCACTGATGAGGACCTTCCGTACTTTGGTCGTCGCTCTTAGACGGGCAAGATTGAACAACCTGCCACCTGATCTTGTGTGGAGGAAAATTCCTTCTTCTGAAGACTTGAACACATGTGAGAGCAGCAGGGAAAAGAAAATCCCAAACAGTGTAGGTGCGAGAATACAGCCCTGTTTCACACCACTCAGGATAGGAAAGGGGTCTGATGAGGCGCCGCTATGCTGAATTGTGCCTTTCATATTGTCATGGAATGAGGTGATGATACTTAGTAGCTTTGGTGGACATCCGATCTTTTCTAGTAGTCTGAAGAGACCACATCTGCTGACGAGGTCAAAGGCTTTGGTGAGACCGATGAAAGCAACTTAGAGGGGCATCTGTTGTTCATTGCATTTCTCCTGTAGCTGGCGAAGGGAGAACAGCATGTCAATGGTGGATCTCTCTGCTCGAAAGCCACACTGTGCCTCAGGGTAGACACTGCTCCCTCGTCCCAGCACAGGCAAAGCAGTTCGTACAGTGCTGGAAGTATAGCAGGCTTGGCACTCTTGATTATTTCAGGGGTAATGCTGTCCTTCCCAGGGGCTTTTCTGCTGGCTAGAGAATCAATGGCATCACTGAGTTCCGATTTAGTTGGCTGTTCGTCCAACTCATCCATGACTGGCAGAGACTGGGCTGCATTGAGGGCGGTCTCAGTGACATTTTCCCTGGAGTACAGGTAGTGCTCCACCCAGCGGTCCATTTGCTTGCGTTGGTCAGTGATTGTGTCCCCTGATTTAGATTTGAGTGGGGGGGGGGGGGGGGGGGGCGATCTTCTTGATGGTTGGCCCAAAAGCTCTCTTAATGCCATCATACATTCCTCTGATGTTTCTGGTGTCAGAGGCCAGCTGAATATGACTGCATAGGTGTTGCCAGTAGTCATTTGCGCAGCGCCTGGCTGTTCTTTGTGCAGCACGTCTGGCTGCTTTAAGTGCTACGGATGTTAACTCGCTGGGGGCTTTCTTGTAGTTCAGCTTTGCAATGCGCTTAGCGGCTATGACAGGTTCCAGCTCTTCAAAGTGAGATTGAAACCAGTCTGCATTCCGCTTCACACGTTTGGTCTCTGATGTGGGCCCACTTGGTCTCTCATCCCCTATGGGAGTGTTTTGAAGGGCTTTTTCAAGTGAATTTAGAAACTTATGTAACAGCTGTGGATGAGAAATTCTGCTAGTGTTGATGCAGGGGTGGTCCTTCTGCTTGAATGATGCAGCTTCTTTGGTTTGAGTCTAACCTTGCTGCACACCAGGGAGTGGTCGGTGTCGCAGTCAGCACTGTGGAAGCTGTATGTGATTTGAACGCTGTTTAAAGAGGCTCACCTTGTGACGATGAGGTCCAGCTGGTGCCAACGACGTGATCTTGGGTGCCGCCAAGAAACCTAGTGACAGGGTTTAGTGTGAAAGAACGAGTTGGTGATGCAGAGGTTGTGATAGGTACACAACTCAAGCAGTCTCTGTCCATTCTCATTCATCCTTCCAATGCCATAGTGCCCAAGGCAGGAGGGCCATGAGTCATGCATGGTCAGCCCCAACCCTGGCATTAAAGTCCCCCAGCAGGAATAGGTGTTCGGTGTTGGGGATGCTACTAATATTATGGAGTTCCTCGTAGAACTGGTCTTTAACTTCAGGTAGGGAGCAGAGTGTTGGAGCATAGATGCTGAGTAGGTGTACTGGACCAGAAGCGGTGAACAGTCGGATGGACAGTATGTGTTCCGAGCCATTTGAGGGTGGCTCTATCATGCTGAGCAAAGAGTTTCTGATGGCGAAGCCCACTCCATGCTGTCTTGGTTCTTCGGGATCCCTACCCTGCCAGAAGGTGTAGTCTTGCTCTCTTAGAGATCCGCTCGCAGGGAGGCGTGTCTCCTGAAGTG
This sequence comes from Heterodontus francisci, assembly GCF_036365525.1. Taxonomy (NCBI): domain Eukaryota; kingdom Metazoa; phylum Chordata; class Chondrichthyes; order Heterodontiformes; family Heterodontidae; genus Heterodontus; species Heterodontus francisci. Next base: position 48,047,490 of record NC_090400.1, read on the forward strand.
CGGCAATGTCCACATTGAGCCTACTGAGCTTGTTGTTAATGATGGCGGTCTTCCGAGAATCGTTGATTTGTGTAAGGTCTTCCGACAGGCCAGGACACATAGTTCTGACGTTTCAGCTTGCAAAACGAAGGGCTGGTACCTTCTTTCCTTTTTTGGTCGTGCTGTTTGGTGTGGTGTTACAGTCCACTTGTCGGGCAATGACCTTGAGCTCCAAGCACCCATTGAAGCAGGTGGACTGTGGCGGGACAGAACCTTACTGACCAGGGCTGCCCGGGTGGTAGCATACCGGCGCCAAACGTCATGCTCTGCACTCCTTTGGACCCCACCAGGAAGGCCGAGAGGGGGGTTTTGACGCTTGGGCAACTCACAACCTCCATACATCTGCCCAGGCATGCACCATGGAGAGGTCACTCCATAGTCGGCTCACAGCGACCAAAACAACACGGAAGGCAGCAGTTACGGGTTATAAGTCCAGCTCAATTGGCGTAGAGATTGGGCGCCACGGGTTGCCTTTGTCGGTAGAGGTCATCGCATCTCACTGGACAGCTAGAGACTAGGACTGATTAAATTCATACCGCAAATGTGGCACAAATGATAAAAAACCCAACATATTTATTGATCCTTATTGAATTCACTGCATGTACTGCTACTCCCATGTTTGTAAATGATCATTTCACCTATGTAGACCATACTGGTTTGCTTGTCATATTTGGCTTGTCTGACTATGCAGTTAAAGTAGATGCTGCAGCCCAAACTCTTTAATGCAGCACTGTGTGGTCACATTATGGGGCTGCTCGTAATTCAGATTATTTTGATTCCCAAATCTGCACTCATGGATTTAGGAGATTTTCCCTATTTTTAAAATGGAAGAGAAAATCAGACAAAGCACAAAGCTCACATCCACATCAGCTTATCAGTATGATTATATTACTGTCAATGAAAATCATTTGGTGTTTATCACATGCTCTGGTGTGAGGATTGAATTCTGCTGGAACAACGTACACTGTGTGAGGGATGAGGAAGAGGCTGCTGATTCAAAATTAGTCATTGGATCTGCAAAAAGTATTAATCTTGAGACACTTTACCATCACCTTAAGTAGTCCAATACAGATGAGAACTTATTTGCAAAATTACAAGTTCTGATGCTTCAAAGTAGAGATTGGGCCAATTTTAAAACTTTTTTTACTTTAAAATAAATCAGTCTCAAAATTTACCTCATCCGTGCTCCCCTGTACCCACTTCTTCATTGCCTGTGAAAACATGGAACCTGTTTGATACAATATAAAAATAGAATTACAAGTGCACTTTGAGTACGAGTGAGCAAAATACTTCATTACTATAGAGTTTCCAGAATGACAACACAACCCTCAGTTTATGACCTGGTAAGTTGACGGTTAGCATGTTAAAACAGTAATGATGCTCTTTTTTTGTGTTCCATTTGGCACAGTTGCTGATGCCAGCAACTGTTACACAGACTGCTAACTGCAATGATCCACTGGGTGAGCCTTTAATCCACACCAGCTGTGTCAAGGGAAAACAACAGTCCAAGGGAAAGCACTGGGGAAGAGGAGGAATAAGCAAAAGGCAATTTTGGTTGGCTTAGGGGTTGTGATCATTAACAAAGTTCATTTTTCGATATTTTTTGTCTCTATTTGTTCATTTCTTTCCTTCTTCTCAGGCCTTCTTGCACAATACATAGAACAGGTTATTTGTTAGGCCATGGCATTTGTGAATTGTTGCGCCTAGCATGCTGCTAGACTGCAAATATGCACAAGGTTTCCAAAAAGCAGATCTGAGGAATACCAACAATAACTTACATTTATATAGTGCCTTTAATGTAGTGAAATGTCCCAAGGCATGTCACTGGAGTATAATTTAGACAAAAACAGATACTGAGTCAATGACTGAAAAACAGGTACGAGATTTCTCAAGTAAAAACAACTCAGGTAAACACTTACCTTTTGATTTTTTCACATCCGGCTCTGGTTCAGATTCTCTTATAAACTGGCCAAGCTCATTTATCTTCCCAAATGTCATTCGTCTACCAAATAAATCAAGCAGCATTCAGACACAATTGACATAAACTTGTTACGACAATTTAGTTTTGGCACTTAATTTTTGTGTTAGAGGTTAATGGTGCGGGAGTCTGGATGACACTCAGTTCGCTACTAGAACTGGGAGTCCCTGGAAGATGAGTCAGTCTAAGTGCAAACTGAAGGAACGAATATATGAGAAACACATGACCTTTGTTATGTCTGGTGGGAAAGTTAAAAGTGACCCAAATTAATAAATGTTCTGAACCATATAAAGGACAGATAAAATTGATAAAGCTGCTTATGATTTTGTAGAAATGTGTACCTGACAACATCTGGATCCAACTGTTTGTTCATATTTAAAGCTAACTACTGTTAATGCAACAGAACTAAGATGCATCTGAATGAAACCCAAGAATCTAACTGTAGGCAATTTGCAGCAATAAGATCCACTTTATCAAGGGCTTTGTAAAACATGATTTCAAGTTCAAGCATGAGTTGCTGTAATGTAACAGAAACTTCAGAGTGGAATAACTTTGCAGATTACAGTTGTTGGTTCAAAATAGTCTGACTAATTAGACAACAAATGAATTCAAAATTAGTTATTCAAATTAAGAGATTTTAAAAAAACAAGACTGTTCAGCCAGCCTTGTAGTAAAAGAGGAGTGTGAAATATTAGATACGATAAGCATAACGAGAGGGGAAGTACTAGGGGGTCTGACATCCTTGAAATGGATAAATCGCCAGGGCCAGATGGACTGCATCCCAGGTTGTTAAAGGAAGCTAGGGAGGTAATAGCAGATGCACTGAGGATCATCTTCAAATCCTCAATAGATACAGGCGAGGTACCAAAGGATTGCAGGTCTGCGAACTTTGTACCATTGTTTAAAAAGGGTGTGAGGGATAGGCCAAATAATTATAGCCGGTCAGTCTGACCTCGGTGGAGGGTAAATTATTAGAATCAATTCTGAGGGGCAGGATAAACTGCCACTTAGAAAGGCATGGATTAATCAGGGATAGTCAGCATGGATTTGTTAAGGGAAGGTCATGTCTTAGTAACTTGGTTGAGTTTTTTGAGGAAGTAACATGGAGGACTGATGAGGGGAGTGCAGTGGATATGGTCTATGTGGAATTTAGTAAGGCATCTGACAAGGTCCCACATGGCAGACTGGTCAGTTAAATGAAAGCCCATGGGATACAGGGGAATGTGGCAGGTTGGATCCAAAATTGGCTCAGTGACAGGAAACAAAGGGTAGCAGTTGACGGATGTTTTTGCGAATGGAAAGTGGTTTCCAGTGGCGTTCCACAGGGCTCAGTGTTGGGTCCCTTGCTGTTTGTAGTACATATTAATGCTTTGGACTTAAATGTAGGAGGCATGATTGGGAAATTTGCTGATGACACAAAAATTGGCCATGTAGTGATACTGAAGAGGATAGCCGTAAACTATCATGACTTTCATGATGGGCTGAAGGGTCTGTTTCTGTGCTGTATGACTCCAGAATGATATCAATGGTTTGGTTGAGTGGTGGAAAAGTGGCAACTGGAATTCAATCCAGAGAAGTGTGAGATATGCATTTGGGGAGGGCAAATAAAGCAAAGGGATGCACAATAAACAGGAGGATATTGAGAGGGGTAGAAGAAGTAAGAGACCTCGGAGTGCATGTCCACAGGTCCCTGAAGGTGGCAGGACAGGTAAATAGAGTAGTGAAGAAGGCATATGGAATGTTTCCCTTTATTGGCCGAGGTATAGAATACAAAAGCAGGGATATAATGCTGGAACTGTATAAAACGTTGGTTAGGCCGCAGCTGGAGTATTGCATACAGTTCTGGTCAACGCATTACAGAAAGAATATAATTGCTCTGGAGAGAGTACAGAGGAGATTTACAAGAATGTTACCAGGGCTTGAAAGTTGCAGCTGTGCGGAAAGATTGGATAGGCTAGGGTTGTTTTCCTTAGAACAGAGAAGGCTGAGGGGTAACTTAATAGAGGTATACAAAGTTATGAGGGGCCTAGATAGAGTAGCCTGGAAGGACCGGTTTCCCCTAGCAGAGAGGTCAATTACCAGGGGGCACAGATTGGTGGAAGGATTAGAAGGGACACGAGGAAAGACTTTGTCACCCAGAGGGTGGTGGGTGTCTGTAATTCACTGCCAGCAATGGTGGTGGAGGCAGAAACCCTCAATTCTTTTAAAAGGTATCTGGACATGCACCTGAAGTGCTGTAACCTATAAGGCTATGGACCAAGTGCTCGAGGTGCGATTAGATTGGGCGGCTAGTTTTTTCAGCCGGCACAGACACAATGGGCTGAATGGCCTCCTGCTGTGCTGTAATTTTACTCTGGCTCTATGGTCACATCGTTACCGTTTTAGAGACTTTAAAAATGATATGTAGGGTTTTGTAAGTGTTTTTTCACCCATATTTTCTCTGGTCAGCTGTTATGACAGACAAAAAAAGATCTACTGGTCCATCTGGCCTGCCCCACATAAATGAGACGTCTTGTGCACAATAAATGTACTCTCCCACCCACCTGGTACCATGTAATCTCCTGGGAGGCACAGAAAAAAAACAAGCCAATTAGGAAAATATAATCCTGAAAATTCCTTTCTGATCAGTTCAGCGATCGAAACTAGTCCAGGAGACAACTCTGGCCCTCATTACTGTCTCTACCAGTTTTTCTATCATGCCTTATTTTGAATTTAGCAAGTATTCAGTGACAAGAAGATGGCAGAACATGAGCTGCTCAGCCTAAATATTTCCAGTAGTTGTTATGACTCACCCCGCAAAAGTCCTGTGATATAAAGATTCCGGTTCTAGGCTTGCAGCATCAACTACTATTGCTTCATCAAAGTTTTTCAAGATTTTTACTGTGGCCTTTCTGACGCTGTGCTATTTTTAAAAAAGAGGTTACCATCAATGTTGACACAAAAACAAAGTTATACTGCTTGACATTTACTCTAGTCAAGGTGGCTCAAGAGAAATCATACAATCAGAATGGTTGCAGCAAAGAAGGAGGCTATTCAGCCGGTCAAGCCCATGCCGGCTTTCCGCAAGAACAATTTAGCTAGTCCCATTCCCTTTCCTTGTAGCCCTACAAATTCTTTTCCCTTCGGGTGCTTTCAATTCCCTTTTGAAGGCCATGATTGAATCTGCCTCCAACACCCCTTCAGGCAGTGCATTCCAGATCGCAACCACTGGCTGCGTAAGAAAGGTTTTTCTCATGTCACCTTTGGTTCATTTGCCATTCCTTAAATTGGTGTCCTCTGGTTCTTGACCCCTCTGCCAATGGGAACAATTTCTCCTTATCTGCTCTGTCCAGACCACTCATGATTTTAAACATCTCTATCAAATCTCCCTTTAACTTTCTCTTTTCAAAGAACAGCCCAGCTTCACCAAGCTATCCATGCAACTGAAGTAGCTCATCCCGGGAACCACTCTCAAAAATCTTTTCTGCACCCTCACATTCTTCCTAAAGTGCGGTGCCCAGAATTGAACATAATACTCCAAGTGAGGTAGAACCAGTGTTTCATCATAACTTCCTTACTTTCGTACTCTATGCATCGATTTATAAATCCCAGGATCCCAAGTGCCTTTTTAACCACTTTCACAACCTGCCCTATTTTGTGCACATATACCCTCATGCGTCTCTGTTCCTACATCCCCTTTATAATTATACCCATTAATTCATACTGTCGCTCCTCGTTCTTCCTAGGAAAATCTGTCACTGTGTACTTCTCTGCATTAAATTTCATCTGCCACGTGTTCACCTATTCCAGCAGCCTATGTCCTCTCAAAGTCCATCAATATCCTTTTCACAGTTCACTATACTTCCAAGCTTTGTGTCATCTGCAATTAAATATTACACCAAACAATAAATGCATAAAGTTGTACACTGAATATAAAACTGCATGGGGTATAAATTCTTTTTGACCAATATCCAGTTAAATCACAAAGGATAGTCAATATTTTCTGTTTTGCACCCATTCATCCATCCTAGGCACATGTGGCATGGACCTATTGAGCAAAATCACCTGTTTCTGTGCTGTAAATAATAAAATACTAAAAATAATTAATTGGGGGAGGGCCAATTTCAATTGGGTGAAAATGGATCTGTCCCAGGTAAATTGGAATCAAAGATTGGCAGGTAATACAGTAATGGAATAATGAGCTGCCTTTAAAGAGGTGATAGTTTGGGTACAGTTGAGGTATATTCCCACTAGAGGCCTGCTACCCAACCCGAAAGGACCAGACGACGTGTCGGGTTCGGGTCAGGTTGGGCCCATCTTCAGGGTCCGGCTTTCGGGCTCGGGTTGGGCCAGGCCGAGTCGGGTCGGGCCGGACAGGAAACACAGGTTAAGTGCTCTGCTGGCAAGTACTGAAATTAAAACACTTACCTGAGCTGGGAGTCCGGGATGAAACTGAGTCTGCACAGTGAGCGAGTGACATCACTATGACGTCATCACCCGTGCGCTGCAGCTTCGTGCAGATTCCGAGTTCGAAGGCAAGTAAAGGGATGGTTGGGTCGGGCTCGGGTCGGGTTGGGCTCGGGCCAAAATTGGAGGGACTCGGGCCGGCGGTGGTTCGGTTGCGCTCGGGTCGGGTTCTTTTTTCCCAACCTGAGCAGGCCTCTAATTCCCACAAGGAGGAAAGGACAAACAAAGCCAGAGCTCCCTGGATGATGAAAGAGAGAAAGATGAAACAGAAAGAGGGTTTGACAAATGTCAGGTTGATAATACAAGTGGGAACCAGGCTGAATGTAGAAAGTTCGGAGGGAACATGGAAAAAAAAATAGAGTAGCAAATAGAGAGCATGAGAAGAGACTGGCAGTCAACATAAAAGTGAATCCAAAAGTCTTCTTTCAGCATATAAATAGTAACAGGGTGGTAAAAAGGAGGATTAGGGCTGATGAGGGTTTACACATAGGGGCACAGGGCATGGCTGAGGTTCCAAAATCACTATTTTGCATTTGTCTTTACTAAGAAGACGTTGCCAAAGTCGTAATGAAAGAGGAGGTAATTGAGAGACTGAACTGACTAAAAATTGACAAAGAGGAGGAATTCAAAAGGCTGGCTGTACTTAAAATTGATAAGTCACCAGGACTGGAGCAGATGCATCCGAGGATACTGAGAAAAGTAAAGGTGGAAATTGCAGAGGCACTGGCCATAAATCTTTCAATCTTCCTTAGATACAGGGGTGGTGACAGAGGACTGAAGAACTCCAGACATTACACCCTTGTTCAAAAAAGAGTGTACGGATTAACCCATCAACTACAGGCCAGTCAGTTTAACCTCAGTGGTAGGAAAGCTTTTAGAAATAATAATCTGGGAAAAATTAAAAGTCGCCTGGACAAACGTGGATTAATTAAGGAAAGCCAGCATGGATTAATTAAGGGCAAATCATGTTTAACTGAAAGTTTTTTTGATGAGGTGACAGAGAGAGTTGATGAGGGTAATGAGGTTGATGTTGGGTACATGGACTTCCAAAAGGTGACACATAACGGGCTCATCAGCAAGGGTGAAGCCCAAGGAATAAAAAGGACAGTAGCAGCATGGATACAAAGCTGGCTAAGTGACAGGAAACAGAGTAGCGGTGAACGGTTGTTTATCGGACTGGAGGGGAAGGTATATAGTGGGGTTCCCCAGGGGTCGGTATTATAGATCAAGAAAAGCAGCGATCCTATTAATGACCTAGACTTGAGTGTGCAGAACACAATTTCAAAATTTGCAGATGACACAAAACTTGAAAGTATTGCGAACTATGAGGAGGATAATGATAGACTTCAAGAGGACATAGACACACTATTGGAATGGGCGGACATGTGGCTAATGAACTTTAACACAGAGAACTGTGAAGTGATACATTTTGGTAGGAAGAACGAGGAGAGGCAATACAAATAAAAGGTACATTTCTAAGGGGGTGCAGGAGCAGGTTGAGAAAGCAGTTAATAAGGCATATGTGACCCAGGGCTTTATCAATAGAGGTATAGAGTGCAAAAGCAAGGAAGTTATGGTAAACATTGGTTCGGCCTCACCTGCAGTCTGTCCAATTCTGGGCTCCACACTTTAGAAAGGATGTGAAAGCATTGGAGAGGCTGCAGAGAAAATTTACAAGAATGGTTCTGGGGATGAGAGACTTCAGTTACGAGGATAGACTGGCGAAGCTGGGGGGGCTGTTCTCCTTCGAGAAGAGAAGGCTGAGAGGAGATTTGATAGAGGTGTTTAAAATCACGAGGGGTCTGGGCAAAGTAGATAGGGAGAAACTGTTCCCAGTGGCAGAAGGGTCGAGAACCAGAGGACACCGATTTAAGGTGACTGGCAAAAGAACCAGAGGTGACATGAGGAAATTCTTTTTATTACGCAACTAAGGGTTAGGATCTGGAATGCACTGCCTAAGTCTGTGGTGATGGCAGATTCAATCGTGGCTTTCAAAAGGGAATTGGATAATTATCTGAAGCAAAAGAAATTTGCAGCGCTGTGTGGAAAAAGCAGGGGGTGGGACTAGCTGAGTAGCTCATACCTGGAGCCAACATGGACACGACGGGCTGAATAGCCTCCTTCTGTGCTTATAAACATTTTATGATTCTATAAATAGTTTGTAATGCATCCAGTAACCATAGGATGAGGCAGTGCAGAATTCCTTCAAATCATCCGGGCTTTAAGCCTAAGCCTCAACTGCAAATAATTTCCTCGGAATGACATTTCAGTTTTTGGACTTATGCTATTTCCTCTTCCACGGGGTTTTGCTCATTATTCATTTTGCTGAGTTCTAGAGCAGTTTTGTGCTGTTAATGACATAGCCACTGATTCATTTTTCAATCAACACCACCAATATAGATTAACTGGTCATTCATGTCATTTGCTGTTCACAGGACCTTGGGTACATAGTGTTACAGAGCCAAATACAGCAGTCAGTCAGTACATTTCAACTGTAATTTATTAGATGTGGAGCACTTTAGGATATTCTGAAGGCATAAGAAGCTATGTGAATTAAAGTTTTTTTTTAATTTTAAGATACCAAGTTGGTCATTTCTTATATGCTGCAAGTAAGAAAATATAGTGGATCCCTCACTCCAGTACATTCTAAAGTGTGGGCTAAACCATGTTTTACCAAGTGAACTACTAAATCAGATATACATTGAAGTGTTCTTAAGACAAACGTTTTCCATACCTGTGCCACACTACCATCAGAGCTGCCTGTGCTTGGTTCATGCTCATGAGGACTGTTTGGTCCTTGGCCAAGATAAGGAGTATAGGCTCCTGTATATTCATCATTTCGCACTGAATGGATGAGATCATTCAAGTATTTGTAGTACAAATTACTAGTCAAGAAACCAGGTAAGTAAACCTAAAAGGTACAAAAAGATAGACTATTTATAAGTAGGATGAAGAAAATAATCTTGACATTGATCAATATTTATGGTTTTCAAGCACTGTAGAAGACGTTTTACAGATTTTCTCTGTTCTACATGTCAGCTAATTGGCACATTTGTGCTTTACCCTAATCTATCTCACCATTGTTGAGTTCTTCAGACTGTTACAATAATTGTTTATTTTCTGCTTATAGCTTGTTAGGTGAACTACAGACAAACCCTGGTGCGCTGAACAGCTCAGATACTAACCATACCTGCACAACCAGATTCAAGTTTTTAAAAAAAATCTACATTCATTCATGGGATGTGGACAAAACCAGCATTATTACCCATCCCTAACTGCGCTTGAAAAGGTGGTAACAAGTGATCTTCGTGACAGGGCATTTCAGAGTCAACCACGTTGCTGTGGGTCTGGAGTCATATATAGACCAGACAGGGCGAGGACAGCAGATTTTCTTCCCTAAGACATTAGCGAATAGGATGGTTTTTATGACAATCCAGAAGTTTCATGGTCACCATGACTGAAATGAGCTTTTTTCCCCCCAGTTTAATAAACTGAATTTAAATTCCCAGCTGCCATGGTGGGATTTGAACTTGCATCTCCCAATCATTATTCCAGGTCTCTGGATTACTAGTTAAGTAGCATAACCACTACGCTACAGTATCCAATAAAATGCAAAGATATCTGTTGCTACCTGAGATAGATCTTACACATAGTGCCACAAAATTGGAAAAGTGTAATCATTCTATAAACACAAATTACATATTTAACAAAGAAAATAATAAAAGTCAGAAGCTTGCACACTGTACAAACAAAATCTATGTCCATGGTTTTCCCCAGAAAATACTTTCAAAATGGGTCCAAGTAGTCCAAACTGGGTCTACACCCATATTAAATAATGGAGGACGAAGGAAGATTATTGTTCAATTTGAAATGCAGATTTAAATCAGTAAATGTTCTAAGAGGCTTAAACAAAGCCAACTCACTTTTTCCATTGTTGTCCAGGCTTGCCTTAATGGAGTGGTGAAACAGTCAGGGAGTGGTCCTCCTTCTCTGCAGATATTTGACTCTATTTCTAATCGGACAGAATCATCAAATCCTAAAGGGTGTGTAGCTTGCAATGAAAAATACCTATAAATAACAACAGTGATTAAACAAGTGGTACTACAGGTCTGTCTTGCACTTCCACTGGATATAACTTGGTAGAACCACCCAGTGCAAAATTTAACCATACAAATGTTAGAAAAAGATCATGGGATGGAGGTGCTGGGGAACATTTGCTCTGGTGAGATTGCGTTTACGGCAAAATGGCAACAGAAAGCTGAGCTAGAAATCCTATGGCTAGCTCAAGGGTAATAAAAGTTAAAAAAGAACTGGCTTTCAAAATGCTCATCATGAATTGACATGAGACATGAAAGCAAAAAGGGATAATCAAAACTTGAATTAAAATATCCACCCTGATCATTTAAAAAGTTTTCTTATCTGCTAACAGCATAGCACAATGGCATTGGCACAATATTTCCTTTTGACAAATTAGAAGCCACATATTTCCTGCACACCCCACAGTCCCTTAACATTATCTTTGATATTATTGCTTAGCTTAGGGACCTTGAGACACTTCTACAAAGCTGCACTATAAAATAAAATTCTCAATGTGTCATGGCTTACACACCAAGGGCTGAATTTTATAAGCGCCCCGATGTCGGGGGTCGCGGCAGGGGGCCTGGAATATCCTTCAGGGAGAGGCCTGCCTCGACGCCAGGAACGACTTGCCCCATTTTAACTGGCGGTGAGGCCTCGTGGTGGCCTCCCTGCCACGTGGTGACAGAGACTTCATTTAAATATACTAATCAAATTAAAATGAACGAATAATCGCTTACCTTGTAGCGACAACCGTCTCACGCCGATATTCTGGTCAGTTGCCGAACATCCTGCACCTTCGGATCTCTATTCGGAGATCCGAGGTGGAACACTGTTTTGGGGGGGGGGGGGCGGAACTGTTGATTGGCTGAGGGGATGGTAGAAAGCTCTTGTAGCCACGGTATTTATATGGCTACTCCAGTTCAGTTTCTGGTCAATGGTAACCCCCAGGATGTTGATAGTGGGGCATTCAGCAATCGTAAAGCCATTGAATGCCAAGGGGAGATGGTTAGATTCTCTCTTGTTGGAGATGGTCATTGTCTGGCACCTGTGTGGCACGAATGTCACTTGCCAGTTATCAGCCCAAGCCTGGATATCGTCCAGGTCTCGCTGCACTTCTACATGGACTGCTTCAGTACCCGAGGAGTCACAAATGGTGAACATTGTGCAATCATCAGCGAATATCCCCACTTCTGACCTTATGATTGAAGGAAGGTCATTGATGAAGCAGCTGAAGATGGTTGGACCTAGGACACTACCCTGAGGAACTCCTGCAGTGATGTCCTGAAGCTCAGATGATTGACCTCCAACAACCACAACCATCTTCCTTTGTGCTAGGTATGACTCCAACCAACCGAGAGTTTTCCCTGATTCCCATTGACTCCAGTTTTGCTAGGGCTCCTTGATGCCATACTCGGTCAAATGCTGCCTTGATGTCAAGGGCAGTCACTCTCACCTCACCTCGAGTTCAGCTCTATTATCCATGTTTGAACCAAGGCTGTAATGAGAGCCAGAGCTGAATGGTCCTGGCCGAACCCAAACTGAGCAGTGAACAAGTTATTGCTAAGTAAGTGCCGCATGATAGCATTGTTGACGACGCCTTACATCACTTTACTGATGATTGAGAGTAGACGGGGCAGTAATTGGCCATGTTGGACTTGTTCTGCTTTTTGTGTACAGGACATACCTGAGCAATTCTCCACATTGCCGGGTAAATGCCAGTGTCGTAGCTGTACTGGAACAGCTTGGCTAGTGGCGCAGCAAGTTCTGGAGCATAGGCCTTCAGTACTATTGCTGGAATGTTGTCAGGGTCCAAGGCCTTTGCAGTATCCAGTGCCTTCAGTCGTTTCTTGATATCACGCAGAGTGAACCAAATTGGCTGAAGACTGGCATCAGTGATGCTGGGGACTTCAGGAAGCGGCCAAGATGGATCATCCACTCGGCATTTCTGGCTGAAGATTGTTGCCTTATCTTTTGCACTGGCGTGCTGGGCTCCCCCATCGTTGAAGATGGGAATATTTGTGGAACCACCTCCTCCAGTTAGTTGTTTAACTGTCCACCACCATTCACGACTGGATGTGGCAGGACTGCAGAGCTTAGATCTGATCTGTTAGTAATGGGAACGCTTAGCTCTGTCTATTGCATACTGCTTATGCTGTTTGGCATGCAAGCAGTCCTGGATCGTAGCTTCAGCAGGTTGACACCTCATTTGAAGGGCAAAGATTATGAAGTTTGGGGGTGAAAGGTCGGGACCAGCAAAAAAGTTTTTTTTGGGGGTGGGGGAAAAAAATCTCTTGTATGGTCATTGGGTGGGTGGAAGAGTGGCTTCAGTCTTTCATTGATTGTTTAAATTTAATTTGAATGCCCAAGACTCTTTAAAAATTTAAATTAACTGTCAGGGCTAAAAGACCTTTAAAAATGGCGCTGGCGCTGGACGCCGTTGCTGGGGACAAAGTGCCCTCCCCCTCTACGTCATCGGGGTGGGCGCTCCACCCCTCTATGTTAATGAGCAATCGCACTAAATATCGCTGCGCCTCCGCAGCACACGTCTCATGCGTGCACATGCACTTTTTGAAGCTCACCGCCAAGCCCCAAATTTGGCTATTTGATTTTTTTAAACTTACTTATCATACAAGATTATGGCATCATTCTGTGCTTCTTGACCATCGTACTGCCCGCTTTTTGCAGCGAGTTGAGCTTGGTAGTTGTCTGCAGCCAACCAAAACTGCAAAATATTTACAGCTTCTTCTTTCTCCATGTACTAGAAAGAAAATAATAAGAATTAAATGCACTCTACACCAAACTCTAGTTTCAAAAGCATCTTATCACAACCAAATGGATTACCTTGTGTGTGGTTCTTATTAAGTGGAGAAAAGCAGCTATTTTTGTGCAAAGCAAAAACCACAACAGCAAATGAACAACCACAAACTGTTTTTGTTGGTGTTGATTGAAGTAGCAACGTTAGCTCAGAGACTAGTGGAACTCCCTCCATTTTAAATAGTACCATCTTTTATGTCCACCTCAATTGGCAGACTTCGTTTATCATCTCTTCTGAAAGCTGGCATCTTCGACAATGCAGCAGTTCCTTAGTACTACAATGCTGTTTTTCTCAATGAGACACTCAACTCCTTTAGTGCAGCTTGTACCTACAACCTTTGGACTCTTGACAACGCTACCAAGATGACACTAACAAACTCGCACAAAAAGTTCAATTTTCTTTCAAGTGTTCACATAGAATAAGGGAAACGTTAACTGGTTAACGTTCAGCACCTCTACTGTAGCAGGTCATACTCGTCATTAGACGGTAGAGGAAAACATACAGAAAGTCCTACACCAGCAGCAGCCTACACTTTATCCATATGTGCGACAGAACATATACACAAATTACTGTTTAAACATGCTAATTTGAGATGTAATAAAAAATATTCTGCTCAACTTTGACAATATTGGGTCTGTTTTACAGCCCCTTTGTAAAATTCAATACATTATTGTTGAGAAAGTAGTGCAAAACAATCTGTTGGAGCACGCCATCTGGGGGATACTTTGTTCACAACTACCATAATACCAGTAGAGGTATTTAGTTATCATCTCACCAGTGATAGCATCATTTGTTTTAACTATTTAAACTCACCATCAGGATTCATCTTTAGAATAATAATTACAATAACATTCTTTCCTCCTGTAAATTTCCATTTTTATAAAAATACAGTCTCATCGATTTGGAGAATTCCTCTCTTAGAACATATACTGGTTTCAATCCACAATTCTCACATCCCTTTCCTCTGGTCTTCCTCCCAGGACATTCCCACATGTTGCTCCACTGTGTTTCAACTTGTGGCCCCATCTCAGTCCTGACCTTCAGCTATTCCAATATCCGCAAGCCTGAGCCAATTTAAACACTCTTGACTTCCCGCCCCACCTCCCAAAGCACATGACTTCTCCTGTTGGCTTTTGCCAAATTTCACTTTCATAATATAGTCAAAAGTTTCAGTTTGTCCTTTCATTTGGGGAAGGCAGATAATGTCCTGTGAGAACAACATTTGAAACTGCGCAAGTCTCTGGGAAGACTGCTTACTCGTCCTCTTTAAGCTGCATTTAAAAAGATTCATAATTTCATTGACATTTTTCAGACTGAAATTTGGGACTAATCAAGAGTTTTTAACAATTTCTTTGAATTAGTAATTGTTATGAAATACCAAAGCCACTTTGCCCATGATAAAAGAAACAAAATACTGCAGATGCTGGCAATCTGAAAAAAAAATATAAAGTGCTGGAAATACTCAGCAGGTCTGGCAGCATCTGTGGAGAGAGAAGCAGAGTTAACGTTTCAGATCTGTGACCTTTCATCAGAACTTTGTCCATGACCCTTAGTGATCAATAAACATTCATCAACCTTAATAGAAACTTGAAGCTCATGTTCTTAACAACTAAAACCTGCAATAATTCATGAATTATTAATTTTTAAAAAATCAATTCCACTTTAACATTATTCATTGTGCAAATAATTGAAATCACCTCAATTGCTAAGTTGTGATCTGTATCACACCAAGATGACACCAGTGCAAGGCTGCCAACAATCCAGGATTATCCTGAAGGCTCCAGGAATTAGAGATTGATCACCTGGACACCGCTGGAAGCAACCCAGGAGAAACATCATAGGGGTATTAACAAAAGTGTGCCATTTTTTCCACTTTCTTTGAACACTTCTGTTGATGAGTTATTTAAAAATAATTGGAGATGGGTGGGGGGTGGGGGAGGGAGGGCAAAGGCTGTTTGACTGGGCAGAGTGGTTGGAGCAGGTGGTCATGTGATGAAATCCCCAGAAATATGTCCAGAGTTTATATTCCTATACCAGACACTCAATTGGCCACTATGCCTAAAGTAATATGAGAATGCCTAGGAGATGCAGAAAAAACCTACAAACACAGAATATTTTCTCTAAACAAGGTAGAACTATAAAAATAGGACTTTTTTTATTCCTTCATGGGATGCTGGTGTCGCTGGCTACACCTGCAGTTATTGCCCTTCCCTAATTGCCATGGGGAAGGTGGTGGTGAGCTGCCTTCTTGAACTGCTGCAGTCGATGTGGGGTAAGTATACCTACAGTGCTGTTAGGAAGGGAGTTCCAGGATTTTGACCCAGCGACAGTGAAGTAACTGTGGCATAGTTCCAAGTCAGGATGGCGTGTGGCTTGGAGGGGAACTTGCAGGTGGTGGTGCATCTGCAACTCTTCTCCTTCTAGGTGGTAGAGGTCAGGCGTTTGGAAGGTGCTGTCTTAGGAGGCTTGGTGCGTTGCTGCGGTGCATCTCTTGGATGGTACACACTGCTGTGACTCTGTGTCGGTGGTGGAGGGAGTGAATGTTTGTGGATGGGTTGCCAATCGTGTGGGCTTCATTGTCCTGGATGGTGTTGAGCTTCTTGAGTGTTGTTGCAGCTGCACCCATCCAGGCAAGTGGAGAGCATTTCATCACACCCCTGACTTGTGCCTTGTAGATGGTGGACAGGCTTTGGGGAGTCAGGTGGTGAGTTACTCGCCACAGAATTCCCAGCCTCTGACCTGCTTCTTGTAACCACTGTATTTATATGGCTACTCCAATTCAGTTTCTGGTCAATGGTAACCCCCAGGATGTTGATAGTGGGGGATTCAGTGATGGTAATGCCATTGAATGTCAAAGGGTGATGGTTAGATTCTCTCTTGTTGGAGATGGCCATTGCCTGGCACTTGTGTGGCATGAATGTTACTTGCCACTTATCAGCCTAAGCTTGGATATTGTCCAGGTCTTGCTGCATTTCTACATGAACTGCTTCAGTACCTGAGGAGTTGCGAATGGTGCTGAACATTGTGCAATCATCAGCGAACATCCCCACTTCTGACATGATGATTAAAGGAAGGCCATTGATAAAGGAACTGAAGATGGTTGGGCCTAGGGCACTACCCTGAGCAACTCCTGCAGTGAGTTACTCGCCACAGGATTCCCAGCCTCTACAGCTGCGATGATTGACCTCCAACAACCACAACCATCTTCCTTTGTGCTCGGTACGACTCCAACCAACGGAGAGCTCCCCCCCTACCCCCGATTCCCACTGACTCCAGTTTTGCTCGGGCTCCTTGATGCCATACTCGGTCAAATGCTGCCTTGATGTCAAGGGCAGTCATTCTTACCTCACCATTTGAATTCAGCTCTTTTGTCCATTTTTGAACTAAGGCTGTAAAGAGGTCAGGAGCTGAGTGGTCCTGGCAGAGCCCAAACTGAGCGACACTGAGCAGGTTATTGCTAAGCAAGTGCCACTTGATCGCACTGTCGACGACACCTTACATCACTGTAATGATGATTGAGAGTAGACTGATGGGGCAGTAATTGGCCGGGTTGGACCTGTCCTGCTTTTTGCGTACAGGACATACCTGGGCAATTTTCCACATTGCCGGGTTGATGCCAGTGTTGTAGCTGTACCAACAGCTTGGCTAGGGCTGCGGCATGTTCTGGAGCACAGGTCTTCAGTACTATTGCCGGAATGTTGTCAGGGCCCATAGCCTTTGCAGTATCCAGTGCCTTCAGCCGTTTCTTGACAATGAGTGAATCGAATTCATAGAATCATAGAGGTTTAAGGCACAAAAAGAGGCCACTTGGCTCACTGTGTCTGTGCCGACCGAAAAACAAATCACCTCTTCTAATCCCACCTTCCAGCATTTGTTCCGTAGCCCTGCAGATTACCGCACTTGAGGTGCATATCCAGACTCCTTTTGAATGAGTTGAGAGTTTCTACCTCAACTACCCTTTCAGGCAGTGAGTTCCAGACCCCCACCACTCTCTGGGTGTAAAAGTTTTTCCTCATCTCCCCTCTAATATTTCTACCAATCACTTTAAATCTATGCCCCCTAGTCATAGACCTCTCTGCTAAGATGGACAGATCCTACACCTCCACTCTTTCCAGGCCCCTCAAAATTTTGTACATTTCAATCAGATTTCCCCTCAGCCTTCTCTGTTCCAAGAAGAACAAACACAGCCTATCCAATCTTTCCTCATAGCTGCATTTTTCCAGTCCTGGCAACATCCTCGTAAATCTCCTCTGCACCCTCTCCAGTGCAATTACATCCTTTCTGCAATGAGGTGACCAGAATTGCACACAGTACTCAAGTTGTGGCCTAACCAATGAGTTATACAGTTTGAGCATAACCTCCCTGCTCTTATATTCTATACCTCGGCTAATAAAAGAAAGGATTCCATATGCCTTGCTAACCACTTTATTGGCCTGTCCAGCTACCTTCAGGGATCTGTAGAAATTCATGCCAAGGTCCCTCATTTCCTCTACACTTCTCAGTATTTTCCCATTAATCGTGTATTCCTTTGCTTTGTTTGACCTCCCCAAACGCATCACCTCACACTTCTCCAGGTTGAATTCCATTTGCCACTTTTCTGCCCATCTGACTAGACCATCAATATCTTCCTGCAGCCTATGGTTATCCTTCTCACTATCTACCACACAGCCAGTCTTTGTGTTGTTTGCAAACTTCTTGATCATACCCCCTATATTTACGTCCAAATCGTTAATATATACCACAAAAAGCAGGGGACCCAGTGCTGAGCCCTGTGGAACGCCACTGGAAACAGCCCTCCAGTCGCTAAAACACCCGCCAACAATTACTCTTTGTTGCCTGCCACTGAGCCAATATTGTATCCGCCTTGCTGCATTTTCCTGGATCCCATAGGATTTTATTTTTTTAACCAGTCTGCCATGTGGGACCTTGCTAAAATCCATGCAGATCACATCAACTGCACTACCCTCATCTATGTTCCTTGTTACTTCTTCAAAAAATTCAATCAAGTTGGTCAAACAAGATCTTCCCTTAACAAATCCATGCTGATTATCCGTGATTAACCTGTGCCTAAGTGACAGTTTATCCTGTCTCTCAGAATAGATTCCAATAATTTTCCCACTACTGAGGTTAGACTGACTGGCCTGTAATTATGCAGTCTATCCCTCGCTCCAGTTTTAAACAGAGGTACGACGTTAGCAATTCTCCAGTCCTCCGGCACCACACCTGTCACCAGCGAGGACTGGAAAATGATGGTCGGAGCTTCTGCTATTTCCTCTCTTGCTTCTTTAACAGCCTGGGGTACATTTCATCTGGCCCTGGTTATTTATCAACTTTCAAGGATGCTAATCCCATTAATACTTCCTCTCTCCCCATGTTTATCACATCCAATACTTCACACTCCTCCTCAACTACAAAGTCTGCATCGTCCGCCTCCTTTGTGAAGACAAATGCAAAGTATTCATTGAGAACCATACCTACATCTTCCGCCCCTACACGTAGGTTACCTCCTTGGTCTTTTATGGGCCCTATTCTCTCCTTAGTTTTCTTCTTACTTTTAATGTATTGATAAAACATCTTTGGGTTCACCTTGATTTTGCTTGCCAATATTATTTCATGCCCTCTCTTTGCTTTCCTAATTTCCTTTTTGATTTTACCGCCCCCCCCCCCCCCCCCACTTTCTATACTCCTCTCAGCTTTCTGTAGTATTGAGTTCTTGATGTCAGACATAAGCTTTCCTTTTCTGCCTTATCTTACCCTGTCGGTTCCTTGACATTCTTGGAGCTCTAGATTTGGCCGCCTCACCCTTTTCCTTTGTGGGAACATGTTTACTCTGAACCCCTTGAATCTCCCTTTTGAATGCCTCCCACTGTTCTGCCACTTATTTACCTTCAAGTAGCTGTTTCCAGTCAAATTTCACTAAATCACTCCTCAGTTTAGTAAAATTGGCCTTGCCCAAATTGAGAACTCTACCTCCTGTTCTATCTCTGTCCTTTTCCATAATTATGTTAAAACTGACTTAATTATGATCACTCCCACCAAAATGCTCTCCCACTGCCACTCCTGCCCATCTTCATTTCCTAAAACTAAGTCTAAATATGCACCCTCTCTTGTTGCACTTGCTACATACTAGGCAAAAAGGTTCTCCTGAATGCACCTCAAGAATTCTGCTCCCTCAATTCCTTTCACACTAAAATTTTTCCAGTTAATACTGGGGTAGTTAAAATCCCTGACTATTACTGCTCTATTGTTCTTGCTCGTCTCAGAGATTTGCCAATATATCTGCTCTTCTATCTCTCAACAGTGTAACTGCCCCTTTTTTGTTTTGTTTTGTTTTGTTCCTTAGCGGCACAGTGGCGCAGTGGTTAGCACCACAGCCTCACAGCTCCAGCGACCCGGGTTCAATCCTGTGGAGTTTGCAAGTTCTCCCTGTGTCTGCGTGGGTTTCCTCCGGGTGCTCCGGTTTCCTCCCACAGCCAAAAGACTTGCAGGTTGATAGGTAAATTGGCCATTATAAATTGCCCCTAGTATAGGTAGGTGGTAGGGGAATATAGGGACAGGTGAGGATGTGGTAGGAATATGGGATTAGTGTAGGATTAGTATAAATGGGTGGTTAATGGTCGGCACAGACTCGGTGGGCCGAAGGGCCTGTTTCAGTGCTGTATCTCTAAATCTAAAAAAAAATCTTAGCTCAATCCATATGGCCTCACTTGAGGAACCTTCCAACATGTCATCCCTCCTCACAGCTGTAATAGTTTTCTTGATCAAATTGCCACTCCCCTTCCTTTCTTATTCCCCTCCCTATCGCATCTGGAAACCCTATAACCAGGAACTGCCATTCCAGTTCCTCCTTAAGCCATGTTTCCGTAATAGCTATGACATCATTTTGCCACGTGTCTATCTGTGCCCTCCGCTCATCTGCTTTATTTGCTATACTCCTGGCATTGAAATAGATACCCTTGAGCACTGCCAAACTCTTTTTTTTAAATTTTGTAATCTTTGTTTCCTCTTTCGTCCAGACTCATCCATTAATTTTCTGTCTTCCATTTTCATTTCTGATTTTGTCCCAACTGAGTCTACCCGCAGGTCCCCATTCCTGTGCCAAACTAATTTAAACCTTCCCCAACAGCACTAGCAAAACGTCCCGCAAGGAACTCAGTCCTGGCTCTGTTCAGGTGCAACCTGTCCGGCCCATCTCCCCCAGAGCCGGTCCCAATGTCCCAGGAATCTAAAGCCCTCCCTCCTGCACCATCTTTCCAGCCACTCATTCATCTGTCTTATCCTTCTATTTCTATACTCACTTGTGCGTGGCACTGGGAGTAATCCAGAGATTACTACTTTTGAAGTCCTGCTTGCTAATTTCTTACCTAGCTCCCTAAATTCTGACTGCAAGACCACACCCCTCTTTCTACCTATGTCGTTGGTTCAGATGTGGACCATGACGGCTGGCTGTTCACCCACGCCCTTCAGGATATTCTGCAGCTGCTCAGTGACATCCTTGACCCC
The DNA here is from genome assembly GCF_036365525.1 of Heterodontus francisci. Classification (NCBI taxonomy): domain Eukaryota; kingdom Metazoa; phylum Chordata; class Chondrichthyes; order Heterodontiformes; family Heterodontidae; genus Heterodontus; species Heterodontus francisci. The sequence goes on from NC_090400.1 coordinate 48,068,351, forward strand.
GGCACCAGGGAGGCAACACACCATCCTAGATTCGCGTCTGCGGCCACAGAAACACCTGCCTGTTCCCCTAACTATTGAATCACCTATCACTATGGCTCTTCCAGTTGCCCCTGTACCCCGCTGTGCAGCTGAGCCACCCGTGGTGCCATGGACTTTGCTCTGGCTGCATTCCCCAGGTGAAGCATCATTGTCCTCAGTATTCAGAACTGAATACCTGTTGGAGAGTGAGCTGCACTCAGGGGTCTACTGCACTACCTGCCTGATTCTTTTTGACTGCCTGGTAGTCACCCATTCCCTCTCTCCTTGCATACTCTTAAGCTGTGGGGTGACCACATCTCTAAAAGTGCTATCCACGTAGCTCTCACCCTTATGAGCTGCCGCTCAAGTTCCAAAACCCGGAGCTCAAGCTGTCGCAATTGACAACACTTCCTGCACAAATGGTTCTCCAAGATAAGGGAAGCATCCTGGAGCTCCCAAATAGCGCAGGAGGTGCACATTCAAGGTTGAAGCATCCCTGCCATTCATTTATTTATTAGTTGACCCTTTGCTACATCTAAAAATAAACCTTACCAATTCTTCAACACCTTAGAATTATTAATAAAACCTTACCAGTACTGATATATCCTAATAAAAATCAATACGGTTCACTAGTTAAAATAAACCTTACTCAAAAAAAAAACTCACCAGCTACTCACTTGTTTCTTATTAATTTATATTCTTTTTTAGTCTGCCAATTACTGAGACTCTATAACCTAGCTATTTACACACCCACCCTAACAGTGATGTACTAACCAACCTATTTACTGATACTCCCGAGCAGCTGTTGTTCACCAACCAATCACCTTGCAGCATTCCTGTGATGTCACTGTTCACCTGGTTTTCAAGCTCTGGCACCCTGGACTCCTCTCTGCTCCGCTCTCGCTGTTTCCCGCTATCTGAATTGGCTGAAGACTGGCATCTATGATGCTGGGGACTTCAGGAGGAGCCGAAATGGATCATCAACTCTGCACTTCTGGCTGAAGATTTTTGCAAATGCTTCAGCCTTATCTTTTGCACTGATGTGCTGGTCTCCCCCATCATTGAAGATGGGGATGTTTGTGGAGCCACTTCCTCCAGTTAGTTGTTTAATTGTCCACCACGATTCATGACTGGATGTGGCAGGGCTGCAGAGCTTAGATCTGATTGGTTGGTTATGGGATTGCTTAGTTCTGTCTATTGCATGCTGCTTATGTTGTCTGGCATGCAAGTAGTCCTGGGTTGTAGCTTCACCAGGTTGACACTTCATTTTGAGGTATACCTGGTGCTGCTCCTGGCATGTCCTCCTGCACACTTCATTGAACCAGTGTTGGTACCCTGGCTTGATGGTAATGGTAGAGTGAGGGATACGCTGGGCCATTAGGTTACAGATTGAGTGAGGGATACGCTGGGCCATTAGGTTACAGATTGTGCGTGAATACAATTTCGCTGCTGCTGATGGTCCACAGCGCCTCATGGATGCCCAGTTTTGTATTGTTAGATCTGTTCGAAATCTATCCCCTTTCGCATGGTGGTGGTGCCACACAACACGATGGAGGGTATCTTCAATGTGAAGATGGACTTCGTCTCCACAAGGACTGTGCGGTAGTCACTCATACCAATACTGACATGCACAGATGCATCTGCGGCAGGCAGATTGGTGAGGACGAGGTCAAGTAGTTTTCCCTTTTGTTGGTTCCCTCACCACCTGCCGCAGACCCAGTCTAGCAGCTATGTCCTGGCCAATCAGAGTCAAGCTGCCTGGTTTAAATTTCAAACAAAGCTTGGCAGCTAACTGTCATTTACTGTAAACTGCTGCATTCTCCATGACAACGCCTCTACCAGTGTTCACTTGCCAACCAATCAGCACTCTCTTCTCATACAATATAAAGTTATTGTTTTCCCTTACATTGGTATTCTTGCAGATTGTCCTGATGAATGCAAAACAAAAAGCTTCGACAACATGTCTCTATTTTCAGCAATACTCAAGTTCTGTACTACCAAACAACTATTGGTATACAACAGAATATACCACCTCCACTGTTAAATTAGACTGCTTTCTGACATCCAGCACTAGATGAGCAGAAATTTCCTCCAATTAAAATTGGGAAGACTGAAGCCATCGTTTTCAGTCCCTGCTCCAAACTCAGGTTGCAATCTGTCCAAAGTTCACATCAAAGAGTTTGCATGACACACAATAAAACAGGCTGATGCAAAGCCATGTTTTAGGAGTGACCGCATGTCCACCAGAAACTTTTTAATGCTACAAGACAGCCCTCACTTTGCCTGCAGAATGGAGCTGTGTGTGTCCAAGCAAGTATACAAGAACTCTTTTGTAGCTGACCTCAGTGTGACCTGGTAGGATGTGCAGTCAGTTGTCTAACTCTAGTCTGCTGAATACGCATTCAAATTTCCGAATACCTGTTTGAAACTAGTAGTTTCAATATAACTACAATTATAATTACAGAATTTATTCCATGCTCATGAAGTGACAACTTGAATAGATCTAGTTTCTCAAGTGCAGTTGCAGCTGCAAACTAAACTCCAGCTTTGCATCGACTTGCAGCACTGGTGAGCGCCAGATGTGACTCTCATCGTATACTTGCAGCTGAATTGCCCTTTTACCAAAATTACAACCAGAAATCGCAGTACACTGTATGACTGCTGCCCAAGTTATTCATGAAATTATAAAATTGCCTACTTCATCAAGTTAAATAGACCTACTGCCCAAATTTTCTTAATTTATTAGAATATACTTGCATTCATTCAATGCCAAAACATTTCAAAATTCTTCACACAATGGATTACTTTTGAAGTGCAGTAACTAAACGTGGCAGCAACATCCCACAAGCATCAAATAGAGGAATGACCAGTGTTGTGACCAGGTGAGAAAGGGGTCTAGGGTTCCCTCTCAGCCTTCACCTGGTCTTACTGTAGCAGAGTTTAATTTTTAAACACATTTTTTTAGCGCCCCCCCCATAGTGAATCCTTGCTCACTAACTTCCAATTATAAAGCAAAGAAACTAGCCAAACAGGTTTTCTTAGGTTTAAAGAAAAAAGGTTGAACTTTATTAAACTTAAACTCTAATTCGGTTAACACCTACGGACACGCGACGCGCCCACGCTAGCATGCATACGCCATACACACATGGCGATAGAAACAGAAAAGAGAAGAAATAAAGTGGAAAAGTTTGGGACAATTCTGAAGACGGTTTTGGTTACTGTTCTTCGAGCTCACTGTAAAGTCCTTGATTGTAGGTAGGTCTTGCTTTTCGTTGGGGCCCAGTATTTTTCTTAAACTTTGTTCGATGTAGCAGACTTTTCTCTCTTGAAGTTCATGTGTCCTCAGTGGGTCCAGAGGCTTGTGAGAAAGAGATGGGAGCAGACAGGAGAGGTCTTCTCACTCCAGGAGCAAACAGTCTTTGAGTTCAAACTCTCTGTGGCTAGTCCAAAAAACCCTTGACCAGCCAGTTAATCATGTGACCATCTGGTTTAACCAGTTTGTGGATTGTATCACCTTAGCAGTCTCTGGAATGTGCCTCTTACACACAATACCTAGTGATCAAAGTCCATTTTAGGATAAGTGGATAAGGGAAGTAACCTCCCTTGCCCCTGTTGGTATGCAATTGTCCTTCATCCAAGTCTGGCAGCCGTTGTAACAGGCCTTCTCTTCTTCCCAGTAACAATTTGAAATTTGATGGCATATGGCAAAATGAATATGCCTCATTCTTTGCAGATGGGGGCCCAGCATGACACCAGTTAATCTGCATTTTTGGTGTTATTAGCTGACAAACCAGTGACTGGAAGAAATAAATCGCCATTGCTTTGAATAGTACATTCAGATCAGAACCATTGCAACAGGCAGACAAGACTCTAGCTGGACATTTCATTCCAAAGTATAATTAAGGTGACAAAACCACAAAGTTGCAAACTGATGGTGAAGCTCTACATTGGTAGCCTAAAGCTCTCTGAATGGGTTTAGTTCCAATTAGTATTTAACATTTCATCTTTCCATTGCTTCTCTCACTGCACTTACTAAATTTGGTCGTTTTATATTCTCTAACTTTAGGCAGCTACTTATAAGTTAAGGAGTAATTTCTGCCACTGTATCTTCAAGACTCATTCCTGCCACATCTGATACATCAAATGATCCTAACTCATGACTTCAAATCTCCTTTCACTTTCAATGCCTAATATTTTCCTGCCAATGCACAGTTACCCAAACAAATTTCTGTTCCCTCTCTGAAAAGCTTCATGTCGCGAATGCTACAATAAGCAAGCCAGAGACAATTTATTTTCGGAAGATGTCATTCTACATCCAGCAATCCATACTTGGCACAGTGGTGGTACTTTTGTCTGAGTCAGAAAACTGTGGCTTCAAACCATATTGCAGGTACTCAGCACAAAATCTAGACCAACATTTCAGTGCAGTACTAAGAGTACTACATTGACATAAGTGCTGTCTTTGTATGAGACATTAACCTGAGACCCCATCTACCTGTTCAGGTGGGACGTAAAAGACTGAATGGCACGATTTAAAGAGGAGGAGCATGACAGCTCTCCCGGTGTCCTAGCCAACACTTATCCGTCAACTAATACCATCAAAAATTATCCGACTATTTTATTTTCTTGCTGTTTATGGGACCTTGCTGCACATAAACTGGCTGCCACATGTGCTCACATAACAGTGACTGCACTTCAAAAATACCTAATTGTTTGTGAAGCACCCTGGGACACAAAGATATAAAAGATGCCACCTGAACAATCCAACATTAATTCCCTCTTTAAATCCCTCTAACCAGATTTCCTCATCTACATGCTGCCCTTAGGCAACATCATCTGCAGATATATGATCAGCCTTCACAGGTACATTGATGATACCCAGCTCTACCTCTATGCTGTCAGACTTCTGGCCCGACATCCATAAGAACAGGAGTAGGCCATTCAGCCCCTACAGCCTGTTCCACCTTTAGTTAGATCATGTTCGATCTGTAATTTATCATTTCTCTGCCTCAGCTCCATATCCCTGAACACCCTTGCCCATCAAAAATCTAGCAATCTCAGTTCTGAAATTTCCTATCGACCTCTAGCCTCAACAGCTTTTTGGGGAAAGAGAGTTCCAGATTTTCACTACCCTTTGTGCAAAGAAGTGACATCACCCATTTTAAGGTTATGCCCCCTTCTTCTGGACACTAGATGAAACAGTTTTTCTCTATCTACCCTATCAAATCCTTTAATCATTTTAAACACCTCAATTACATCACCCCTTAATCTTTTTTGCTCAAAGGAATACAAAGCTAATCCATACAACCTGTCCTCATAGTTTAACCCTTTTAGGCCCAGTATCATTCTGAAGTTGAGCTACATCCCCTCCAAGGCCAATATATCCTTCCAAAGGTGAAGTGCCCAGAACTGAACACAGTACTCCAGATGCGGTCTAAACAGAGCTTTATAAAAACTGCAGCATAATTTCTGTCCCTTTGTATTTCAGCCCCCTTGAGATGAAAGCTAACATTCCATCAGCCTTGTTAAAAAAAAAAGCCAGTGGTACAAAAGTTATTTAAGTGATTTATGTACATGGACCCCTAAATCACTCTACTCCTCCACAGTTCCTAGCTTCTCACCTTTTAAAAAACATTCTGGTCTATCTTTCTTGGTTCAAAGCGGATGACCTCGCACTTCGCTTGCATTGGAGTACTGACTTGGGTTGCAATAGAGTGCTACAGTGGAAGTTTGGTAAGTGAGGAAGTTCGGTAAGGAGGGAGCAAGGAGCTCCTTTCATTTCCTACCTGTCCTCAGAGTGAGGGGAGCCCAGAGCTTCCAAAGAGCACAGCTGACTGGGAGAAGACTCGGAGGGCAGAGTTCCGGACCAGTAAGTATAAAAAAACTTACTTCTGGTCAAAAAAACTGAAAGTGATGTCACAGGAAAGCTGTGACCTGATTGGCTGGTAGGGATTTTTTTTTAAACTGAATTTGAAAATAAAACATTGATAAAAATTGATTAAAACCCCAATTAACTAATTAATAAGTAGAGTAACTAAACCAGAGGGAGATTACTGTATTTAGTTAGCATTTAATATTTATAGTAGGAATCTAGCACTAGGACCATACAGTTATAACAATTTAGTAAGGATTTAATAAGTATTTATTTATCTTAAATTAATTTATTAATTAGTGCTAGAAATGTCAGTTAGAGGGGTGAAGTGCTTCACCTGTGAGATGTGGGAGGTCTGTGACGCTTCCAGCATTCCGGACGACTACATCTGCAGGAAGTGCACCCAGCTGCAGCTCCTCACAGACCGCATGGATCGGTTGGAGCGGCAACTGGATGCACTTAGGAGCATACAGGTGGCAGAGAGCCTCATAGACAGGAGTTTTAGAGAAGTGGTTACACACAAGGTGCAGGCAGATAGATGGGTGACCGCTAGAAGGGGCAGGCAGTCAGTGCAGGAATCCGCTGTGGCTATCCCCCTCTCTAACAAGTACACCGTTTTGGATACTGTTGTGGGGGGTGGCCTATCAGGGGAAAACAGCAGCAGCCAGAGCAGTGGCACCATGGCTGACACTTGTTCAGCAGGGAGGGATAAAGCGCAGAAGAGCAATAGTTATAGGGGACTCTATAGTCAGGGGCACAGATAGGCGCTTCTGTGGACGTGAAAGAGACTCCAGGATGGTATGTTGCCTCTCTGGTGCCAGGGTCAAGGATGTCTCAGAACGGATCGGGGATATTCTGAAGGGGGAAGGTGAACAGCCAGACGTTGTGGTACACATCGGTACCAATGACATAGGCAGGAAGAGTGATGAGGTCCTGCAGGGGGAGTTTAGGGAGTTAGGTAGAAAGTTAAAAGACAGGACCTCTAGAGTTGTAATCTCAGGATTACTCCCTGTGCCACATGCCAGTGAGGCTAGAAATAGGAAGATAGTGCAGCTAAACACGTGGCTGAATAGCTGGTGTAGAAGGGAGGGTTTCAGATATCTGGACCATTGGGATCTTTTCAGGGACAGATGGGACCTGTACAAGAAGGACGGGTTGCATCTAAACTGGAGGGGCACAAATATCCTGGCTGCGAGGTTTGCTAGTGTCACTCGGGAGGGTTTAAACTAGTGTGGCAGGGGGGTGGGAACCACAGCAGTAGGACAGCAAGTGAAATATATGAGGGGGAACTAATAAATAAGGCCAGTAAGACTAAGAGGAAAAGCAGGCAGGGAGATGTTGCTGAGCACAGCGGGACTGGTGGTCTGAAGTGCATTTGTTTCAATGCGAGAAGTATAACAGGTAAGGCAGATGAACTTAGAGCTTGGATTAGTACTTGGAACTATGATGTTGTTGCTATTACAGAGACTTGGTTGAGGGAAGGACAGGATTGGCAGCTAAATGTTCCAGGATTTAGAAGCTTCAGGCAGGATAGAGGGTGATGTAAAAGGGGTCGGGGAGTTGCATTACTGGTTAAGGAGAATATCACAGCTGTACTGCGAGAGGACACCTCGGAGGGGTCGTGCAGCGAGGCAATATGGGTGGAGCTCAGGAATAGGAAGGGTGCAGTCACGATGTTGGGGGTTTTCTATAGGCCTCCCAACAGCCAGCAGGAGGTAGAGGAGCAGATATGTAGACAGATTTTGGAAAGATGTAAAGGTAACAGGGTTGTGGTGGTGGGTGATTTTAACTTCCCCTATATTGACTGGGACTCACTTAGTGCTAGGGGCTTAGATGGGGCAGAATTTGTAAGGAGCATCCAGCAGGGCTTCTTGAAATAATATGTAGATAGTCCAACTAGGGATGGGGCCGTACTGGACCTGGTATTGGGGAATGAGCCCGGCCAGGTGGTCGAAGTTTCAGTAGGGGAGCATTTCGGGAACAGTGACCATAATTCCATAAGTCTTAAGGTACTTGTGGATAAGGATAAGAGTAGTCCTCGGGTGAAGGTGCTAAATTGGGGGAAGGCCAATTATAACAATATTAGGCAGGAACTGAAGAATTTAGATTGGGGGCGGCTGTTTGAGGGTAAATCAACATCTGACATGTGGGAGTCTTTCAAATGTCAGTTGATTAGAATCCAGGACCAGCATGTTCCTGTGAGGAAGAAGGATAAATTTGGCAAATTTCGGGAACCTTGGATAACGCGGGATATTGTGAGCCTAGTCAAAAAGAAAAAGGAAACATTCGTAAGGGCTGGAAGGCTAGGAACAGACGAATCCCTTGAGGAATATAAAGACAGTAGAAAGGAACTTAAGCAAGGAGTCAGGAGGGCTAAAAGGGGTCATGAAAAGTCATTGGCAAACAGGATTAAGGATAATCCCAAGGCTTTTTATACATATATAAAGAGCAAGAGGGTAACTAGGGAAAGGGTTGGCCCGCTCAAGGACAGAGAAGAGAATCTATGTGTGGAGCCAGAGGAGGTGGGCAAGGTACTAAATGAGTACTTTGCATTAGTATTCACCAAAGAGAAGGACTTGGTGGATGATGAGCCTAGGGAAGGGAGTGTAGATAGTCTCAGTCATCTCATTATCAAAAAGGAGGTGGTGTTGGGTGTCTTGCACAGCATTAAGGTAGATAAGTCCCCAGGGCCTTTTGGGATCTACCCCAGAATACTAAGGGAGGCAAGGGAAGAAATTGCTGGGGCCTTGACAGAAATCTTGGCATCCTCATTGGCTACAGGTGAAGTCCCAGAGGACTGGAGAATAGCCAATGTTGTTCCTTTGTTTAAGAAGGGTAGCAAGGATAATCCAGGAAATTATAGGCCGGTGAGCCTTACATCAGTGGTAGGGAAATTATTAGAGAGGATTCTTCGGGACAGGATTTACTCCCATTTGGAAACAAATGAACTTATTAGTGAGAGGCAGCATGGTTTTGTGCAGGGGAGGTCATGTCTCACTAATTTGATTGAGTTTTTTGAGGAAGTGACAAAGATGATTGATGAAGGAAGGGCAGTGGATGTTATCTATATGGACTTCAGTAAAGCCTTTGACAAGGTCCCTCATGGCAGACTGGTACAAAAGGTGAAGTCACACGGGATCAGAGGTGAGCTGGCAAGATGGATACAGAACTGGCTCTGTCAAAGAAGGCAGAGGGTAGCAGTGGAAGGGTGCTTTTCTGAATGGGAGGGATGTGACTAGTGGTGTTCCGCAGGGATCAGTGCTGGGACCTTTGCTCTTTGCTGTTTGTAGTATATATAAATGATTTGGAGGAAAATGTAGCTGGTCTGATTAGTAAGTTTGCGGATGACACAAAGGTTGGTGGAGTTGCGGATAGTGATGAGGATTGTCAGAGAATACAGCAAGATATCGATAGGTTGGAGACTTGGGCGGAGAAATGGCAGATGGAGTTTAATCCGGACAAATGTGAGGTAATGCATTTTGGAAGGTCTAATGCAGGTGGGAAGTATACAGTAAATGGCAGAACCCTTAGGAGTATTGACAGGCAGAGAGATCTGGGCGTACAGGTCCACAGGCCACTGAAAGTGGCAACGCAGGTGGATAAGGTAGTCAAGAAGGCATACGGCATGCTTGCCTTCATCGGTCGGGGCATAGAGTATAAAAATTGGCAAGTCATGCTGCAGCTGTACAGAACTTTAGTTAGGCCACACTTAGAATATTGCGTGCAATTCTGGTCGCCACGCTACCAGAAGGACGTGGAGGCTTTGGAGAGGGTACAGAAGAGGTTTACCAGGATGTTGCCTGGTCTGGAGGGCATTAGCTATGAGGAGAGGTTGGATAAACTCGGATTGTTTTCACTGGAACGATGGAGGTGGTGGGGTGACATGATAGAGGTTTACAAAGTTATGAGCGGCATGGACAGAGTGGATAGTCAGAAGCTTTTTCCCAGGGTGGAAGAGTCAGTTACTGGGGGACATAGGCTTAAGGTGAGAGGGGCAAAGTTTAGAGGGGATGTGCAAGGCAAGTTCTTTACACAGAGGGTGGTGAGTGCCTGGAACTTGCTGCCAGGGGAGATGGTGGAAGCAGGTACGATGATGACATTTAAGAGGCATCTTGACAAATACATGAATAGGATGGGAATAGAGGGATACGGTCCCCGGAAGTGTAGAAGGTTTTAGTTTAGGCAGGCATCAAGATCGGCGCAGGCTTGGAGGGCCAAATGGCCTGTTCCTGTGCTGTACTGTCCTTTGTTCGACACGCTGAACTCCATCTGCCAGTTTTTCTCACTCACTTTCTCTATGTCCCTTGGCCACTTTCTGCTCCCCATCTAAATTTAGTGTGCCTCCTAACTTAGCGTTGTTAGCAAACTTGGATTATACAGCTCTCTATTTCTTCATCTGATAGATTTATAAATATAGTGAAATGTTGAGGCCCCAGTACAGTAAAGTGAGGGACAACACTAGTCACATCTTGCCAATTGAGAGTATATACCTATTAACCTCACTTTCTATCTGCTACGTTTTAACAAATTCCCTAACCAGATTAAAAGGTTGCGCCAATTCCATGCACTTCCATTTTTCTTAATGCTCTCATGTGGAATTTTCAAACCCTCCTTAAAACCCACCTCTTTCCCAAGCTTTTGGTCACTCCTCTTAATACTCCTTTGGTTCACAATGGTTTACAACATTAAGTTGCAAGTTGTGCTGCTTTAACTGATATACTTCTTAGATACATATCTTGCTTTAAATGTCAGAATTCTATATTTCACAAACTTCTTAAATGAGATTAAAATATCAAATATTTACAATGCCACCAAACGTTGAGTGCCCAGCACATATCCCTGAAGAATGATACTAAAATAAAAGTAAAGTACTGCAGATGCTGGAAACCTGAAACACAACAAAGAAATGCTGGAAATACTCAGCAGGTCTGGCAGCATCTGTGAAGAGAGAAGCAGAGTTAACGTTTCAGGTCAGTGACCCTTCATCAGAACTGGTGACCAGAAACGTTAACTCTGCTTCTCTCTCCACAGATGCTGCCAGACCTGCTGAGTATTTCCAGCATTTCTTGTTTGTCTTCCCGAAGAATGACAGTTTACTTTAACACAAACATATTCTGTTTTGTCTGCTGGCTCTTGAACAACCAGCCAGTGATTTACATAATGAGTTAAAGACTAAGTACACTATGTTGCATCTTACCTCTGAGAAATAGAAGAGTGCTGACTCATTGAAAAGAATATCAGCCAGGTAAACAGTGCCACTGGTCAACACTTCAATTTGGTATTTACAAAAATGATGACTCCGTAAAAATTCTGTAAAGTGCCTATTGGAGAACGAGAAATGAAAAAAGGTCAGCATTCATTTTATATAGTGAACAAAGAATAATAGCTAAAATCTTAAAAGCCCTTCCCTGAATAAAAATCTGCTGGAAATTGCATTATTACTTTCATCTTTACTGAAAGAAAATTATGTGGGTTTTAAAAAGTAAATTTAGATACAATCCAAAACAAAACATTAATATGCTTCCTTTTAAAGTTTTTTATCTTAATTTTGCTAAATGTGGTCCTTTTAAAAAATTATCCCTCTTAATAAACCAGTTTCCTTGGAGATTAAAAGGTGCAATGGCTGGATAAAATAAATTGCTGTTTTCTTCTCCTGTGGCCAAATAATGGATGCCCCACTTTTTTTTTTTTACAACATTCCCATTACGACCTTATAATAAATCTGTTTGCAATGCCAGACCATATCAGATGTCTTGTGCTGTAAACAGCCAAAGGCTTGGAATAGCAGTTACTTTGCAGTTAAATGTATCTGTACAGGCCATTTTTGGGACTGACTGAGGAGGTCTCCTCATAAAAAAGTCAAATTTCAATAATTTAATGTTGGAGTGAATGTTAGGTGGCCACTCCATAAACTTGAGCATGCATTCCACTGTGAAAACTACAATAGGTACTGTATTACCAACACTAAAAAAAAATCCTGGATTAGCAGAAGGATAAATTGAAAATACCAGCAATCTGAAATAAACAGATGTTGGCTGATCTGCTTTCTAGTTCCACCATGTTAAATATGCCTTTCTACACCTTTAAATGTGACATGCAAATTGCAAGCTCCAAGAAATTTTCTACAAACTTTTGAATTCACTGATGTCAGCAAAGCAGCCAAGCTAACCACCCCCATTGTCTAGTACATGTTTGGGGACATGCAAGCTCAAGTGATATTTCAGATCATGAAAAGGGTTTACAATCCCCAAACCCCTAAAGTATTATAGCCTTGAAAACACTCAAATATATTTTTCAAAACAATGATAAATAGTGCTTCAGTTTTTAAGGGGTTTTTGCACAGTTTGGATCAACTGTTGTATATCGCAACAATCTAAATGTACAGTATGTGTGTACTGCATTCTCACCCATTAACTGGTTTGGGACAGTAAGGACAAAAATGGCATGATGCTGGACCATGAGTGAACTGGAACAGAGGACAATATGAGAAACAATACAGTTTACAGAGGTATAACGTATATATTATCAAGTCTATAAGTACAACAGATAGGGGGAAAATTGATGGATTTTTCAGAACTCTACTTCTTAACAATTATGATTCTAGTTTGTGCAACACAAGCATTTGTTGCACTTCTGAAAAAAAACTACAGAATAGAAAAAGGTCATCTGAGCTAATGAGTCTGCCCCTTTCCTATATTGAGCATGAGGGAGAAGAGTGGAGATGGAAAATTACAAAAGGGTTAGGAGCTGTCAAAACAGCAGCATATAAGCTTTCATTGCTTCTGATCCTGCAACAGTGGATGGTAACTTCCTAGTTCCTCCTTTCTCCTAGTTATATGCTAAGATTGACAAACATGATGCTGTTGTAATGACTAAAATTAGTTTCCACTGCCTATTTTGAAGAACTTAAGTTCCCTATCCCTCTCTCTGTGTCTCTGTCAGTCTCTCCCTTTCTATCCCTCTCTCTCTCCATCCTTCTCTGGTTCAAAAATTGTGACGCAGTAGCAGTCAGAACGCATAAATCTACAGCCCAAATTTTAGTTTCACATTTAACCACAAGATGGCAATAAACCAGTCACAATTCCCTCAGTCTCATCAAGGGGTTCTTTTCACTTGTGTCCTATAGGGTGATCAGCATGCATCAGGGAGCATCATTCCAGCTGAAATCACAGTGCCACCTTAGTAATGCAGAGTTCATCAGCAATTCTACTGCAGGTACCATTGTACCTCCGCATGCTTGGGATAATGCGCTGTTTACTCAGGCAAAGGTAGACTGAAAAGAGTAATGCAAAGGTGTAAAGAAAATACTTTTGCAAATTAAATTTCCCTAATTTTCTTGCATTTTAAGAAATACATGTAGATCATCCCAAACATCTTACAAAGAACATATTATTGATAAACACAATAAGGGTGCAATGGTGTGAAATGCTTGGCTTTACATCGACTTGGAGTTATGCAGTAAGCGCACCCTGAATTTGAAACCAGGACTCTATCAGACACTGCAGCAAAGCAGAGTTATACTCACTACAGGAGAGAGTTTCTACTTTGCTTTAGAGTCAGTTTGGCTTCAACATTGTATTTACACTATGCAAGCCAAAAATGCTTCGTACTGACACTAATGCATGATAACGTCTTAGTGATGGTGGTACTAGGATGAAAACATGTATCTTTATAGCTTATTACTATTTATCATCCAGTCTATTATTATCTGTACAGTTGTGTTTTACAGAAGAAAAATGCGCTGGTAAACTTATTAAGATATTATAGAACATTGGTAAGACATATTTGACTTTGTTTAACTTCAGCATCAGCTGCGGCTCAGATGGTCGTAGCACTGTAGCCCGAGTCAAAAGGTGATAGGTTCAAGTCTCACTCTAGAGACTTGAGCACTAAATCTAAGCTGACATTCCAGTGCAGTATGAAGGGGGTGCTGCACTGCCGGCGGAAGTGCTGTCTTTCGGATGAGATGTTAAACCAAGGCCCCATCTGCCCTGTCAGGTGGATGTAAAAGATCCCATGACACTATTTCAAAGAACAGCAAGGTCATTATCCCCGGTGTCCTGACCAATATTTATCTCTCAATCAACATCACTAAAACAGATTACATGTTTGTGGGACCTTGCTGTGTGAAAATTGGCTGCCATATTTCCTACACGGCAACGGTGACTAGATTTCAAAAAGTACTCAAATGGCTGTAAAGCGTTTTGGGATGTCCTGTGGTCATGAAAGGTGCTATATAAATGCAAGTCTTGCTTCCACCCCCACCCCATAAACAATACATCTAAATTATTTATTCAAAGATGCAGTTGTTCTAAAATGCATCCATTATAATCTGCAAAAAGTGTATTGCAGCATATTGGCTATGATACTGGACTAGTAATCCAGATGTCTAGATACAAATGAATTCAATAAAAACTGGTAATTTGAGAGCTAGCACCAGAAAATGACCATGAAAGCTACTGGACTGTCATAAAATCCCAACTGGTTCCCTAATTTCCTTCAGGGAAAGAGAACTGCTATCCATATTCAGTCAGTTATATGAAAAATTGTTCCTAAATTTAGTTCATCCATAACAATTAAGTTATTATTCGAGCAAGTAGCACAAATGTTGTTTGTGCAGAGGGGGAAGGGAATTGAATGTGAACTGAATCAGCAGGAATTCCTCTTCCTCCTCTCCCCAGTCACCACTCCGAGAAAGAATGGCTCGCTGTCATACGTGACTGTCTGTCAATTGCTTCTAACAATGAACTAGACCTCAGTACCGTGGGAACAAAGGAACAGAGAAATATTGGATTTGAGAATGCACTGCATTACAAGTTTAAAAGACTCTATTTTTAGAATTAGGTCATGACAACTTAATTCAGATTTGTACTGGCTTCAATTTCAGAGTTTCTGTTCAATAAAATTGCCACAGTTTTTGTTTTATGCATCGTGGCCATGGTGACAAATATTGCAACCCAGTCAGTCAGCTGTTTTAGGATAAGTGACAGACATCTGAACTGTCCATATCAAAGCACAGTTTCCAAACGATACTTGTGTTATCAAATAAGTTTGTTTACTGCACTTTTTCTAAAAGTAATCAGAACGCAAGGGTAATAAAGGGTAAAAAAAACCTTACAATGTTCTATCAGGTGTCAGTGGACAGTGATCTGGGTAGAAGTTCTGACTGATTTTAACTTTTCTGTTCTGTATTAATTAGCACCATACCAGACAGTACCCTTAGCAGGTACTACTGAACCAGCAGAGTTCTTCATTCCTGCTTGCTTTTTGGTGAAGAACAGTAGACCATACAGCGCCTCAGGCCTGCACCATCATTCAATACGATCATGGCCGATCTTCTGCCTCAACTCCACTTTCTCACCCGCTCCCCAGATCCCTTGATTCCCTGAGAGACAAAAAATTCTGTCTACTTCAGCCTTAAACATAATCAATGATGGAGCATCCACAACCCTCTGGGGTAGACAATTCCAAAGATTCATTACCCTCTGAGTGAAGAAATTTGTCATCTCAGCCCTCATCTTAAGACTGTGCCCGTGTTCTAGATTCTCCAGGGAAACCACCTCTGTGTCTACCCTATCAAGCCCCTTCAGAATCTTGTCTCAATGCAAGATGGACAAGCACACTGCAATGCTGCAGTATGACATGGCATGATGCACCATTACTAAACATACAACATCTCCTCCATAACGTCCTACTGAAAACAGTGGGTTTTCTAACAGCCACGCTGTTTTGTTGTACAGTAGTACCTGCTTACCATATATCCAATTTAGACAAAAATCCACCTACAGCAAACAAACTACAATGTCTCAAATTGAATACAGGCTTTTTGTCAGCTCTAACACTTGCCAAGATGCCCCTTCTTCAATACTTAATGTTCACCTCTAATTAGATGAGCTCTTAGTACTTTGAATTAATTATTTCCAACAAATTTACTCACTCTTTTTCCATCATAACGTACACTACAGCTTGTGCAGAAACAAAACAGTTGGGATCTGCTTGTCCATCTTCTCCACATATCTTAGCTATTAAAAAAAGCACAAATATTTATCCAAAATCAGAATTCAGTGCTGCACAATAATACACAACAGGAATACATTATAATTCTGAACTAGAATTACTGCATATAAATATTTTCAAAAATAGGCCATTGCTAATTATGCCCAAATCACAGCATCAAGAGAGTAGTTTTTTTTTGGGCATGGAACCAAACAAAAATTGCAAGGCAGCATTAAAAAGTGAAAGTAAAACATATGCAGTTTTAAGCACTATTAGCAGCTACTCAGGGTTTTGTATAGAAGCTTCAGTTAATAATCTGCCATCAAGTATCTCTTGCAAACTCAACGTATGACATTTTGGATAGACAGTCTTCAAAAAAAAGCGCTTCTTTCTTGTTCAAAAAATTCAGATGCAAGCAAAATGGACTATTTTACCATTGCAGAAAACTTTGCTGTTTGGTAGGAAGATCAAAGTTAAAACCTTCAGAAGAATTTCAGTTATGCATATGTGGGTGAGGGAAGAAGGGGAATAGGAAGGTCCAATTTCCCTTAGCAGAAAGGTCAATAACGAGAGGGCATTGATTTAAACTAATAGGTAGAAGGACTAGAAGGGAGTTGAGAAGAAATTTTCTCACCCAAAGGGTGGTAGGGTCTGGAATTCACTGCCTGAAAAGGTGGTAGCAGAAACTTTACTGGATTTAAAAATACTTGGATATACACTTACAGTGTCATAACCTCCGAGGATATGGACCAGGAGCTGGAAGGTGGGATTAGGATGGATAGCTCTTTTTCAGCCTGCACAGACAATATGGGCCAATTGGCCTCCTTCTGTGCCATAAATTCCTATGATTACATGATGTCGATGGATACACAACACAGCTGGCAGAACCACAGGAGCAGAGTTCACCTATACTCAGTACTGCCAACGAGATTGGGTTGGATTTTTATATAGGAAGAAAATATAAGTAACATGAAAGGTGCACTTTACTGAAAAGTTATTTATAAAGGAAGACACCTGGATACTCAATATCTCTCCCCTTACCCCCAATTACACCTTTGGGTGGTGATCTTTCAGTCACTGGCTCTTCTCGTTGGAATTTGCTTGCTAAACCATTTGTTGTTTCTCCACCCAACCCCACCCCAACCCATTTTCAAAAACCTCCTAAAAACTCATCTCTTCAACCACGCCCATGAGGACACCTACAAAAATGCAAGAGTGCTTTCTCAGTCACCCCATAGTACCGCGATTCAGAGGTACTGGTTAGAAGTTGCCAAAAGACAAGCATTTTGTGCAGAATCCACCATGATGAGACATGAATAAAAGTCCACACTCGGGGCGTTGTGACCTGGGACAGATTGAAGCAGTTTTCCCCAATCGTGACATTGTGAACTTCATGACACCAAACAAGGGGAAGTTCAACACAAGCTGTTTATTCCCAAAGTACCACTAACCGCAAGTTCTAAAGCATACAACAGTAACATGGGAGAACTGAATGATGCAGGTACTGTACAGGTAACTCGTTTTAACAGATCAGAGGGCAAATCCTATTTAAAGATTAACAGTCATCAAAATGACACTCAGCAATTCAGTAGCACCAATTAGCTTTTTCTATCTAGCACACCTCCAGGAAGCACATATGGATAGGACTGACCTTATCTGTGAAGTCCTCCATAGTGGATATGCCCAATACCCAATAACCTTTTTCACATGAGGTCTGGCCACAATGGCAAGATATGAAAGGGGGCTGTCTATGCACATGGAATAACAGCCCAGCAACAGTCATAAGTGTCATTTGGAAGAATGTAATCGTAAGAGGGGGAAAAAAAACTATTTTATCATCACACTCTTATTGTCTTAACTTGCAAAATAAAAATTTAATGCCCTTTGTATTT
The DNA here is from genome assembly GCF_036365525.1 of Heterodontus francisci. Lineage (NCBI taxonomy): Eukaryota > Metazoa > Chordata > Chondrichthyes > Heterodontiformes > Heterodontidae > Heterodontus > Heterodontus francisci. The sequence continues at coordinate 48,086,129 of NC_090400.1, forward strand.
GAAGGCCAGCTTGTCCCACCCATCCTCCCATTTAAAAGCACAATTCAGTCTGTGACTTACCTACTATGTCATTTCTCATCGCTTCTATAATTGGAATTGGTCTAGAAGCATCTGGTGAAATGTATTTAGTAAATATATTAACTGCGTCACGTTCTATACCTGCGGAGGGAAAACAATCATGAATGTAACTGTTCAAAGTAAAACCCTTGGGTGCATTAATAAATGCATTACAAGGTTTTTTTCCACAAGCCTATTAATTATGGTGATTGAAATTTTATTATAAATTTAAGAACATGGAAAAAGGAAAACCTATTAATCAGCAAATTTCAAAAATGCCATGCTGCAGGAAATTAATTTTGCATGGTGGGTCATAAGTGCGCACCATTTGTTATGCATCTTTTGTGAACTGAAATCTCGTTGGCAGTACTGTGCAATCACAGCAGAAACAGCAACTTACTATACCCGGAGCAAGAGGAGATGCTGCCAAACTTTCAGCGGTAGCTTCCAAATTATTAATTTTGTAAAATCTATGAAGTTTATTGCTGAAGGTGTGCAGTCTTCTATTATGGACACATTTTTCTGACTCAATCTTCAGTTTTTCTTTAAGATTACTTGGACTTAGCTGTCCATCTGTTATAAAATTAGAAGATTTATATTGTGCAAACATGGCACAGTTTATATGTTAAAAAGTGAAAGTTCCTGGATTCAATTACGGTTTAAAAAATGTCTTTTACTTGGGTCCTCCTGTTAACCAGCAGATTCCCACTAAACTGGGGACGAAGGGAATGCTATCCATCATGATTAGAAGCTTAGATGAGTGCCAGACTGGAGGTTTGCAAGTGATCGTGCATAACGTACCTTATTCTATGGGGTAGGTAATAGATTAATATTCTTTAAATTTCAATACATAAAGTATTTATCCCCTTCCTCAAAATCAGTCTCTGAATGGTTAATGGTGATAGGTTTCCTGCACAGATTTTGATACCTAAGAGTCTTTTACTGGTCCTATTTTGTGTTTGAAGAATTTGCGAACAATAAAATTAATCTCACAAGTACTGCGCTATGTAAACTGAGGACACTGCAAGCCTACCTTAGGACACCTCCTTAAGCAAGTCCTTCTCAGATTCTTAAGTTATAATAAAAGCTATATTGCACAGAAGCACATAGCGTTCTAAGACAAATTTTTTTTTGGGGGGGGGGGGTGGGAATTGGTGAGTGAGAAAAGGAGGAAGAGGAGAAGATGCATTGTGTTTGAGCTGTCCCAGTATATGCATAAGTTTAAGAATTTCCAATGGAATGAAGAATGCTGAAATTTGCAACAACAAATGAAGTCCGTGGTCTTTCATTGCACTGGGTGAAAATATAAATCGGAATGATTTTGGTTTCTTTTTAAATTACATCAAATTACTGTACACGAGTCTGAACATGTATTTAAACACTATTTATAAAGGAATAAAGTTAGAGATAATTAATTTTCCAGTAACACAACATTTGGAAATGAGCCACCGCATGGGAGATTGTGGCTGCTCTTTGCCGCCATTTTTTGAGCTCACCTCAGATCGGTGGCGAGCTCTTAAAATCCAGCCCACTATTTCCTATTTGCAGCAGAGTTTTCCATAAGATTCAATTTTGGGAGCCTCAAACTGGAGATCATTTTAAGAGTTCTTCATTCAAAGTCAACAGAATTGTATCTTACTCTGCTACAAAATTACCATTGGTTACAATTGACCAGAAACTGAACTGGAGTAGCCATATAAATACCGTGGCTACAAGAGCAGGTCAGAGGTTAGGAATCCAGTGGCGAGTAACTCACCTCCTGACTCCCCAAAGCCTGTCCACCATCTACAAGGCACAAGTCAGGAGTGCGATGGAATACTCTCCACTTGCCTGGATGGGTGCAGCTCCAACAACACTCAAGAAGCTCGACACCATCCAGGACAAAGCAACTCCCTTGACTGGTATCCCATCCACAAACGTTCACTCCAGTGGCGCAGTGGTTAGCACCGCAGCCTCACAGCTCCAGGGACCCGGGTTCAATTCTGAGTACTGCCTGTGCGGAGTTTGCAAGTTCTCCCTGTGACCGCGTGGGTTTTTGACGGGTGCTCCGGTTTCCTCCCACTGCCAAAGACTTGCAGGTGATAGGTAAATTGGCCACTGTAAACTGCCCCTCGTGTAGGTAGGTGGTAGGGAATATGGGATTAATGTAGGGTTAGTATAAATGGGCGGTTCTTGGTGGGCACAGACTTGGTGGGCTGAAGGGCCTGTTTCAGTGCTGTATCTCTAAATAAATAAATATGCACTACAGCAACGCACCAAGGCTCTTTCAACAACACCTTCCAAACCCGTGACCTAAACCAACTAGAAGGCCAAGGGCAGCAAATGAATGGGACCACCACCAAGTTCCCCTCCAAGTCACACACCATCCTGACTTGGAACTACATCGCCGTTCCTTCACTCTTGCTGGGTCAAATCCTGGAACTCCCTTCCTAACAGCACTGTGTGTACCTACCTCACATGGACTGCAGTGGTTCAAGAAGGCAGTTCAGCACCACCTTCTCAAGGGCAATTAGGGATGGGCAATAAATGGTGGCCTAGCCAGAGACGCCCACATCCCATGAATGAATTTTTTTTAAATGGTGGTTAATTTCAAAATATGCATTTTACTTTTCAAAGGAATAAATTATAAGCAATATGATGAATTGTATACCACTGACACTGTAAATTATCAGTAGTCACTTTCATATTGAAATGCACGACCCTGAAATTGCTGCAACCCCCCCAAAAAAGAGCATCCTTAAAAATTAGATATTTTTCTTTCTCATTGCTAACTAACCACAGACCAGGGACGGAAGCTGGGACGTCCTGTTTTGTCTGGCTCAGCTGCTAGTAGATCAACTCATCAAGCCATTGAGGGAGGGCATTTTACTTTGAAAGTTAATCATTATTTGTCCATTCTAGTTCATTCCAAATAGCCAGCAATGATTTAGAGCATCTCTCAATACCAGCAACAAAGTGAATTCTAGTATCATTGATGAACACATCACGGATGAGAAAATAGGATCAAGTGACTACCTTAGAAGGAAAATGACATAAGCATGCTTACTTTTCATCAGTTTGTCTGACAGACCTTTCAGCCCAGTTGGGTGTGGATGTCCTTTCGATACAGGTTTGAGAGAGTCTTGACTTGCAGTCTCTGTCTGAAAGGTTACCGTTCTTGATGTCCCAACATGCAATGGATTCAGATCACTGCCACCCTGGTTTAATGAGTGGTTTGGAGATGTTTTATTTCGCCCAAAACAGTCCACGCTTGCAGGGTCTGCAACACTAAGTTCATCACCACTAGAAATCCGATTGCCCTTTGCCTCCAGGTCAGGTGACGTACTGCAGTCAAGCGATACTGGCACATCAGCATCGCATTGTCTGTTTGCAGGGGAAGCAGGTTCCGCTAAAGAGCTATGTTTTACTGTGTTCAGGCTATGGGCCCTGATGCGAGACCAGCTTGTGGAGCGGAAACTTTCTGCTTCCAACCAGAATTTAACTAAATGCCCAACTCCTTGCATCTCCATGAACTGGATGATATACGGAAGAGCAGTGCTGTCCTGCAGGACTTGTTCAAGAGTCTTTGAGAGCCTGGAGTTAGTCTCTTCAGCTTTGTAATTCAGGCAAGAATGGCCTATTTAAAAACAAAAACATGAAAAATAGGATGGACTTTTTTTTTGTTCAGTACAATGGTATATTAGTACCAAATTATTGTGTCAAAGCAGAGCACAATGCAAGAGGAAAAAATATCTGTTTCAACACGTATGTTGGGTTATAATTCTATTAATAGTAAATATTGGTCCATATCTATTGAAAAATAATGCTCTTACCCAACTGTGAAATGGCTCCAATCAATTATTGTTGGATATGGTACAGCTACGACTAGGGTGGAATAAACCAATTTTTAAGAAGTAAAGCCTACTTATTTTTTCAATGCAGTACTTGCAGAATGCTCCAGTTAGCACTCTGTTATGATGCAATGCACTGGTAGGATATGTTGCACACCTGCTACACTGCAGATTACCAAACTTAGCCAAGTCCTTGGGAGAGCTGCCAAAATGGAGGTGACACATTTCCCAATGTACCAAATGTGGCAAGTCCATATATAGCCCATGATGTCATTTTTTATTATAGGTCCAAACAGCAACTTTCATCCAGTAATTCTTCAATGTCTAACCTTAAAGGGACCTCACTGCATACTTCACTGCAGACAGCTGTCTACTTGCACCTCCTGTTGTAAAAGGTACACATGCATCAGTTATACAAACAGCTGGTTGCAATGAAGTATAGAATTCAGAGAATGCATCGCAAATGGGGGAATACTGCTGGAAGTTAACTCTAGATGTACAATTACACTGCCATGGTACTTCAGCATACAAAATTATCCATAATGTGGGATATAAATGTGTGAAATGAGAAAGTTGTTTGGGCCATCATGAAAATCCTTCCAAATAAATATGCATAGCTTGAAATACCATGAACTTTCACCAAATGGTTTTATCTTCTGAGGAAGGCAGATATACACAACAAAAATCTCTAAAATTGCTCTTGAATTTCCAAGAGCAATAAGAACGAACACACATTAGGCCATCAATTTAATGTTATGATGTATATTATTCAGCACACCCCTCCTGCAATCATTTTTATGGTTCCCATAAGGTAGGACCCACCATGCGCTGCTGTATAATTCAACATATATTAAATACTATTGCTAGAAGGTAACCATGAGAATATTTGATATTGCGCTTCTTAGACATATTCCGAATAGCAATCTAGCCATTACGAAATCCATATTATGAATTCTGTTTATAGTTAGCTTCTTTATAATTAACTCATTTGCTGTTTTGGATTACATTTTGTTCACATTCTGAACATACCTTCCCCCTGATGTGGCATAACAAGAAAAAAGGCATAAGCTATTCCATAGATGCTGCACAAGAACTATCTACTGGTTCTGGCTCCTTCTGCTCTACATTCCAATAAATACACTGCTCATCATCTGGATTTTACTGAAAGATCTGCTACAGTACATTATGTTTCTGGATTTAGAGCCACAAATCTCATTTTTTTCAATGCTTCATCCAAGATTAATATTTCTCACTTGGCTTGCACTTTGACAGTGCTTAAACTAAATTCATTGCTGAATTTTCAGTAGTGCATATGAAAACCAAGCCAGTAATTTCCGGAAACTATTACAGCTGCAAAGTATAAGATTAAATAATTTTTAAAATAACTAGCTTATGAAATTAGAAATTTAGATAATTGTTTAAGAAGCAGTTCAAATCTCCAATTGCCCCATTATGGCCCACACAACTTTCATGATCTTCCAATGACCTGCAGTCATGCTCTATTTAAGTTACATAAGTTGGAATCAACTCTAAGCACCAAATATTATTTCAGCAATTAGATTATGTACACACAATACTGTGAACTAAAAAAGTGCTTGGTTCTTTATTTCCACACATTCAGAATTAATATGTTATATGAAGGTGGCTTGTCTCATTTTTGACAGCTTAAAATAATTCCGGAACCACAAATACTAACACAGTGAAAGTGTCTCAGTTATTTCTCAGCATGAAATAAATTTGGCTACAACAAAAGAAAACCAATGAGATTCTCAATCAATTTTAGCTCTAACCCTCACTCTACTTCTCTAGGATAAAGCATGGTACTGGATAAGAAGTTAGCTTAAAAAAAATGAAAGGCCTGAATGGGCTACTCCTGCTCTTATGGAAGAAAGTACACATGATGTGTAATACAGAAGACAGGAGCGATCCCTGAACCCCTGCTGTTTCTAGTCTATATTAAATAGCTTGGGTGTTGAAACCAAAATGCAACTTTGTCAAATAAGCTGACAACACTACATTAGAACAGCTGTAGAGACAGAGATGGGAATAAAAAAAAGTCAAGATTTTGATTGTAGTCAGTGTCCCAATTACAGAGCCAAACAATCCAAATTAATTCAGATCATTAATTCATCATCACTCTGTTCCATGTCTCCTGACCTCAATTCTCACGCCATCCTATTATTCCCTCAGTCACCTACATATCTGAAAATTTTCCTGCTCCCTACCACTTCAGTCAACCAGCCCTCAACTCTCATTCACCAGCCCCTTTGAAACATTGTGGCCAAACCTCAAATAGCCACAGCCATCATTTACAACGTCAAGCTGAATTCCTGGACTCCAATACACCAACTACCAAAAATTGCCTCTAGGAAAATGTCTCAACATACTCCAAATAATAAGTACCACCTCTTTCCATTAAGTTGCACAGCATCCAAAATAACCTGTCTTATGGAATTCCAACTTGGTGCTGATCATGTGAAACATCACAGAAAGCACTGCTGCTTTCAATGTACTCTTAAAAAAAGAACTTTAAGGCAACCATTGGGCTTTATATGAGCTAGAATGTACCAAAAAATAGTTCTGATCTGGAAGTTACCACTGATCAATTAATTAATGAGAACTGCTGTTAACAAGGACAAAGCCATTCCAAAGTCAAACCTGGACTATTCTTTTAATGTTGAGGGAAAATGGCAGTATCACTAGCATTATTCTGTGTATACTGAAAAGCTATTATACCACCAGAAATCTTCTGGCTGTAGGCCAATATGGATCTTAACTTCTGATTCACTTGTGTTCCCCCACCCCCAAAAAAATCATTACTTAAATGGATATAAACAATACCAACTTATATTTATATTGTGCCTTTAACGCAGCAAAATCTCCCAAGGAACCTTCACAGGAGTGTTATCAATTAAAATTTGACATTGAGCCACATAAGGAGATTTAGGACAAGTGACCAAAAGCTTGATCAAAGAGGGCAAAAAAGAATGTCTTAAAGCAGGAGAGAGAGATAGAGGTGAAGTTTAGGAGGGGACTCAGAACTTTGGACATAGGCAGCTGAAGGCACAGTCACCAAATATACTACTTCATTGCAAATAGATTCAGTCAATACTCACTGCAAACTCAGAAGTGTTAAGGAAGTGTTTGTCATAAGGATGTTTAACTGTATAGATTTATTCTGTCACATATACCAAACTGGATATCGACAGTAATTGGTGAAGACTTACAATTGATGTCTGCTTAACGTTGATACAATAGAAACTCTATAAGGCTGGAGGTCGAATGCACACTATAGTGATTTCACATTGATAAAGTCAAGGTGGCAACTTGTAAATGTGCTCACTAAAGTTATAATGGGATAGTTAGTGGTGCAGTCAACCAACACAGATGCAGCAGATCTATGAATACAAAAATGACATTAACAGCTACTTCAAAAAGGGTCCTAAATGCTTTCAAAGGGTGATGGAATTATCCCTGGTTCTACATAGTCTCTTCAATATTTAATTCTGATTTCAAATTGAACAGCATGCTCAGTTTAGCAAATATAAAAATCAAACCTGGATCAATTTAAAATTCAACTCCATAGCATCTGCAGAGTGCCTATATTTCTACTATATATGTCCAATTGCTAAATCATTTTATTGAATGTTTTAAAACTTTTACAATGTTGGGTCAATCATTTATTGCAGTTTTATTAATTATAACATTCTATCCTGCAATAATGGCACCAAAACTTCAAAGGTCATATATTGCCTCTCTAGGCTTATCTGAGGATGTCTGTGGCTGATTATTTCACTGGATATCATGAGTTCAAATTATCAAATTATAACTTTACCTAGGTCTCCAAAATGAGCAGCTTCCATATGAATCGGCTGTTGATTGAGAACTGCTGTTCTGCCACGTGCAAAGGAGTCCATGTTGGCAGAGATGGCATTGATCGCCACATTGCTCGGTCCTGCAGCTTCCAGAAGTGCATGGTTCTTGCTTGGTGATGGGGTCCCAACAGGAATGAGGGCTGGGACTGCAAAAAAGAGAAAGCATTCAGAGAATAAAACAATTACTTTGCGAAAGCCTAACCTGAATGATAATTGCAATTAATTATTGGTAAAATTACTTTGAGATCCTTTTAAAACACGACTAGTGATGGGCCAAGAGCATGCTTCCAAGACCCTGTTGTTTTGTTTCCATGGTTCTCAATTCCAGGTCTTGAAAATGTTTATACTTTGAGCACAGAGGGAGGATGAAGACTCATTTCTGAGATATCAAAGATCCCAAATAGAATGAATTTGGGCAGTGTTTGCCCAGTTCCTGAGGGGCCAAGTCCCCCGCACAAGACTTTCGCCAACAGAAATTAACCGAAAACATTAAATGTACATGATATGTCTAGTAGGAAAACACTGAGAAAAATACCAAAAGAGGTTTTCTGTACCAGGACACTGATCAAAATCTTAAAAACCCATGGTAGGTTTAATGTTTCTCATTACGTGATCATATTTAATGTCAATTAACTAAAGTAATTTTTTTTAGACTAATTACATCTATTCTAACTTGATTGCATAGTCATTTAAATATTTCTTAATTGTGTATGAGCGACACCCAAACTTAAGTCAGCCGCAGGTGTTCTCCCCATTAGGAGATGGTATTTACACTGCACTGAGGAAGAGCCAAAGTGAAAGCATAAAAGTTTACCGACATTTAATTATTCTGCAAGTTTTTTTTTATCATTTTAAAATGCAGAAACTTATGCGCAACATTAATAAAATAGGGCCATTGATAGAGCTGCCCAACACTACAATAATTTAATACATATTTGTTTCATTTCAGTCCAAATAGGAAAACAATCAAATTGGGAAAAATGAATTTAGTCTTATTCTCCAATTAACACAACTATCCTCCATTAGAACCTACTTTATGCTTAGAAACACAATCATAAAGCTTAAATAATCAATTTATGTTTCACTATTAAGTTACCAAAAATATTGCACCTTGTGTACACAGCGATATGTTGTCCACCTCAACAATGATCCTACTATTGAACTACAAATGGAGGTAGTCATCAGTAAAAGTAACAAATTATACAAATTAAAACACATGAATTATAAGGAAGCTAAAAACAAACTGTTATGAACTAGAACATTTGGGACGACAGGAAAATAACTTTACCACTACAAGTTCCTAGAAGTAGGAAGCACCCACGGTCACACAATATAGTTCAGTCTTCAACATTAGTATACAGGAACCACCCATTGCCAATGTGCTAGTGCATGTGTGAAGTCTTGTTAAATGCCAAGGATCTGCGTCATTCAACAGAACAAGGGCTTCATGTTCTTTTAATGTTATCAGAGTGTTCCAGTGAACAATGCCTTCATTTTTGTAATTTTAGTAATTAGCATTACAATGACTGCAACAGAACAGAATGCTAAAACAAAGGGAATTTATTCCATTTAGACAGAATTTATGCAATTTAAATAATTATGGATAGTTGCCTTAGACTGATAATTGAAGGAAATAGAGATTAATACTGGAATTATTTAAATCGTGAAGATGGATATTCAAAGTGTTACAACCAAGGCAGGAGGAATGCATTGTTAATTCAGTCCCACTTTTCCCCGGGTCACAGCATATCAATAAATTTTCCCACCTACCAAAGAACAGCCAATTAGATACTCTATTTGTCTCCCAGAATAAAGCACACCAACCAGGTTTCTTTTATCAACATCATTAACCTTTCATTAGAAAAATAAGTCTTAACCAATAATGAGATAAATCTATATACGAAAAGCTCCTTATTTCCCTAGCCCTCAAGCACACACACATACATTCAAAGAAGCCAGTTAAAGGGGGATGGGGGAAAGAATTTGGTTTACAGCTGTTTCATAGGAATAAAATAACTTAGTATGTCACATTCTGGTAGGATGTTCTTCGGTTTGGAGAGACACCCCAGAATCGAATAGTCGGATGCCACTCAAAGTCTCTCCAGGCGAGGTTGATGAACAGTCTGTGATGGGTAGGTGTTCAAGGAAATTTGACTACAGCAGGCATCAAGTAGGTCTTTCAGCAGGGGTGTAGCAGCAGGTCTGCTTAGGTCTCACGGCAGCAGTATAACAGAAGATTTCTTCAGATTCCTTTCTTTTTTCTTTTGGGCCTCCTTATCTCGAGAGACAATGGATACGCGCCTGGAGGTGGCCAGTGGTTTGTGAAGCAGCGCCTGGAGTGGCTATAAAGGCCAATTCTAGAGTGACAGGCTCTTCCACAGGTGCTGCAGAGAAATTTGTTTGCCGGGGCTGTTGCACAGTTGGCTCTCCCCTTGCGCCTCTGTCTTTTTTCCTGCCAACTACTAAGTCTCTTCGACTCGCCACATTTTAGCCCCGTCTTTATGGCTGCCCGCCAGCTCTGGTGAACGCTGGCAACTGACTCCCACGACTTGTGATCAATGTCACAGGATTTCATGTCTCGTTTGCAGACGTCTTTATAGCGGAGACATGGACGGCCGGTGGGTCTGATACCAGTGGTGAGCTCGCTGTACAATGTGTCTTTGGGGATCCTGCAATCTTCCATGCGGCTCACATGGCCAAGCCATCTCAAGCGCCGCTGACTCAGTAGTGTGTACAAGCTGGGGATGTTGGCCGCCTCGAGGACTTCTGTGTTGGAGATACGGTCCTGCCACCTGATGCCAAGTATTCTCCGGAGGCAGCGAAGATGGAATGAATTGAGACGTCGCGCTTGGCTGACATACGTTGTCCAGGCCTCGCTGCCATAGAGCAAGGTACTGAGGACACAGGCCTGATACACTCGGACTTTTGTGTTCCGTGTCAGTGCGCCATTTTCCCACACTCTCTTGGCCAGTCTGGACATAGCAGTGGAAGCCTTTCCCATTCCAGTATATCTTAGAACACAGGAGGTAACAGGAACCACACTTAATGCAGGGAATTTTCAGAGACAGGAGGCAATAGGAATCTGCCACCTTTCAAATACAGGGTTTCTTCTCAAGAGATGCAGGACTCCTTTACAGAGAGAGGTCTTTTTCTGGGTCTTCCTCTTTGATCTCCAGGCAGGTCAAAAACCAAATTTCAAATGCCTGCTCTTTGTCCAGCTCACTGTTTTTTTTTAAATGGTCCAAAGAGAAAGTAAAACCTTCCTGACAGGTCACAAGTCCAGACATAGAGTCTCCCTTGTCATTCAAAGTGTTGCTTTGAGAATGTCAAACCCCTGGCTGGTTTCCTTGAATTTGCCTGTTTTCCTGTCCTTGTGCAAGTTCAGCTTCCTTTTCAAAACATACAAAAATTTCAGCTATTTGCAGGAGTCAATGTCCACTGAAAAATCCTTTTTTCAGTTTTTAAAAACACACAGAATTCTAAGTTTTCTTTTAAATACAAAAATAAAACTCTTGTAACAAAAGTTAAATAAAAAAAGAGCTCAATGATAGATGACTAAGTTATTTAGGTATTTGTATGACCTAATTATATTAAAGACAAAAGTGTTGGAAATTGAGTACAGAAGGAAAGATTATGGGCGGCACAGTGGTTAGCACCGCAGCCTCACAGCTCCAGCGACCCGGGTTCAATTCTGGGTACTGCCTGCGTGGAGTTTGCAAGTTCTCCCTGTGTCTGCGTGGGTTTCCTCCCACAGCCAAAAGACTTGCAGGTTGATAGGTAAATTGGCCATTATAAATTGCCCCTAGTATAGGTAGGTGGTAGGGGAATATAGGGACAGGTGAGGATGTGGTAGGAATATGGGATTAGTGTAGGATTAGTATAAATGGGTGGTTAATGGTCGGCACAGACTCGGTGGGCCGAAGGGCCTGTTTCAGTGCTGTATCTCTAAATCAAATTTCAGTGTGCTTCATAATTAGAAGAACATTGAAATCACAAAATATGCTCCATTTGCAAAATCTTCCCGAGGTTCCAAATTCAGTGTTAATACTGGCAGCAGTTCCCACTTAAGTTCTAATGCCTCAAAAATTTCCCATTTACAAAAGCATAGCTGACATCAACCGAGTCTGCATGAGATCCTTACTACTTTCCCCTTGCACCTCATGCTCCCCAATTTCCATCTTTAATTTTTTTCAAACCCTGTATTGTCATCTTTATTAGTGTCTTGTTTTGAGGGATTTTAGCTACAATGTTAGGTTGGAGAAGTTGAAGTTTTCCTTGGAGCAAAGGAGAGTGAAGGGAGATTTCATAGAGGCATGACAGGTTTAGATTAGGTAGACAAAGAAAAACTGTTCCCATTAGCTGATGGTACAAAGACTAGGGGACACATTTAAGATTTTGGTCAAGAGATGCAGGGGGATGTGAGGAAGAACTTTTTTACGCAGCAAGTGGTAAAGACCTGGAACTCGCTGCCTATGAGGGGGGTGGAAACAGAGATGATGAATGATTTCAAAAGGAAATTAGATGGGCACTTGAGGAAAATAAATAAACTTAAAGGGCTTCAGCGATCGAGCAAGGGAATGGGACTGATTGGATTGCTTAACAGAGAGTTGGCAAGGACATGATGGGCCGAATGGCCTCCTTTTGCGCTGTAATGATGGTACCTCTAGTAAAAAAGTATCTCAACGCTCTTCACAGAGGCATAAAGAAATAAATATTGAAGCTGAGACGTGAGGAGCTATTAGGAATAATGAGCAAAATCTTAGTAAAGGAGATGGGTTTTAAAACGGGTCTTGAAGGACATGGAAGCAGAGAGACAAAAGGATTGAGAGGAAATTGCAGAATGAGAGGCCAAGGCAGTTGAAGTTCTTAGTGTTCCGATTTAGGATTCATCCAATGATGCACCAGCTCTTTCCAAACCCACAACATTTAAAAGGACAAATGTAAAATATACACAAACCAAAACAACATGCATTTATATAGTAACTTAAATGTAATAAAAGCATCCCAAGGCACTTATATCTATTAATAAATAACCAGTGAGTGAGATGGCCGGCTTCAGATTGGTTTCCAGGACTCAGGGACCACTGCCTGAAGCTGGGGTACCACTTGTTTAGGACACTTTTTTTTGCTTGCATTTCAAATCCTTGATGGCCTCACCTCTCCTCATCTCTGTAAATTCCTCCTTCGACCCACAGACATCTCTGCACTCTTCCAAATATAGCATACTGCACATGTGATCTTATTCATTCCACAGCCATGCCTTCAGCTGTCAAGGCCCTAAGCTCTGGAATTCCCTTTGTGAACCTCTCTGCCTCTCTCTCCGCCTTTAAGATGCTTCTTGAAGCCTATCTCTAAGTTTTTGGTCACCTGTTCCAGAATCTCTATGTAGCTCGGTGTCAAATTTTGTTTGATAATCTCTCCTGTGGAGCACTCTGGGATGTTTTATGTTAAAGGCACCATATAAATGCAAAGTGTTGTAGTGGGATCCGGATTGAAAACCACTCAACTAAAGCAATCAAATTCTCACTCTGTGCACTGATTACAAGGGTTCTGTGTGAATTTGGGGTACTTTAACGTTATTAGTGGAATGTATGGAAGTACTGGGATGAAGCCATCGCCTCAGCTTCTGTCACAAACTCTGTTCTGTAGCCAGCGACTCCATCCCTCTCCCTCGCAGCCGAACCAGGCTGTTTGCAACCTTGTGTTATATTTGACCCGATGAGTTTCCAACCACATATCCATGCTATCAAGATGCCCTATTTTCACCTCTGTAACCACATGACTCCATCCTGCCTTAGCTCATCTGCTGCTGAAACCCTCATCCATACCTTTGTTACATCTACACATGACTGACTATTCCAACAGTCTTTGTAAATTTAAGGTCATCCTAATCTCTGCTGTCTGTGTCCTAATGCATGAAGTCCCTTTGGGCCATCGCCTCCTGTATGCGCTGACCTACACTGGCTCTCAGTTAAACAACACTTCAATTTTAAAATTCTCACCCTTCTTTTCAAATCCCTCCATGGCCTCGTACCTCCCCATCTCCTCTACTCCTACAACCCTTCAAGATATCTGCACTCCTCTAATTCTGGCCTCTTGAGCAACCCTGATTTTAATTGCTCCATCAGTGGCAATTCTACCTTCAGCTGCCAAGACTCTTAAGCCCTAGAATTCCCTCCCTAAATCTGTCCTTCTCTCTACCCCTTTTTCCTCCATTAGGACGCTTCTTAAAACCTAATTCTTTGAATATGCACCTTGAGCTGTTTGTATGTTTAAGGTGTCATATAATGCAAGTTGTTTTGCTGTATTGAGTGTGGGCCACAGCACAAAATATACAGTAGAAACTGGAAGCCTCAATAAAAGACAAATGTTCAAAATGGAAGTGTCACATTGATGCATCAGATGGCAGGTAAATGGGCTGAGAAATTTTCTCATGCTGTACCCGACTTGGAATTCTATTGATGGTGGATGCATTCTCCCCTCAATAAGCATATCAATTTAAAGCACCACACCTGCTATTTTAGTCCCTACACATTGTCATGTTAAGTATTTTTTTTGTGTCATGTGGAAGGGGAAAAGGAAAAAGTATTTTTATTTCACCTCGTCACTATGGAGGGTTAAAAGGTCACCATTAATGTAGTCTTGAACCTGGCGAGAAAGTGTGGAGTGATAAAGGCAGGTTTTTATCCCTCTCCCCAACTCTCTCCTCCCATCTGCAAGAAAGCACCTGACCTTCATTCAGCAGATTCCCAGACAACCTGCAAAATCATGTTAGGAACCTGGTGCACTGCAAATTTCAGAAAAAGCACGTGTGAGGGAGGCAGGAATAGAAATAGGCAAATAGCTTTATTCATAGCCAGCAAAGTAATTAGCAGGTGCAAGGACACTGCTTCTGTTCAGAGTTATGTAAAGCTCACGGCTGCTGATTTTTAGTAATATAGTCAAAAAATGTTCCATGCCCCCAATGATAACAAATAGCAACAATCCTTCCAAATACGTACACAACATTTAATACATCAAAGCATTTTGTAACCACCAAATTTAGCCATTGTTCCAGGTAGAATATTTAATTCCAGTTTAATTCGAAATAGTTGGAAAGGTACTGATTTAGAGAAATGCCGGCTGTTTAAACAGGTATTGTAATTGTTTAATTAAAGTGAACAGATTGTTTCATCATGCTCACAGCGCCTACAGTTTATGCCTGTGACTGATGACTGGAAATGTTGACAGCATTTGACTGCAATTGACAGGTATGAATTTACCATGCAGCAGCAAAGTTAGTGGAGATGAATGTGTCCAGCATCACTCCTCGTTGATTGTGAATTTCCATGGAAAACAATGGGCTTCTGAGATTTACAGATGGGAAAAGTCCAACATGGGTTCGATCAGCATTTTGGAAAAGCATCATTTCACCAACTAGGACAAAGCGCATAATTTTCTACTCAACCAAAAAATTGTAAGCATAATTATATCTTCTCTGTTTTCACTTGAATTATCAGAATAAATGTTGCAAGATGTAATAATGCCATAATCTGAATATGTTAACAGTCACACAACAGCAAGATGTGATACCCTAAATGGGAAGGCATTTCAAAATTGAATTTTATATCATTCCCTGTTTTTCAAATGCACTGAATCACAACCATTTGCCTTGAAATCATATTACTCACCATGACTACCCCATCAGCACCTGAGTTTTAAATCTATTTGGTTTAAAACATTAAACTGAAATGTTTGCACAATACAGACTAAAGCAATTTATTTCCCATGGTGTACCAATTCCAATCTGTCAAACATCACTTCATTGCATAGAATGATGGATCAAACTAATTCCTTTTATAAAAAGACTTGCATCTATGTAGCGCCTTTCATAGCATCAGGGTGTTCAAAACGCTCTACAGCTGATAAAGTACTTTTGAAATGGATTCACTGTTGTAATTTGGGAAACACGGCAGTCAATTTACACGTATCAAGCTCCCATAAACAGCAATTAAATATAAAGTGACCAGATAATCTGCCTTATGTATTGGTTGAAGGAAAACTGTGGACCAGGACACAAAGAGAACTCCCATGATCCTCTTTGAATTTTACAGTAGGATCTTTTATTCCAGCTAGAGGACCGACAGGGCTTCTATTTAAAGTTTCATCCAAAGGATGGCACCTCCAACAGTGCAGCATTCCCTCAATACTGCACTGAAGAGCCAGTCTAAATTACGCACTCAAGTCTTTAGCACGGGAGATGAACTCCACGATCTTCCAACACAGAAGCAAGAGTACTCCCACTGAGCCAAGGCTGACACTTATAAAAGGAGCAGGAATTAACATTAATGGGGAAATAATTTTCACTTCAGAAAAAATAAGGCATTAAAAAGCATTGTCAGCATTTAAAGCACTTCTGAGGAATACTGAGAACGCCTTTTTTGATGTTCAATTGTAACGTATTGTGTTTAAGTTCTCACTAATTAAGGAGTCTTTTTAACTGCTCTGCTGTCATCTTTTGCATCACTTGCAAACAACTTATACTATGAATCTCACATTGATGTGCAGCAGTTCCATTTTCACATCAATACAAATATTACTGAGGCACTTGAAAGCATGAGGCAGGAGCCAACTCCAAAAGCTTGTCTCACCATTTCAGCTTTGCGTCTGCAGGCCAGTGTGAAGCAAAGCTTAAAAAGTTACCAGCATTACATCTTCTTGTGCAAACCACCCTATGCATGGTGCCAGAGGACTGTTAACATTGCACTGTTGTTTAAAAAGAGACAGCCTAATCTTGCTGGTAGGCAAATCATTGGAAAAAATTCTGAGACATGGTATAAATCATCATAATTTAGAGGGGCACGGATTAATCAAAGAAAGTCAGCATGGATTTGTTAACGGAAGGTCGTGCCTGACCAACTTGATTGAATTTTTTGAGTAAGTAACATAAAGGGTCAATGAGGGTAGCGAATTCAATGTAGTCTGGATTTTAGCAAGGTTCTTGACAAGGTCTCACATGGCAGGCTGATCAGTAAATTAAAAACTCAAGGGAGAGTGGCAAATTGGATTCAAAATTGGCTCAGTGGCAGGAAGCAAAGAGCTATGGTCAAAAGGTGTTTTTGTAATTGGAAGGCTGTTTCCAGTGGGGTTCCACAGCGCTCAGTGCTGCTCATGGTATATTTCAATGATTTAGACTAAGTACTGTAGTAAATGTAGGAGGCATGATTAGGGAGTTTGCAGATGAAACGAAAATGTTGATAGTTAGGAAGAAAGCTATAGATATCACTGGACTGGTAAGGTGGGCAGAAAAGAGGCACATGAAATTCAATCCAGAGAAATGTGGGGTAATGCATTTGGAGAAGCCAATCAAGGCAAAGGAATACACAATAAGTGGTCAGATTCTGAAAAGCAAACAGAGACACCTTGGAGTGTATGTGTACAGATAGTAAAAAAAAATTTAGAGGCTCTTTATATGAACGTGCAAAGCATTCGCAATAATATAGATGAATTAGTGGCACAAATAGAGATAAATGGCCATTTGTTATCTTTCAAGACAAATTGTTCAAGAAGGGGAGACGTGGGAGCCATATCTAAACTGATTGCACGTACAGTTGTCTCTGATGTAAAAACACCAAGGCTGGGCATCATTGCTTCTGAGACTGGAATTGATAAAATAAATTAGTAGCTATTTCAAACACTCAAAAAAGGAAAATTTACCTGAAGTTTAAAGGGGTAATCACATTTTCATTTGAAAGAAACTACAAACTAGTCTGGGTGGTCCTGAGCACAAGAAAAAAAGTTTTTTGGGGGAAGAAATAAATTGAACATTGGCAAAACCTGTCAGCCCAACAACACTGCTATTTGAATTTAGAATAATTTTGAAATGATAAAATGTCAGGCACAAAATATAACAGGTTATTTTGAGAAATAAAAGGTCATCTAAAATAAAGAACAAACCAAATGTATTAGTAATATTTGCTTTCTGTTCAAAAAAAAAAGAATGTTGGATTGTATAGTGAAGTTCCTCCAGGGTTCATGAATGAGGTAGAATGGTAAATAATGAAGTGCCCCACTTAGAAGATTGAGATAAGAGGAAGTGACAGGATAGGACATAAACAGGAAAAATCACACCACCAAACGGGAATTGGGGAAAAGAATCACTAGGGTACATTTCAACAGAATATATCAATCTGGTATCAATGTACATTCTAGGGAAAGGAAAGTGTAGATAATACTAGTAAACTGATTGCTTTCTTTTGGAGATGTTTGTATCTTTGCCTATGAACTTTTTTTTTTAAGATAACTGCATTTGATGATAGTCTGGCCACTAGCTGAAACATCGGGACCATGTAGGGGAGATAAGTAAAGATCTTCAGACAGACACCACCTCTTAATCTTTTGATAAACTCACCTGAAAGTCCAACAATGGCTTGTATTGGAAGGCATGTGTGTCATTATGTTGGTAAATGTGCAGATGTGATTTGTTACATGCGAAGCGACTAACATGCAGAAATGCATGGTGAACTTGCATTGAAGAACGTGTCTCAGACATACTCAGTTACTTGACAACAGCAAACCATGAAACAGCTAATGTGGCCAGTAGAGTGAGACACTTTAAATCATCAAGGCATTGGCACATACTCCATAGAAAAACTGACTTTAGAACAATCTGGAGAGAATTAAGCACACTGGTAATGGTCAGAAGGAGTAAAATTAAAGTAAAAGGGATACAAAATTTGGATTGGGATAATTGAAGGCTAGGAAGAAATAGTATTTCGCAAGAATTATCCACAAGGTGGATACAAGTGAAGAGAGAAGTGGGGACTCTTATAAGCCCATGCTTAATCTGTTTCTTGAAGCATATGTACTTACAGGGTAATATCTTAGAACTGGTGGCACTTGTTGGGGTATTGGTGGGAAGGAAGGGGGGGGGGGGGAGAAAGAGAGAGAAAGGGTGTCCTCCAATATGGTCATGTGCTGCTTATTATCCTCCAATATAGTCATGCACTGCTTATGATAAGCACGTAATTAGGAAATGTATCTGTTAGAATACTGCTAATTCACATAAGCAAGTAGGTATCGCTGTAGAAGTTGAGTTAGAAGAACAATTACACCAGTGTGTGATAAGAATAGTAGTCATCCATTGGTTATAGGAACATAGGAGTTAGGAGCAGGAGTAGGCCATTTGGCCCTTTGAGCCTGCTCCACCATTCGATAAGATCATGGCTGATCTGGTTGCGGTCTCAACTCCACTTTCCAATCTGCCCCCCATAATCCTTGACTCCTTTGTCTATCAAAAATATATCTAACTCAGCCTTGAATAAATTCAATGACCCAGACTCCACTGCTTTCTGGGAAAATAATTCCACAGACTAATGACACTTTGAGAGAAAAAAATTCTCATCTCCATCATAAAAAGGGAGACTTCTTATTCTTAAACTGTGTCCCCTAGTTCTCATCTCCCCCAGTTCTAGTCTCCATCACAAGAGGAAACATCCTCCCAGTATTCATTCTATCAAGTCCCCTTAGGATCTTATATGTTTCAATAAGATCACCTCTCATTCTTCTAAACTCCAATGGGTATAGGCCAAACCTATTCCATCTTTCTCCATAAGATAACACCTTCATCCCAGGAATTAGTTGAGTGTACCTTCGCTGAACTGCATCTACTGCATATCCTTTTCCAAATAAGGAGACCAAAACTGTACACAATACTCTAGATGTGGTCTCACCAAGGCCCTGTACAGCCACAGTAAAACTTCCCTACTTTTATACTCTATTCCCCTTGCAATAAACGGCAACATTCTATTTGCCTTCCGAATGACTTGCTGTACCTGCATGCTAACTTCTGTGATTCATGTACCAGGACACCCAGATGCCTCTGTACCACTGGGTTGTGCAATCTCTCTCCATTTAAATAATACACTGCTTTTCTATTCTTCCTGCCAAAGTGGACAAGTTCACATTTTCCCACATTATACTCCATCTGCCAAATTCTTGCCCACTCACATAACCTATCTATATCTTTTTGTCGACTCTATCTCCTCTTGACAACTTACTTTCCTTCCCATCTTGGTGTCATTAGCAAATTTAGCTAAAAAACATTCAGTCGCTTCAATGTTGGCGCTTGCAAAAACATCCACAAGTTCCATTGTAACCAACTGACGATTTTCTGTGTGCTTGGTCGACTTCTTAAAAAGAGGTGAAATCACTGCTTGTTTTTTTGCGTGTTCGTTTTCCAGCAGTGCGGTGTCCGATGCTCTCTTTCTGCTGCGATGGCTTTCAGACTCTAAGTGGCGCTGAACTATGGCCTGCCATATATGATCCAAAAAAGCACTGCAGCATGTACAAAACAGTATTCCACCATCAGCATGCAGAATTTGGCTTCCAAATTCTTTCACTCGATGTGTAGTAGTGGTTGTTGCCATTTTTGATTTGCTCATTCTGGCATTCTCACTTGTCAGCTAATACTTTTTACTGCTACTCTCAAAACTGCACCAGAAGCCCTCCCTCTTCTACCAATCAGCAAGTTGAGCCATGTGTCAATCAGTAAAATGCACTATTTTCACAACTTGACCAGCAATTAGCAAGTTCCTAAGAACATAAGGAATAGGAGAAGTAGGCTATTCAGCCCCACAAGCCTGCCCTGCCATTCAATAAGATCAAAGCTGATCTGCCCCAGACCTCAACTCCTCTTTCGTGCCAGCTCCTCACACCCCTCAACTCCCCGATATTTCAAAAATCTATCTACCTCCTCTTCAGATACTTTCAGTTATCTAGCCTCCACAACTCTCTGGGGTAGAGAACTGCAGACATTCACTACCCTCAGAGAAGAAATTCCTTCACATCTCAGTTTTAAATCAGTGTCCCCTTATTTTATAACTATGTCCCCTAGTTCAAGATTCCCCCACTAGTGGAAACATCTTCTCAACATCTACCCTGTCAAGCCCCCTCAGAATCTTGTACGTTTCAATAAGATCACTCCTCACTCTTCTAAACGCTAATGAAAAAAGGCTTAACCTGTTTAGCCATCAACCCCTTCATCCCAGGAATCAGCCTAGTGAATCTCTTTTGAATTGCCTCCAATGTCAGTATATCCTTTCTTAAATACGGGGACCAAAACTGTAAACAGTACTCCAGATGCGGTCTCACCAACACCCTGCTCAGTTGTAACAAGACTTCCCTATTTTTAAACTCCAACCCCCTAGCAATAAAGGCCAAAATTCCATTTGCCTTAATTACTTGCTGCACCTGCATGCTAACTTTTTGTGTTTCATGCACAAGAACACCCAGATCCCTCTGCGCTGCACTTTTTTGGAGTCTCTCTCCATTTAAATAATAGTCTGCCTTTTGATTCTTCCTACCAAAGTACGACCTCACACTTTCCTACATTAAACTCCATCTGCCAAGTTTTTGCCCACTCACTCAACCTATCTATATCCCCTTGCAGATTCCTTATATCCTCACACCTTGTGTGTCTTAATGACTGACCTGGTAGGGCGAAATTCAAAGAGAAAGCCGAAACAACTGTTTTAAAAATAAGCGGCAGAGAGCTAACCAAGAAGAAATCCTACTGAATTAACAAAAAAAAAAAATCACAGACAACTGAGGGGGGACTGTAAGATAGTAATGGCTTTACTAAAAATTAACCTTATTCTAAAACCTGACCATAATAAACCATTGTGCCCCCTGTTGAACTGTGGACAGTGCTGAGGGCATCATTTATTTTTCTTCTTTCAGCCTTTTAAGATCTAATTTGCAGAATTGTGACAAAACAGCAAGAAACCAGCCAACATTATCAGAAAGAAACAAAGAACTTATATTTAAGGAAGACATCTGTCTAAAGTAATGAAGTAACCAAGTAACCTTGAAAGATTTTGGAGAAGTGTGATAACGCAGAACTTAATGGTCTATGAGCCTTTTCTGTAAACATCCTTATGTGGGTGGTTGCAATCAACCCCACAACCCCCAACTGTTGCAGAGGCCTTTCACACGATGGAAAACTACCGGAGGAGAAGGAACTGCCTCAAAGCACCCCCCAACTAATGGAAACTGATTAAAGGAAGTTGAAGGAAGATTGACACTACCAGGGTGGGTTTTTAAAAACAAAGGGTTCAGCATGTGATAGGCTATTTTACCCCAAACCAAAAACTAATTGAACTATAAGCCACTGTCAGTACACTATCTTGTCCCTCCCTAATTAAGGTATAAAAGATACTGTTTTTTTTTTATTTCCAAAATATACTTTATTCATAAAAATCTGTAAAAATTACATTGCCAAACAGTTTCCAAACAGCACCAAAAAATACAAACATTGCAAGGGAGATCAGTTTCCTTCAATACTGTCATGAGTTTCTTCCCAACCCTTCCGTTTCTCAATTGTCATGTCAATTACAGTTTTACATTTACAGCAATTCAGAATATTAACGATACAGTTCGAGGGGTTTCCCATGGATCCAGCCCCTCAGTCCAGCTTGGTGGGGGAACCTTACACTGTGGTCTTTCCCCATTGAGCCTTTGCTGCGGCTGCCCCAAGCTTTAGTGCGTCCCTCAGCACGTAGTCCTGGACCTTGGAATGTGCCAGTCTGCAACATTCGGCGGTGGACAACTCTTTGCGCTGGAAGACCAGCAAGTTTCGGGCAGACCAAAGGGCGTCTTTCACCGAATTGATAGCCCTCCAGCAGCAGTTGATGTTTGTCTCGGTGTGCGTCCCTGGGAACAGCCCGTAGAGCACAGACTCCTGTGTTACAGAGCTGCTTGGGATGAACCTTGACAAAAACCACTGCATCTCTTTCCACACCTGCTTTGCAAAGGCACATTCCAGGAGGAGGTGGGCGACCGTCTCTTCCCCACCACAGCCAACGCGGGGGCACTGTGCGGAGGGGGCGAGATTTCGGGTGTGCATGGAGGATCTGACGGGGAGGGCCCTTCTCACCACCAGCCAAGCTACGTCTTGGTGCTTGTTT
Source organism: Heterodontus francisci (assembly GCF_036365525.1). Classification (NCBI taxonomy): domain Eukaryota; kingdom Metazoa; phylum Chordata; class Chondrichthyes; order Heterodontiformes; family Heterodontidae; genus Heterodontus; species Heterodontus francisci. The sequence goes on from NC_090400.1 coordinate 48,108,836, forward strand.
GAAAGTTCTGGTGATGAGGCATTCCGCCAAATGACTTTGACGGTCTGCTCGGGGAACCATCCGACAGGATCCACCGTTTCCTTTTCCCGTAGGGCCTTGAGGACATTCCGTGCAGACCACTGCCTGATGGACCGGTGGTCAAAGGTGTTTTTCCGCAGAAACTGCTCCACGAAGGATAGGTGGTACGGCGCCGCCCAACTGCACGGTGCGTTCCGCGGCAATGTGACCAGGCCCATCCTTCGCAACACCGGGGACAGATAGAACCTCAGCACGTAGTGACACTTGGAGTTTGCGTACTGGGGATCTACACATAGCTTGATGCAGCCGCACACGAAGGTGGTCATCAGGATGAGGGCCACGTTGGATACATTTTTCCCGCCCATGTCCAGAGATTTGAACATCGTGTCCCTCCGGACCCGGTCCATTTTAGATCCCCAGACGAAGCGGAAAATGGCTCGGGTGACTGCCACGGCGCAGGAGTGGGGTATGGGCCAGACCTGCGCCACGTAGAGCAACAACGTGAGCGCCTCGCACCTGATGACCAGGTTCTTACCCACAATGGAGAGAGATCGCTGCCCCCACATGCCCAACTTTTGTCGTACCTTGGCTACTCGCTCCTCCCATGTTTTGGTGCACGCCCCGGCCCTTCCGAACCATATCCCCAGCACCTTCAGGTAATCTGACCTGACGGTGAAGGGGACAAAGGATCGGTCAGCCCAGTTCCCAAATAACATGGCCTCGCTCTTGCCGTGGTTAACTTTGGCTCCCGAGGCCAGTTCGAACTGGTCGCAGATGCTCATCAGTCTGCGCACGGACAGCGGATCCGAGCAGAAGACGGCGACGTCATCCATGTACAGGGAGGTTTTGACCTGAGTGCCTCCGCTGCCTGGGATTGTCACCCCTCTTATGCTCGCATCCTTCCTAATAGACTCAGCAAAGGGTTCAATACAGCAAACAAACAAGACCGGGGACAGAGGACAGCCCTGTCTGACTCCAGATTTGATCGGGAAACTTTCAGATTCCCACCCGTTGATTGACACTGCGCTACTGATGTTTGTGTAGAGCAGTTGGATCCAATTGCAGATTCCCTCCCCAAACCCCATTTTGGAAAGCACGTCCATCATGTAGGTGTGCGATATCCTGTCAAAAGCCTTCTCCTGGTCCAGGCTGATGAGGCAGGTGTCCACCCTCCTGTCCCGTACGTAGGCGATCGTATCCCTGAGTAGCGCGAGACTATCAGAGATCTTCCTGCCGGGTACAGTACAGGTCTGATCGGGGTGAATCACCAACTCCAGAGCAGACTTGACTCGACTGGCTATGACTTTGGACAGAATCTTGTAATCAACATTAAGCAGTGAGATGGGCCGCCAATTTCTGATTTCTGCCCTCTCCCCCTTCTGCTTGTAAATGAGGGTGATGATGCCTTTTCTCATGGATTCTGACATGCTGCCGGCCAGGAGCATACTCTCGTATACTTCCAGCAGGTCCGGGCCGACCCAGTCCCACAGGGCCGAGTACAACTCGACCGGTAAGCCGTCGCTCCCGGGAGTTTTACTCGTCTCGAAAGACTCGACGGCCTTTGTCAGCTCGTCCAGAGTTAGCGGCTTGTCCAGTCTCTCCCTCCTGCTGTCATCTAGGACCTCTGTGATAGATGACAGGAAGGACTGGGAGGCTCTGCTGTCTGTGGGCTTCGCGTCATACAGCCCAGCATAAAAGGATTTGCTGATCCTTAGTATGTCGGACTGCGAAGACGTTACCGAGCCATCTTCTTCCTTCAGGCTGCTGATAACAGAGCTCTCTCTGTGTACCTTTTGGAAGAAGTAACGCGAGCACGTCTCATCCTGCTCGATGGAGCGGACTCTGGACCGGAAGATGATCTTGGAGGCCTCCTTGGCAAAGAGCGAGGCCTGCTGACTCTTCACCTCTTGGAGGTCCTCCTTGACCTCGACCCCCATTGACTGCAACCGGAGTAGATTTTGCATAATTTTCTGGAGTCGGGACAGTTCCCTCTGTCTCTCTCTCGCCTTCTGAACACCTTTGTGGATGAAGAACCTCTTGATGTTCTCCTTAATCGCTTCCCACCAGTGAACTGGAGACTCAAAGAGGGGTTTCACGGTCCTCCAACCATTGTAATCCCTTTTGAGTTCCTCAACGTTCTCTGGGGTCAGCAGTGTCGCATTGAGCTTCCACGTCCCTCTGCCAACCCGCTGGTCGTCCTGTAAGTGACAGTCGGCCAGTAAGAGGCAGTGGTCGGAGAAGAACACCGGCTTGACGTCGGTGGATCCGACCGTGACAGCACGGGACACAAACAGGAAGTCAATCCTGGAACGGGCAGACCCGTCCGATCTTGACCATGTGTATCTGCGCTGCGCTCCGTCTGCAGGTTTGCTGAAGACGTCGTGCAGTTTGGCATCCTTAACTGTTTCTATTAGGAATCTGGACGTAGCGTCCAGTTTGCTGTCGTCACTGCCGGATCGTCCAGCCGCATCGATGATGCAGTTGAAGTCACCGCCTAGGATGACCGGCCTGGACGTCGCCAGCAGCAGTGGGAGCTGCTGGAAGACGGTCAGCCGCTCGCTGCGTTGTACCGGGGCGTACACGTTGATCAACCGGAGCGGAGCGTTGTTGTACATCACGTCTGCTACGAGGCGGCCGCCCACCACCTCCTTAACTTCGGAGATGGTGAAGTTACCTCCCCGCAGCAGAATACCCAGGCCGGAGGAACGGCAGTCATTTCCCCCCGACCAGATCGATGGCCCGTGGGACCACCATCGCGACCACTGCCTGTAGGTGCTGAGGTGTGGTATTCCACACTCCTGCAGAAACAGTAGGTCAGCTTTGACCTTGGCAAGGTAATCCAAGGTTGAAACACATCGCGTAGTCGATTTAATGCTACGCACATTAATGGAAGCAATTCTTATACCCATTTTTTACTAAAAATTAGTTGTTGCTTCCCATACCATTTGTCCTCGCTAGTCCCAGTCCTTCCCCTTCGGGATGTTCCTGCATACCCATCGTATGCGCAAGCAGTTTCACGTTGGTTGGGCTCAGAAACCCCTCCTGATTTTTCATGCAGGGTTTGTGCCGCTCGGGTGACATCGGGGGGGTCTTGTCGGCAGAGAGCATTGGGTTGTCCTCAGCTGCTTCCATCTGTTCCTCCTCGAAAACATCACAGCTCCCGGTCTCCCGGAGCTCAGGTGCGCCAGACGTGTCTTTGCTCCCGGTGTCCCGGAGCTGAGATGCGTTGGCCACGTCGTTACGTGTGGGGAATTGGGGGTGGGGCACGCCGGGCCCATCACAGCTTCCAGTGCCCGGGGGCTGGGATGCTTTATCATCCATCTCGGAGTTCTGCCGCCTCTTTTGAAGGGGCTGTCGTTCCAGCATTTCCCTGTCCAGTGAAGAGGAGTTGTTGCAGTCTGATTCAGAAGAGAGCCTCCTCTTGCCACTGGTTTGGGTGGTGGCTTTGGGATGTTTTTTCTTTGTGGTTTTCCTCTGGACCACTTGCCACTGACCTGTTTGTCCATCTGCTGCCTCCTCCTCCATTGATTCTGTCTGTGGAGGAGGGGTTTCCGGGCGCTGGGTAGGTGCTGGGTCGTTGGTTTCAGCCGCCTCCCCTTCCTTCTCAGGTTGAAGTTCCTCACTGCGGAGAAGGTTGCTGGTCTCCTTTCGAACAGCGGACGCCTTCGTCGAACCTTCGCCCGGCCATTCCTTGGACCTTGCCGCCTGAGCATAGCTGAGACAACGTTTGGGGCAGGTCTTGTAGAGATGGCCTGCCGCACCGCACAAGTTGCAACACTTAGCCTGCTTACAATCCTTGGTCTGATGGCCTTCCTCCTTGCAGTTCTTGCAAACAACCGTGCTGCAGTTGGCTGCCATGTGACCAGATTTGCCACAGGTGCGGCAAACTCTGGGCTGCCCAGCGTAGACCAAGAAGCCTCGACTTCCCCCGATAGCGAAGCTGGAGGGAGGGTGGATGATGGCTCCACTGGGATCTACCTTCAAGGTCACCTTGACCTGCCGCTTGCTGGTCCAGATCCCAAAGGGGTCCTTGACATCAGTGCTGCTGCCGGCCACCTCGACCTACCTGGCGAGAAAGGTGAGTACATCCACCACTGGAACATGGGGGTTGTAGAGGTGAATGGTCACCACCCGGTCCCGTTGTGACGGAAGCGTGAAGAGCGGCTCCACTGTGAGGATCGACAGTGGCGCCCGGTCCCCTTTCTCCTTGAACGCCTTCAGGAACTTGATGCATCCCGCCACGTTCCGGAACGTCACGTCGAAGTATCCACTGCTGGGGAAATCCTGCAGGCAGAAGACGTCCGTCGCTTGAAATCCGCAGCAATCGAAGAGAATTTTCTTGATGAAGAAGGTGCGATCGACCGGTGCATCTCCTTCCTTGTCCTTCACGACCACCCGAACGGTGTTGCGCACTCCCTGGCCCGAAGCTCGAAAATTGGTTATAGCCATTTTACTCAAAGCTTCCCCAGATCAAAAGGCAATGATCATGGTCTCTTCTCAATCAAATAAGCACTGATAAGAACAGATACTACACTTGATCTTAGCCAAAGAAACTTTGGTGTTGCAACCACAAGGAAGGAGTGACTTGGTCAGTCACTAGAGAACTACAACCAATGTGTAGTTGAACCCTCTCAGGTGATTGTAGGTACTTCGCTTGTTTCATAGTTCAAACAATTTGTTAGTGCCAAGTGGTCATCTATAGTAGAGTATAGGTTTGTATTGCATATTTTGATATATTTTAAGTGACCCTAATAAAGTTGAATAATTAATCCAGAAGTTTGAGCGCACTCCATTATTTCCTGTAATTCGCACGCATGAACCAGAACAAATAGACATAAAATTCCATAATAGTAAATGACATAAGCACAGCAATGAGAAAGGATCTCGGTTCAGAAGATCAGAAAGTAGAATCAGTATGGGTGGAGATTAGAAATAAAAAGGGTCAGAAAATGCTGAGGGGAGTAGTTTATAGGCCCAAAAGTAATTATACCGTTGGGGGACAGAGCATTAAGGAAGAAATAATTGGAGCTTGTAATAAAGATAATGTAATAACTGTTGGGGGACTTAAATCCTCATATAGACTGAACAGATCAAATTGGCAAAGGTAGTTTGGAAGATAAATTTGTAGAAAGATTTTGCAACAGCTTCCTGGAACCAGCTAGGGATAAAGCTATTTTAGATCTAGTATTGTGCAATGAGGCAGATTTAATTAGTAATCTCATAGTAAAAGATCCTCTGGGAAAAAGTGATCACAGTACAATTGAATTCCATATTAAGTTTGACAGTGACAAACAAGAATTTTGAACTTAAACATAGCCAATTATATAGGTAGGATTTTTTTCACCCAGAGGGCAATGGGGGTCTGGAACTCACTGAAAGGCTGGTGGAGGTGGAAACCCTCATCTGATGACTCTTCAGTTCAGTTCTGGGGGAGTGCTGCAAAAATCGAAGGTAGTATCTTTGAATTGAGGCATCCATCTGAAGTAGACATAAAAGATCTCTTCTGGTGTCCGAGCCTCCATTTATCCCTTAACTAACATCATCCAGTTGTTTACCTCACTGCTGTTGGTGGGACCTTGTATGCAAATTGGCTCTAACCTTTGCATATGTTATAAATTGTAGGATTGTTCAATGTGAAGGAGCTAGAGGAACATCACACTGATGCTAATGTGCTTTCATTTGATGTATGCTTTTTGCCTGGGTCAAAGGGTGAGTGTTTTTTAAAAAAAACACATTGATAACAGCTGGAAGTTCTGAAGGACAAAACCTTTACTTATTGTGTACAACCCAGGTGACCTTTTCAGTTCAAGTGGACAAGTCTGATAGTTTCACCATTACACGTCATCATAATGGAAGGAAATTTCTACAATAGAACTAAAAATGGCACTCTTCATAGCTGCACTTTACTGAAATTCTAGAGACAACACTGTATGTTCTGAAGAAGGGTCACTGATCTGAAACGTTAACTCGGCTTCTCTCTCTCCACAGATGATGCCAGACCTGCTGAGTATTTCCAGTATTTCTTGTTTTTATTTCAGATTTCCAGCATCTGCAGTATTTTGCTTTTACTTTACTGCATGAATAATGACCAACAGTAGGGTGAGAACAATTTATCAAGCAGCTCATCTAGAAGCCAACAACAGTTGAGAATCTAGTTCAGAGACTGGATTTCTATTTTAAGCTCCCTAATGTGAGAGAAATGTTCTTGCTCTATTTTCAAGTCACTTTAAAAAAAATCTTTTGATGTTAAGATAAAATCTTTGCTCCCATCAAAGCAGTGAGTCATTAGTGCCAAAGAAAAAAAATTAAGTCAAATCAAACATGGAGTAGAGCATAATGCTCCAAACATCAACAGTCCCACTGTCTCCTTTTCATTCACTTTGGTCAAACTGTACTGAAAGCTTTGAAGACACCGAACACTAGAATCATTGTGCTAAAAGTTTATCATTATATTTCAAGCTGAAGGCACACAGGTGTAATTATTTGCCAAGATTTTTAGATAATACAGTCAAATGTGTGCACTGAATAATAAATATTTTAAACATTTGAATAACTTAAAATTGACTAACAAGACCTACCTACAAAATGTTGATAGGAGTTCATTGAGGAAATCATTGAAAAACAAGCAGCCTAACACCAAGAGAACATAAAGCAAACACTGGCAAATCTCACCGCAAACAGAGCATCTTTATTTATGGATTACAGGCTATAATTGATACATGCTTTTTAAGTGTTCGTCTCTGTGCTATGACTAACGTGAATGTAAATTTCAGAACTGCTTCCAGAGACATAAAGCTGAAGAGGGTCACTGAAATAGGACAAGACTAAACCACGGGGGAACTTAAAGGAGAAGAATGTTGAAATTGATTCATAGCGGCGCAGGGAGCCACGGAACCTGGCATGAACCATGGTAATGAAAGTGCAGGGACTAAGTAGGTAAGCAATGCCATTCCACACGAGTTATAACTTATGAAAAGTGAAAGTGGTGGGATCAGCTAGGAAAGCATTTTAATAATAAAGTCTTTAAGTAAAGAAAGTCCTGAAATTGAGTCTCTGCAGGAGAGTAGGGACTGAACCGGACAATGTTACGGTGATACAAGATGGGAATCTTGGTGACAGGAACAGATGTAGAGAAACAAAGTCAGCTCAATATCAAATTGCATGCAGAGGTGTTATAACACCAAAAGGAACCAGAGACGGCAGGCGGGAAAGCTGATGGAGTGAGGAGAAGAGGTGTTTAGAAGTTTACAGGAACCAAATTAATTACTTCAGTTTTTCCAATATTAAGCTGGAGGAAGTTTTGAAAATGTCAAACAGATAGTTGGAGTGGTGAGCAACTGGCTTAGAATCAAAAGAGCTGAATATAAAGACGAGCATAAATATTGTTTCTGGCCACATTCTTCTAGATTATGTCACTAAGTATATGCATAATGAAAAGGATGAGGACAGAACTAAGGATGAAGTTCTGAGGGACACCAGTTGTGACTGTACAGTCTGAGGATATATGGATATATGTTATTGGAACAGGTAATGATTGGAACCAAGAGAGAAAGCAGCACCATAAAGGTGGATCAATGAGAAATGTTCGAGGGGGATACAATGACCAGTGGTATTCAAGGCAGCTGTAAGTTCAAGGATGAACGAACCACGGTCAAATAGAGATGACATTTATGATTTTGACATGAGCAGGTTCAAAGAATAGTGGGAGATACAAGAAAAGCTGAAAAATAAAGAGAGAAGACCAAATATATTAGGAAAGTGTCACTGGGCGACACCAAGTTTGCATTTTAAAATCATGTAGCTCACAGGAGACCTTTGATAAGATGAAGCTTTTTGTATCATTTAAACAAAAATTCGATTGTTGGAAATGCACTTGCCTTGCACTTTTGCCAGCATAAGAATAACCGTTGCATTGAACAAATTGAATTGTGATACGCAGATGTTTGAGGAACTTGATAATGCATGTAAATTAAAGTATTTTTTTCTTTGTTATTGGTTTGACCTTAAACATGCCTCAACAATCCAGCAAGTCTAGGTCTGACAATCCTAAATTACATTTCAAATATTATCAGAGAGCAAACACCCAAGCTAATTGCATTTTTAAAAGACCTTTAGGCAGTACATCCAGTAAATTAGTTGATCTTTTTCAAGACACTTTGAAGCAATAGGTTAAAAATAAGTAATAGAAAAAGTTAGTAAAACTTAAAAACCCCTTGGTAACACATTTATTTTCAATTTAAAAATGCTTAAACTGCCAAGGTTGTAGTTAAATGTCCTTCTCCTTCCCTCCTAACTCCACAGCTACAGAAAAGCATCTGTTCTTCTTTGGAGTAGACTGAACTATCTTCCAATGGGCTCAATTTTATTGCAGGTGGGTCAAGACTGGGCAATCTAGACAGCTATCAGCAAGTTCTGAATCATTTCTGAAAGCAAAACAGGCTCCTTTGTTCCCAGCTCATTATCCCTTCACAAAGAGCTAAATGTTTTTTAGCTGACAGGGTGTCACAACAGAATTCTAGATTACTGTAGAATAAAACTCAAATATTTGTAGGCAATTTACATTCACAAATTCCCAAGATAGAGGTACTTCAAATCATGAATATATGTACTTGTAATAAAAACAGACTGGGATTTTTAAGCATGTAAAGAATTTATTAAAAAAACAACTTAAACGAACACTGGCCTAAATTCTCAGATTACTGTTCCAACACAAACATATGCTACTGTATAGTTCAAGCACAATTTGTACATTGCACGGAGCTTCACTGATTTATATCTAGAGAATCAAATATCTTCATCCGTATCTTTAAATTCCTCTATTGGTTTGGCCGTACTACCTTGGCGATCTTCAATGACATGTCCTTGGTCATATTATCCATTCCTCCAAAACTGGCCCATTTCTCATTTCACACTTCTTCATTGGCATCCCACTCCTTTAGCCATTATGCCCCAGCCTTGAAAAACCTCCTAAAGATTCTTTTTGACAGTGCTTTGGCCTTTTTACCTATACCCTTTCAGTCTGCTGCTTGGTGTCCACTCAATATCTATCACCTCAAAGCATTCAGACATCTCTCTGCATATTAGAACAGCTACGGAAATATGTGGGCGTGTGAAATTATCCATTTTGGAAAAGCAGAATTATTATTTTTTTTTTTAAAAGTGACTAACTTGCAAATGGTGATATTTAGAGGGATTCGGAGATCCATGGCCAGAATTTTTATGACCCTATCCACCAGCTTAAAAAAGTCAGGAGAGCCCGCCTCTGCTGGGCCTGGAAGCCACACTGCAAATTTGCATAGCCCAGGCCCTTAATTTGCCTCAGTCAGGTCTTCCGTCCAAGGCAGGAAGTCCTGCCTGCGAGCTGCCAGCCAATCAGACGGCTGGCAGCTCCTCAGGCCCAGCAGCACCACTGGGAACGATGGCCATAGCTGGGACTGCACCCAGCAAGAAGAGGACAATGGGCGTTGCCCTTCAGGAAAGTAAGTGGGTTTCGGCCTTGCCGAGACAATCGATTGGAACCACTGGGGGACATGAGAGTTGGACAGCGGTGGGGGGGGGGGGGTTACTTTTAGTGGGGGTGGCCTCCAGTGGGGCACAGGGTGCCTGAACAAGAGGTCCTCCCCAGCCTGCTAGGAGGCCACCAATTACTACTGGGCGGCCTCCTAAGGTGAAGTGCCCGCCTGCTGCTGGTAAGATACTAACAGTGGCAGGAGGAGGCCCTTACATGGCAATTCATTGGCCACTTAAGGGCCTCAATTGGCCTGGGGTGGGTGGGCCATTTTCCACTTCCCTCACCACTGGTAAAATAGCAGCAGAGGTGGGTAGGCGATAGAAATGGCACCCGCCCCCACCCCTCCCACCCCACTTATTTTACACATGCCACCCCTGCCCTTGTACACAAATTACTAAGTTAACATGCAGGTACAGCAAGCAATTAGGAAGGCAAATGGGTATGGTAGCCTTTATTGTAAGGTGTGTGGGAGGGGGGCGCGTTGGAGTACAATACTAAGGAAGTCATCAATAAACAAAGATACTTGCTTCTCATGATGTGTGCCGAAGCACTACGGTTGTAACCCAACACCAAATGTTCCAGAGAGTAGGCTAAAGGAAAGTTACTAGGATGTTCCAGAGGTTAGGGTAAAGGAAAGTTGCTAGAATGTTCAAAACACAATTATCTTAATTTAATGATGTTTCAAGGTTTCCCCCCACCCCACCACCACGGTATGACATCAACATCCTGTTTGTATGAAGAAACTGAACGAATTAGGAACAACAGGATTCATATTTCTTCTAAAATTAAAATGTACTAATGATGTACTAATTGATCTCTGGATGTCCCTAGGAGCAATTAGACTCCAGTTGATACCAAAAAAGCACCTTCACATTTGCATCTAAAATACATTCATAAAATAACAAATCAAGAAATTTAACTTCCAGCAATTAGACTCTAGCTGACGTCACAATACACTTATTTACTTTACTTCTTCACAGGGAGTACACTTGATGGTCTTATGAGTAAAGACCAAGTTAAACAACTCCACTGCCTAAGATTGAACTTATCAGCAATGACAAGATCGTTGGTGATATTTTAGCTATACGCCTCTTGCCAAATATCCCCAGTGTATTGCTTTTACATGTAGCAGAAGCGGTATGAAAACTAAATTCACATTTCAAACAGTTTACTTAAAACTAGGGTGCCACACCTTCATACTTGATAATGCTATCATCTAAATTCCTATTAAGTCACAAACCGTTATCAGTCAACATTACTTGGGCTGTGCATGCGGTATCTGCTAAAGCAAGACATCACTTGTTGAAAGATAATGATTCAAGAAACTAATGGATGAAAAATCTCAGTATTACTGAACATTAAAACCCCCTGACATAGCAACCTGATTCTAAATACCAGCAATAATCACGGGGCAAACAACGCAATTCAAGCAACTTTGGTGTTCCTTAGTTATTGTGACAGTCTCATCTGGTGGCAAACATAGTATTGTGCCAGTTCTCACCCACGTGTGCGTGCGCACACACATCCCAATCCCCACACATGTGGGATTTAATTTTTTTTTAGTTACCTTTATTGATTTGTGGCTCTGTGAGTTTCTCTTTTTCTCCTTTGGCTTTACCTGTACAAAACACAAATATACTCATTAGTTGAAAGCCCCAATCAGTAGGTAAAGTGAGCCTATAGTTATCGTCATGCAAATTTACCTTGGCACATGCATGCATTCCTCAATTAACTTTAAATTAACAATCTGGGATTTAACTGCTTTTCTTCAGACACTAGTATATTTAGAACAGGGAAGGATCTTACAATAATCTACAACACCAGTGAGGGAAAATATCTTAAATTTGAGATCCCAATCTAATATCTTTATTTTTACACTGGGTAGAATGTTAGCTGTTGTTTGAATACATTATATGGGAAAAGATAAATAATTTCCAGATCTGACATGTTTTTCCTTGAGGCACAAATGCAAATGGAGAAAGTTTACTCAAATTTGCTAACATGACTAAAATTGGTCAATGGTGCAGACAGAAGTTAGCTATATTAAAGGAGAATGGCCAAGAACATTTACCATAAGACTTGCATGCAGCATATTCCTAGCATCTATATATGTACTAATTACTTTTTGGTTTCGAGTCTGTTCATTTATGAGAATGTCATAGCTGGGCGTAAAGTTACATCCCCCAAGCTATGGATGGTGAACAGCACAGAAAGATTCCAAGGGAGTACTGAACAAATTGTTGGAGCTGCGGGCTGACAAGTACCTGGCTCCTGATCGACTACATCCGAGGGTCTTAAAAGAAGTGGCGAGTGAGATAGTTGATGCATTAGTTTTAATTTTCCAAAAATCCCTAGTTTCAGGGAAGGTTCCGCTAGACTGGAAAATAGCAAATGTGACACCTTTACACAAAAAGGGTGGGAGACAGAAAGCAGGAAACTACAGGCCAGTTAACTTAACAACTGTCTTAGGGAAAATGTTAGAAGCCATTATTAAAGACGTTATAGCAGGGCACTTCGAAAAATTCAAGGCAATTAGGCAAAGTCAACATGTTTTGATTAAGGGAAATCATGTTTAACCAATTTATTGGAGTTCTTTGAGGGAATTACATGTGCTGTAGATGAAGGGGAAGCGGTGGATGTATTGTACTTAGATTTCCAGAAGGCACTCGATAGGGTGCCACATCAAATGTTATTGCAAAAAATAAAAGCTCATGGTGTAGGGGATAACATATTGCCATGGATAGAAGATTAGCTAGCGAACATGAAACAGAGAGTAGGCATAAATGGGTCATTTTCTGGTTGGCAAGCTACAACAAGACGTGTGCCACAGGGATCTGTGCTGGGGCCTCAACTTTTTACAATTTATGTAAATGACTTAGATAAAGGGACCAAAGGTATGGTTGCTAAATTTGCTGATGACACAAAGATAGGCAGGAAAGTAACTTGTAAAGAGGACATAAGGAGGCTACAAAGGGATATAGATAGGTTAAGTGAGTGGGCAGAAATCTGGCAGGTGGAGTATAATGTGGGAAAATGCGAAGTTGTCCATTTTGGCACAAAGAATAAAAACGCATATTCTCTAAATGGCGAGAGATTGCGTAGCTCTGAGATGGAGGGGGATCTGGGTGTCCTTGTGCATGAAATGCAAAAGGTTAGGATGCAGGTACAGCACATAATTAGGAAAGCGAATAGAATGCTATCATTTATCGCGAGGGGAATTAAATACAAAAGTAGGGAAGTTATGCTTCAGCTATACAGGGCATTGGTGAGACCACATCTGCAGTACTGTGTACAGTATTGGGCTCCTTATTTAAGGAAGGATATAAATGAGTTGGAAGCAGTTCAAAGAACGTTTACCAGACTGATACCTGGAATGGGCGGGCTATCTTATGAGGAAAGATTGGACAGGCTAGGCTTGTATCACTGGAATTTAGTGAGAGGTGACTTGATTGAAACATATAAGATCCTGAGTGGTCTTGACAGGGTGGATGTGGAAAGGATGTTTCCCCTTATGGGAGAATCTAGAAAAAGGAGTCACTGTTTAAAAATAAGGGGTGGCCTATTTAAGACAAAGATGAGGAGAATTTTTTTCTCAGAGGGTCGTGAGTCTTTGGAATTCTCTTCCTCAAAAGGCGGTGGAAGCAGAGTCTTTGAATATGTTTAAGGCAGAGGTAGATAGATTCTTGATAAGCAAGGGGGTGAAAGATTATCGGGGGTAGGTGGTCATGTGGAGAAATCAGTTCAGCCATGAACCTGTTGAGTAGCGGAGCAGGCTCGAGGGGCTGAGTGGCCTACTCCTGCTCCTAATTCGTATGTTCGTATGGGAGAAAATGAGGAAAATAAAGATACAGGAATGATAATGGAAACAAACTTGATAGCTTTAAAGCATTATTTAGAAAAAAAAAAGTGAACAAATGGTCCATTGTTGAGCAACAATATCCATTCTCAATATATTATAATTGGAAAATGCACTGCACTTAACAGATGGAAGTGAGTGATTGAGATCCAATTGGGTAATGCCAGAGTGGAGGAATGCATTATGCCACATTTTTGACCTCAGCCATGTAGTTTTGAACTTTGACAAGGTGAATCCTGAAGCTACAGGAAACTGAGGACAGTGGGGTACAGAAGGGAGGTGGAAATGGAAAGATTGAAAGATATTAATGTGCTTCTTTGCGGACAGCAAGAGAACAGGGAGTAGCCTTACAAAACGCTCCTTACTCTCCCAGGTATAGCAGATTTATGGCACAAAATGGGGGCAAGGAAAAATAAAGGAGAGAAAATTGAGGGGTCAGCAGGGGACAGGTCCTCGTTTTTTAATGCAATCTTAAGTATAGGGTTCAAATCATTATCATAAGACAGTTGCATTTGACCTGTGCTGTTTAGGGTGAATACTTCATTTGGATGCTTGCAGGGGCCACTATTTTATACTGCACAGTTGGTTTCCTAGTAAACTGCTGGATGAGCAGAAAAATACATTCAATACTGGTCACTTGATGCTATCTGTCCGATTTATTACTTTCATCATTTCACCTACAATATCCAAGTCCAGCACACCCACCTACCATGCTCAGGTACAACTCTAAAACAATTGTTCAAAGAAATATGCACTATGATTTACAACAGTTCTCTAATGTTTTTGAAAACAAAATTGAGCTTCAAAGTTTTATCAGAACTGAATTGCATATTTGTAGTTCATTATCCTTTTGTTATATATAACTGGCAATAAATTTACACTAGTTGCTCAACTCCACCCATAAACCTGTCAGCATATGTACATTTGAATATAAAATTCAGAGTATTTAAAAAGAGCAAAGTTACACAACAGCTGTTTGCAAATTTAAATGAGAAAATAACAGTGGAGTGGCAAAGAGTTGAAGATGATCGCTGGGTGCGATTCTTTTTGTGCGTCATGCCTCCCACAGAGATGTCTCAAAATGAGATACATTACAATCTCATCAGCCTGAATTTTGCCGTAAAAATTACAGTGAGGGGATCAGCGCTCACCGCTATTAAAGTATAAATTGGACAGCAATTTCCAGTGACAACACACAGTAAACAGGGAAATCGACAATTTTATGCATCATCTTTGATATGTAAATTGGCTTAATGACCATCACCTAATCCATTTTCCATGCCAATTACAGAAGTTCACAAAATCCCTCAATGGCATGACTCTAAATGAACACCAGTCCCCCAGATCAGAACAAGTAACTAGTGGGAAGGACCAGTGAAAGTGCAAGTACTACTGGTTTGGCAGACCAATTGGTGCAATCATAGTATTGCAGCACTATATTTCCCTGCAGAACTATAAATCTTTTCTAAATCAAGCATGTATATAGGAAAGTTTCTATCTGTTTTGCCACAAAACTGCATTTTTTAAAAAAACTGATCAGCTTTCTTTGTAAACTCTGTGCTTCTGCATCTAGTTACAAACTCAAGTTCAAGCTCTGCCAGTTGGAGAAAGGGAAGGAAACCAATTTATTGTAAAAATCATGGGTTTTACATAATCATATACTGTACACACAATCATCTCACTGAGCACTGTAGGTAATTACACACTTCCACATCTGCAACATTCATAATCATATATCCATAATGATGTGTTACACCTTGTGGTAAATGTCAAAACCATGAAATACAATCTGACTAGTAATATCTTTGAGTTTAAACCTTAAGCTGTCAGACCAGTTTCACAGACTAGGAGCCTCAGTCATTTAGTGGATTGTGCAAAATGTCAATAATACAACATGTACCCGTTCTTTCAAATCAACACAAAAACTCAGAATTTTAGAGACAGGGTGCAAAAATTTCTAATACCTTACGTTCCGTTTTGTTCAAAATCAAACAAAAATTATTCCTAAAAAGCTACCAGTACATTGCTCTCCAAAATGAAATTTAGGAATTTATTTGATGGTCTAATAACTGCAGGGCTCCTAGGTCTCCTCCTTATGCTCACCACTTATTGCCCAGTCAGATATTACCACAGGAATAAACATAAAAACATAGAAAACAGGAGCAGGAGTAAGAACCAAAAGACAGCTTAAAATCATTGGGCCACAGTTCTCCCCCATCCAGCACTTCTAGTGCATCAGTGGCAGATACTCAAAGCATTTAAAAAAGAAAATAGAGGTCTTTTAGGATTATGAAAGGGTTTGACATGGTAGACATGGAGAAGATCTTTCTACTTGCTTCCGCAAAAACGAGGGGCCATAAGTACAAGATAGTTATCAACAAACCCAACAGGGAGTTCAGGAGAAAACTTCTTTGCCCAAAATGTTTAAGAATATAGAATTGACTACCACAAGGAGTAGTTGAGACAAACAGCATTCAAGGGGAAGCTAGAGGAGCGTGAGGAAAAAAGGAATAGAAGGATTTCTGACAGGGTTAGATGAAGAGACTTGTTTGAAGTATAAACACCAGCACAAACCAATTGGGCCAAATGGCCTGTTTCTTTGCTGCAGACTATGTAACTCAATGCAAAAAGGTTTCAGTATCCAGTGCAAAACATTGTTGTACCTTTAATTTAGCCCTTTCCATCATTTCTACTAAACCCGCCAAATTTCCAGTTGAGAGACATCACTGCCTGTTCATTTTTTTTTCATTATAGAGGCGTCGTGAGGGGAATTGACTGGCTGGCCGTGTGGGTTGGAATATTGTCTTTTTGCAAAAAGAGCGCGGAGAGCGGGGAGAGGCTTCACCTCAAAAAGAGCGGGGAGAGCGGGGAGAGGCTTCACTTCAAAAAGAGCGTGGAGAGCGGGGAGAGGCTTCACTTCAAAAAGAGCGTGGAGAGCGGGGAGAGGCTTCACTTCAAAAAGAGCGTGGAGAGCGGGGAGAGGCTTCACTTCAAAAAGAGCGTGGAGAGCGGGGAGAGGCTTCACTTCAAAAAGAGCGTGGAGAGCGGGGAGAGGCTTCACTTCAAAAAGAGCGTGGAGAGCGGGGAGAGGCTTCACTTCAAAAAGAGCGTGGAGAGCGGCGAGAGGCTTCACTTCAAAAAGAGCGTGGAGAGCGGCGAGAGGCTTCACTTCAAAAAGAGCGTGGAGAGCGGGGAGAGGCTTCACTTCAAAAAGAGCGTGGAGAGCGGGGAGAGGCTTCACTTCAAAAAGAGCGTGGAGAGCGGGGAGAGGCTTCACTTCAAAAAGAGCGTGGAGAGCGGGGAGAGGCTTCACTTCAAAAAGAGTGTGGAGAGTGGGGAGAGGCTTCACTTCAAAAAAGTGTGGAGAGTGGGGAGAGGCTTCACTTCAAAAAAGTGTGGAGAGTGGGGAGAGGCTTCACTTCAAAAAAGTGTGGAGAGTGGGGAGAGGCTTCACTTCAAAGAAGTGTGGAGAGTGGGGAGAGGCTTCACTTCAAAAAAGTGTGGAGAGTGGGGAGAGGCTTCACTTCAAAAAAGTGTGGAGAGTGGGGAGAGGCTTCACTTCAAAAAAGTGTGGAGAGTGGGGAGAGGCTTCACTTCAAAAAAGTGTGGAGAGTGGGGAGAGGCTTCACTTCAAAAAAGTGTGGAGAGTGGGGAGAGGCTTCACTTCAAAAAAGTGTGGAGAGTGGGGAGAGGCTTCACTTCAAAAAAGTGTGGAGAGTGGGGAGAGGCTTCACTTCAAAAAAGTGTGGAGAGTGGGGAGAGGCTATCCAGTTGAGTGGAACAAGCGCTTCCAAGAAAATCAAGTGTGACATCACAGGCAAGCAGGTAGATGATTGGTTGGGAAGCAGCTAGCGGTTTGGTGAGTATCTGGTAAGTGGTTGAGGTCTATTCTAATCCTAATGTTTAAAATAGTAAAGGAACTAGTGGTAAGCTTTATAAAATATAAAAAGGAAAATAAAATAAATAATTGACTAAAATAATTAAGTAGTTAATTGAAACGCATTAAGGATGGCAGGACAGGTGATGTGTCATGGCTGCAGCATGTGGGAGATCCTGGATGCCAGTGTGATCCAAGACAAACACATCTGCAGTAAGTGTTTGCGGCTCGAAGAACTTTGGCTCAGAGTCATTGAACTGGAGGCCGAGCTGCAAACACTGGGACACACCAGAGAGGGGAAGTTACCTGGACACTTTGTTCCAGGAGGCGGTCACACCCCTTAGGATAGGGTCTGATTTGGTCAATAGTCAGGGACAGGAAAGTGTGGCTGCAGCTGAGGCAGGTAAGGTGTCCCAGATGGCAGGAGTGCAGGAGCCTCAGTCTTTGTGATTGTCCAACAAGTCTGAGGTTCTTTCAGTTTGTTTGGATGAGTGTGGGGGCTGCAGGGTGGATGAGCAACCTGACCATGGCACCATGGTATTGGAAGCCATTCAGGGAGGGAGAAAAAAGGAATGTAATGGTAGTAGTGGACAGTATAGTTAGGGGGAATGACACTGTTCTCTGCAGACAGGAAAAAAAAAAGAGTCCAGATGGCTGTGTTGCCTGCCCGATGCCAGGGTTTGGGACATAGTGTCATAGAGTTATACAGCACAGAAACAGGCCCTTCAGCTCATCGTGTCTCTTTGGCCATCAAGCACCTAACTATTCTAATCCCATTTTCCAGCACTTGGCCCGTAGCCTTGTATGCTATGACGTTTCAAGCACTCAGGGCTGGAGAGGAACTTACTGTGGGAGGGAGGATATCATGTAGGTACCAACGACATTGGCAGGACAAGGAAAGAGGTTCTGCATAGACAGTATGAGGAATTAGGCACTAAATTAAGAAACAGAACCTCAAAGATAATAATCTCTGGATTATTACCTGAACCAGGTGCAAATTGGCATAGAGCAAATAAGATTAGAGAAATTAATGCATGGCTCAAAGGCTGGTGTGGTAGAAGTGGGTTCCAGTTCATGGGGCACTGGCACCAGTACTGGGGAAAGTGGTGGCTGTACCGTTGGGACGGTCTACACCTGAACCGTGCTGGGGCTGATGTTCTAGCGAGCCGCGTAACTAGAGAAGTGGAGAAGGTTTAACCTGAATAGTGGGAGCAAGGGATCAAATTTGGGAAGATATGGTAAATCAAAGAGTAGAGACAAGGCAAGACAGGACGGTATTAATATGAGAGATGATAAACAAACTATGACAGGAAGGGACAGAGCGTACAAATCTAAGAGTAAATCAACAGGTAAGGCTAGCGGTTACAAAATAATAAAAGGACAAAACTAAAGCTCTCTATCTGAATGCACATAGCATTCGAAACAAAACAGATGAACTGAGAATGCAAATAGAAATAAATATGATCTGATAGCCATTACAGAGACATGGCTGCAGGATAACATGGATTGGGACTTGAATATTGAAGGGTACATGGCATTTAGGAAGGACAGGAAGCTAGGAAAAGGTGGAGGGGTGGCCATGTTGATTAATGATGGTATTAGCTCAATAGAGAGGGATGACCTAAGTCCAGGAAGCCAGAAAGTAAAAGCAGTTTGGGTCGAGATGAGAAATCATAAAGGCAAGATGTCACTTGTGGGAGTGGTGTACAGGCCACCTAATGTTAATCATACTGTATGACGGGGTATAAAGGAAGAAATAATGGCAGCCTGTCAGAAAGGTACAGCGATAATCATGGGAATTTTAATCTACATGTAGACTGGAAAAATCAGATGGGCAGAGGTAGCCTAGATGAGGAGTACATAGAAAGTTTCTGGGATAATTTCTCGAAACAGTATGTTCTGGAGCCAGAGAGCAGGCTATACTAGACCTGGTGTTGTGCAACGAGTTAGGATTAATTAATGCCCTCATAGTTAAGGCGCCCCTAGGTAGCAGCGATCATAATATGATTGAATTTTACATTCAGTTTGAGGGAGAGAAGAGTGGGTCCAATACCAATATTTTAAACTTAAATAAGGACAATTATGAGGGCATGAAAGCAGAGCTAGCTAAAGTAAACTGGCAAATTAGGTTATGGGATAGGTTAATAGAGATGCAGTGGCAGACATTTAAGGGGATATTTCAGAATACACAGAATAGATACATTCCAATGAGAAAGAAAGATTCCAAGAGGGGGACCCACCATCCGTGGTTAACTAAAACAGTTAAAGATAGTATCAAACTTAAAGAAAAAGCATATCATTGCACAAAGATGGGTGGCAGGTCAGAAGATTGGACAGAATATAAAAAACAGCAAAGAATGACAAAAAGATTGATAAAGAAGGTAAAATTAGAGTATGGGAGAAAGCTAGCCAGAAATATAAAGACAGATAGTAAGAGTTTCTATAGATATTTAAACAAGAGTTAACAAAGTGAGCGTTGGTCCTATAGAAAGTGAGTCTGGGGAATTAATAATGGATAATAAGGAGATAGCAGATGAATTGAACAGGTATTTTGCATCGGTCTTCACTATAGAGGATACAAGTAACATCCGGTAAGTAAGGAAATGAAAGGGGAGGGAGGAACTCAAGAAAATTACAATCACCAGGGAAGTGATACTGAACAAATTGTTGAGCTGCGGGCTGACAAGTCCACGAGTCCTGAAGGACTTCATCCTAGGGTCTTAAAAGAAGTGGCTAGTGAGATAGTTGATGCATGGGTTTTAATCTACCAAAAATCCCTCGGTTCAGGGAAAGTTCTGCTAGACTGGAAAATAGTGAATGTAACTCCTTTATTCAAAAAGGGAGAGAGACAAAAAGCAGGAAACTACAGGCCAGTTAGCTTAACATCTGTCTTAGGGAAAATGTTAGAAGCTATTAAAGACGTTAGAGAAAATTTGAAAGTAATCAGGCAGAGTCAATATGGGTTTTGTTAAAGGGAAATCATGTTTAACCAATTTATTGGAGTTCTTTAAGGATTTACATATGCTGTGGATGAAGGGGAACCAGTGGATGTATTGTACTTAGATTTCCAGAAGCATTTGTAAGGTGCCACATCAAATGTTATTGCAAAAAATAAAAGCTCATGGTGTCATGGATAGAAGATTGGCTAGCTGACAGGAAACAGAGTAGGCATAAATGGGTCATTTTCTGGTTGGCAAGATGCAACGAGTGGTGTGCCACAGGGATCTGTGCTGGGGCCTCAACTTTTTACAATTTATATAAATGACTTAGATAAAGGGACCGAAGGTATGATTGCTAAATTTGCTGATGACACGAAGATAGGTAGGAAAGTAACTTGTGAAGAGGACATAAGGAGGCTACAAAGGGATATAGACAGATTAAGTGAATGGACAAAAATCTGGCAGATTGAGTATAATGTGGGAAAATGCGAAGTTGTCCATTTTGGCACAAAGAATAACAAAGAAGCATATTATCTAAATGGTGAGAGATTGCGGAACTATGAGATGCAGAGGGATCTGGGTGTCCTTCTGCATGAATTGCAAAAGGTTAGTATGCAGGTACAGCACATAATTAGGAAAGCTAATAGAATGCTATTGTTTATCGCCCGGGGAATTAAATACAAAAGTAGGGAGGTTATGCTTCAGCTATACAGGGCATTGGTGAGACCACGTCTGCCATACTGTGCACAGTATTGATCTCCATATTTAAGGAAGGATGCAAATGTGTTGGAAGCAATTCAAAGAAGGTTTACTAGACTGATACCTGGAATGGGTGGGCTATTTTATGAGGAAAGGTTGGACAGGCTAGGCTTGAATCTGCTGGAATTTAGAAGAGCAAGAGGCGACTTGATTGAAACATATAAGATCCTGGAGTCTTGACAGAGTGGATGTGGAAAGGATGTTTCCCCTTGTGGGAGAATCTAGAACCGGGGGGGGGGATGGGGGGGGGGGGTCACTGTTTAAAAATAAGGGGTCCCCCATTTAAGACAGAGATGAGGAGAAATTTTTTCTCTGAGGGTCATGAGTCTTTGGAACTCTCTTCCTCAAAAGGTGGTGGAAGCAGAGTCTTTGAATATGTTTATGGCAGAGGTAGATAGATTCTTGATAAGCAAGGGGGTGGAAGGTTATTGGGGGTAGGTGGTAATGTGAAGAAATCAGTTCAGCCATGAACTTGTTGAGTGGCGGAGCAGGCTCGAGGGGCCTACTCCTGCTCCTAATTCATATGTTCGTATGTTCATCTGTCATTATTTGGCACAAACCAGCAGTCTTATTAAAATCCATTTGCTTTATTCTCCCATTTTAATGGCAGCCCCAATTTTGGTGGCAGTACAATGAACAAACACAGTAGCTTTGCTGTCATTAAAAGCTGCGTGACCTAAGAAAATGGGTTTCACTGGTATCTTCTGAGTCAACAGCATTAATCTCAGGAGGTCTGACACAATCAAGCAAATGCACATAATTGGCTCAGTACCTCCCTTTTTCTGGCTCGTTAAGCACAATCAATCCAATGGAGGATCACAAGCCGATCAAGTATCTGGGTTGCAATAGCATTGGATCAGTGGTGGTCACTTCATTAATATAATAAAAGCAAAATACTGCGGATGCTGGAAATCTGAAATAAAAACAAGAAATGCTGAAACCACTCAGCAGGTCTGGCAGCATCTGTGAAAAGAGAAGCAGAGTTAACGTTTTGGGTCAGTGACCCTTCTTGGGGTGTTGTCAGTGGCAAGGACATCACGCATCTGCTGTCAATGGCACTCCTTAAAGTTGAAAGCACCTATACATTTATTATGGTGACATAGTTGAAAACATGTCCATTCCAAAGCAACAACATCCCTTGTCACACTGAGCAGATGAATTTTTCACTTGAGCAAAATCACACGTTCTGGCTGGCAATATTCCTTGATTAAGAATGTGTTTCAAAAACTGCTAGCCACTACAAGAAATTTTCCACTACAGATGTTGATAAATGTTGCAACATAAACTTTGTGAGGCTTATTCGCCCCTAGTTTCGATTTAAAATTATTTTAGCAAGTTTGACAATTAGCAACCCGACTAACAGCATTTCTTAGCAGCTTCACATGCGGCACTTCTGGCAGAAACTGCCTCTCAAGGATTGGCCTTCACAGCCATCAGCAAAGGTGCACCAAGAGAAGACACCCCACCTAAATGGAATTTTTTGTGGTGTGTTCATCATCTTTCGTAGATGGAAGGATGCCAAGCCAAATCCCATTACCATCACTCCTCATGCTACAAACAAGATAAAATACTTAAGTCAACAATGAACCTTTAAATAATGTTGCATTTCACTTTAGGCAGAAAGATCACAACTACTTTCTCTTCCTTTTACGAGTGAAGCTGCGGTGCCAGGCATTGCAGTCAATCGACAATTAACCTGACGTTATCAGGAGGACATGAAAGGAATGGCCTTTCATTTCACATTATGTCCACTTGATGAGCTAGAGGGCAAGTATTGCATTTTGAAGTAAGCCCCAATTTTACCTTTAAATGGCTCCACTTAACATCTTCGAATGTACTGTACAAGCTCTAAAACCCAATATATTTAGGAAATTTATAAAGGAACTTTGTAGCTGTGCTGAGCAGGACAGTATAGATTCTCAGGCAATTTACAACTGTGCTTAACAAACCATATATTCAAAAAGGAAGCTATTATTGTTGCCTTTTTATACTTCCGTTCTGCAATGCAGTTTATTGCACAATCATCACTAATCCAGTGGTTTAGAACCTCAACTCTGTACATTAAGACTGCACCCCTATGAAATAACCACACCTCTCCTTGATGACTCAACCTAGATGGTCCTGCTGAAACTGCAAGCTAACCAGGCGAGAAAATCAGAGGCAAACAAAATCCTTAATGCCCAAGGTACAATATGCCACTACTCTAACTCAATGGCACTTTTCACTGCTAAATTTTCTTTTGACTTCCTATCATCTCCCTTCCTTTTAAACAAAATTTCTTGCAACAGCTTTGCAAAAGTTACTTCACAGACTACCTATGCAGATGATCAATGTAAATCCTGCAATCTTTCACAATTGGGTGCAATTAATTGAATGAAATTTACAACTGGCACATGCATGTTCAATTTGCTGTAAACACACTAACTCTAACACATCAAAATCATACTTTACCAAACTGTCTGTGGAAAGCATAAATCCAAGACGTTCAGCAGCGGGACCTCTATTTCCTTGTAAACACCACAGCACCAGCTGATGTGTTGAATCAACAATGGCTTGCTGCAGCCTTTAATATACAAGCATTGCTTTCTTTTA